>NW_026136722.1:3062500-3662500 GCF_905237075.1 Dicentrarchus labrax | reverse complement strand
CGCATAATGCTATTTAACAGTTGTACTTGTTAAAAACATTTTATTGGATTTTTACCGAGAGCTGGTTGTCTTCGGGGGATCATCCACTGCTTCCACATAGGAGGCTGGAAACCATCCCTGACTGAAAACAAAAGAGCCAGAAAGTGAAGATGACATATGATTAACGCCATGAAGAATGTTAAGGGGGTAAAAACTTTTAAATAAATTAGTAAAGACCAACACACTTTTTAACACAGCTTAAACAACTATTGCCCCAGAGGATGAATCACAGACTTTGGTGATCCTCTGACTTTTCCTCTAGCTCCTTTATCAGATCAAAATTGAAATATCTATTCCCATCAGCCTCAGTTGTACTTCGTGTTTACTGCTAATGTTAGCATGCTATTATTAACATTGTTTTGTGCACTGATGCATTTAGCTCAAAGCACCGCTCTGTCTAAGTACAGCCTCACAGGGCCGCTAACATGGCTGTAGACTCTAATCCTGGTTCAGTTTCTTTAACATGTTACTTTTACAGTGTAAAAGATATCAATTCTCTCACAGCTGATTATCTTTTAGGAAAAGGAACCTGTGTCTATAAAGTGTAAAAATGTTAATGTAAACTAGCTGAATATATTGGTCTTCTGAATGGTATGTGTGTGCAACAGAGAGTACAGCAGCAAAAAAAAAGCAGGCTACCATATCTTTAACTTGAGTAACAGACATATTTACAATGGGTGCACATGGTTAAGCAAGACAGACAGATGCCTCCACATTAACACAAACACTCACAGGGGAACATCACTCACCGTGAAGTGCTGTCAGCATGTCCGTACAGCCAGCCGTTCCTGGGCTGTTGGGCCATCACAGTGATCATCTCTCCCCTGGAGAAGGGCAGCAGGGTGGGGTTGGAGCCACCAGGCTGGTGGGCCACCAGTGCCCTCATGGATCTTCCACCACCACCACCACCCCCTCCCACTGACTCTGCTCGAGAGCTGTAAATGCTTCCCTGGGGAGACGGGGCTGGAGAGAAGAGTTTGTTACACGAGTTAACTGATAAAGCTCTTAATTGGCAAAGAAGAATGTCTGGTGAAATGATTAATTAAAATATATAAATGGCAACAATTTATTTATTTATTTAATTAATTATGGCAGACTACTAAGTATCTTACTATGCATAATGTTTTTGCTTAGATGGCAGGGGATTCAATTTATTGAATTATACCAACATATAATATTATATAATGTTCTCTATAGTGGGCAACAAGAAGCCTTATTTTGTGTTTCAGAAGGGTGAAAGTGGAACATAAGTGGATGTGCTATTTAATATTTCAAGATTGTTTTTTGTCTTTTGTCACTGTATGTATTTTTACTCTAGATAAGCAAGCCAAATAATTAGACAGGCAGAGGAAAGTACAAATGAGGAGGTTTGAAAGTGCATGATGTGAAAAATGATGAGGAGGGAGAGAAAGATGGTAGAGAGAAAGAGAGAGAGAGAGAGAGAGAGAGAGAGAGAGAGAGAGAGAGAGATAAAAGGCTTAAAGAATGATAAAGAGTGTGGTGGAATGAAGGCAAAATTAGCTCTGATATACAGGCGGAGGCATTATGGCCTGCAAATGATTTACAGACGTCAATGAATATTACAGCCATGCTTTCGTTCTAAATATAACATGAAATATGTGGCACCAAAGTCAGATCAAAATCATTTTATGATATTGTTGTTAGCTGTTGACATTTTAGATTTACTGTCTATGTTCAAGCACGGTGCCGGTAAAGTGATATCTTTACTCAAAGTAAATATAGAGTTTTGGAATGAAGCCCTGTTCATATTACAGTAACCACTCACCCCTTGATGGTATTTTGCCGAGGGTCAGCTCCTCTCTGGTCTTTCTGATCTCCTCCTCCTTCATCCCCATCTGTTTCACCATGAATACACAACTCATTACATGCACAGGTACAGTGTGAACAACCGGGCTGCCAGTCTTTGCAGTTGTAACGTTAATATAACTTGTAAACAACAGCATGAATCCAGATGAGAAACAAAAGCAGCAGCCAGTCACATCCTCACATGTGTTGGATCTCCTGTATGTTACAGTGAGTAATGTATTACGTGTGACTATGAGCACAACTCAAATATTTGTCTAACATGGCTCACAGACTTCACTCAGTTATAAGCAAGGATGAATCCCACATCAAACCAAAACAAACATAGGATCCATGTTAATCCTCTGATTGTTATTACAGTAGGATGTGGGATCTGCAGGGTTCATTGGCACGTCACCTTCAAATGAGGAACGGACTGAAGCTGACAGGGGTTATCTCAGGCCTGTCTTTGTTGTTTACTTGAATCGTAATTGTAGCCTTCATGCAAAACCATATGGTTCCAGTTTGTGAATTATCCATTGTGTTAACTGCACTGTTCTGAAGCGTCATTTTGAATTCACACTCAAGGACTAATGTGTTCATCCAGATGATGTATAACATCCAGATTTTGATTATAGTGTTTCAAAAGGAAAATACTTTATCACAATCAGATATTAATTCCTTTTATGCCAGAAAATATGTGATCCATTTTATTGCAGCAACAGGTTTAATGCTCTTCAGACATTTTATTATGCCTCATGAGGTGTGATTCATTCTGATGGTTTTAAATTAAATCAGGCTCCAGCCAGCAGAGGGCACCCTGGTAACAAAAATATGATTGCAATAATTCACTGGTTTCTCTATAACACACTGTCTGTGAATAAGTATTATCTATTTCTTGGTGCAGATAACAGCCAGTTCCACCACAATATGTTTTCTTATCACTTTAGGACACTTTAAAACTAAATGCTAAAAGCTTCGACTGACTTCAATTCTGCAATCAATTTCACAATACATTTGCCCAAACCCATCTTACACAGCTTCCCCTTCAGCCCTTTTTCAAAATCATATCTCACACCAGCAGCATATTCTTGGACTTTTGAAAGATTCAAATGCAATCTAGCTTGAATAATTCAGTAAACACAACTGGCTTTTGTAAACTCTCCCCTGAACTCACAGAGTTATCCACAGGAGCGGGTTGTCTGGCCTCGGGTCCTCTGGTGGCATTCACCTCGTATGTCCAGGCATCAGCTCTCTTCTGCAGAGAACCTACTGTCTGCAACATCACACACACAAACACACATACACACACACACACACACACACACACACACACACACACACACACACACACACACACAGTAAAGTATCCCATTAATTAAGAAGGGTTATGTTGCAGAAGCTTATGTTAGTGCTCATTTGGCAAAAACAATGCCTCATATACACAAGTGTATGTTCAGTGCTATGAGACAACAGTCATCCACATAAACAGTGGATTGCGTCCTTTAACTGTGAGTACTATTGTTGTTGTCGTGTGAAAAATGTCACCAGCATGCCATATTAGACTTCCATCTGTTTGTGTCTGTGAGAGACAAATCTGTTCTGGTCACACAGGTTAAAGCTACAGAATTAAACCTCAGAGAATTAAAGCGTATTTATGCAAGCTCATTTCTGCCATTAAAAATGCTTTGACATAAAAAAACATAAAACAATTCAGAAAAGTCAACAAACAAAAAAAATGACCTACTATCTCATATTTTTGACTATTTTATTAATTCTGACCTTTTATCTCATAAATTTGACTTCTTTCTTATAACTTTAACTTTCTGGACTTTTTGAACCAATTTATTTTCATCTTTACAAAATGGCCATGAATTTAAGTGAAGTGTTAATGTAATAAATGTTTTAGGTTGAGAATTTTAGCACCATGCGTGGTTCAAACAGCCTGATGCGCAACAAGACACAACGGTTTGCATACCTTTCTTCACCTGTTGGTAGTATAACCTGTTTCGAGGTCATATTTATTGGAATGACCTTTGCATTTACATTGTTATCTCCAGTAGATTTATCAAAAATCATGTAAAGGGAAGGGAAAACTTGGTCCTTGGGCTGCTTCTATTTAGCCTACGAGTGCAGAAAGCTCAGCAAATGTGTCAAGTCAGTCCTGAACCACTGGTGCAGTCTCAAAGGGCCTTGTGACAGCTATAGGGTTGGGTTTACTGTCACACCCTGTCACTTGGGTCAGGAGAGTGTTGTGATAAAAAGTGAGCAGGGAGTCCAAAGTTCGAAAAGACAACCTGTTAGTGAGGCATCAGACCTGCTGAAGAAACTGAATCTGTCTCTGTTGCTCTGATGCTGCTCGTTATAAAGGAGGGGAATTTCCCTACAGGCACTGACAAAGTCTCAAATAATCATTACACATTATTGTGAATTCTCTTTTAGAGTGCCTTCTAGTTATTGTCCGTCTGACATGCATTTCAATGAGTTGTAATATAAAACCCGACCCATTTTGCACCTGTAGTCAAGCCATGCCAAAACAAACCATAAAACACTGAATACATACCTTATTCATGAGGTGGGCGATGGCTTGTATCAGGCCACAGTGTTTCTCAGCCAGGAAGCGGTGTCGTCTCTCCTCCTCCTTCAGAGCCTCATCATGGCTCTTCCTCAGGAAGTGCACGTACTCACTACAATCCTGAGGATACACATATTTGACAGTGCATATGTAATGACTCATTCATATACGATGATGCTGAATTTAAGCTGCACACCGGCACACACTCACCTGGTTGGCTCCTCTCCTCAGCTGTCTCTCCAGAGCTTCTGCCTGGTTGTGGACTTCCATCTCATAGTGCCTCCTACTGCCCTGTGTGACAGGGAATTCATTTCACATCTGTGTAAAACCATTTCAGTCATCCAGGTACTGTGGGAGAATGTCCGGTCCAAATTAGCAATCTATTGGAAATCCCATTCATTCTAATGGCTTCCCATGATGGCCTGCAGTTATTAATTGTACTTTTCATTCCAGGAAATAATAATGCGGTAACAGCTAGTCATTAGCCCCTTTTTGACCTTGCTGCGCCCCTGATTTGGCCCTCACTCACTGATATGTAATCTCTGTCCAGTCTAATGTTATTGTCCATCTCCTGAAGAACCTCTACACTGAACCAGCGGATCTGGAAGGAGACACACAAAACCATATTAAATACATAAGGAAACGGAGCACATAAGAGCTTGACGGTACTTAGAAGTTGCGATGAACAGATTGGTGCAGTGTTGATATGACTTACTACTCCCTCCAGCTCTGACGTCAGCATTCTTTGGTTCTCAGAGATCCGAATCAAGACGTCTCCTTAAAAACAACAGGATTACATGTGACATTATAAATATATTACATGAAAACAATAAAATTACATCTTTAAAAATTATCTTCATTCATTTCTATTCTACTGGACGAAAAGGATCACTATACAGAAAGATCCAATGGTATCCAAGTTAATAGAAAGTATCCAGATATGTATATCATATCATATAATATCATATCATGTAAAAATAAAATAAAATCAGGTCAGATCCATGTCTGTAATCTTCAGGATAGGGGCAGTATCTGTTACCAGCTTTCTGAGCATTTATTCCAGTATCAATAATCAGTGATCTCAACATTAATTTGTTAAACAAACTTACACACACACCAGCTAACATACAGACACACTCATATGTGAATATAAAAAATATTAAAATCTGTGCTCTAAATAAAGATCAACTATGCAGTTTAACTAATATGATGTTGAATGTCCTTTTTTATATGAATGATAGATATGACAGATATGAATGTGCAATAGATGTAACATGAAGAAAACAACGAAAATTACATAAAAGATGTAATAAGAGGGCACTTTCTAGTTTTCTACTTCTTACTTCTTAAGAATAGAATTACTTCTACTTGTTTAATTAAAGTGCAGAGACTACTTTTGCCACCTACTGGCGAATTGGCTTCCATCCACTACTGTTATAATATATAATATAATATTGGGAGTTGGTTCATTGAGATAAGCAGTAGTATCTATTGCAGAAGCAGAGGGAGGTAATTAAATGAGCAACAGTCAAACCTTAAATGGTGGGAAAAAATGTAGAAGCACGACCAAAACATGGCATTTCTGTTTGTTTCATGTATTAATTTGAGGAAGGTTACAGTCTCCTCATCGCCATCTTTTGTCTCTCCAGTGGATCAGATGTTTCAGTGGATTTTTAAGTTTTGCTTCACATACATAATGATTAACTCACTATGTATCTTTTCATTGCACTTGAAATAGTTTATTTTATTGATACACCAACTTTTCCACCTCAGCTGAGAGTAAAAACTTTATTACGATATTCTGAGGGTTTTCTACCGAATCCGAAAGATACAGAAACACAGGAGTTACTGCTTCTTCTCAGGTGTGTTCAGACAGAAAGTGAGCCGAATTTTCGCTTTTTTACCCTGAACTTGACGACTGAACCATTTGTGTTTATGCAGGCTAACAGCTGTACAGACGTTAGCGTTGTGGAAGTGTGTCTGTGTCTCTGTGTTCAGCTTAGCTTCGGACTGAACTCAAGACTCACCAGAAACTCTGGTTCTATCCTTTATTTGCCTCTCCTTTTTCATTTCATCTCTTTTTTTTATCATGTAGCAGACTGAATATTTTTTCATCCAGATGGTTAGAGTAATTATTTTTCAGGAAAACAGAAGCCTAACACTATAAAGTAATATGCTAATATGAGTGTTTTCTGACTTGTATTTAAACTGCTGTCTTCAGCCTTTATTGAAGCTAGCTCCATGCATAGCTGTGCACCTATACTATACTATACCATACAGGTAGAAGAGGGACCTAAACAGCTGGTAAAACCATTTCCAAAGCAGTTTAATATCAGGTTTTACCATGCCATATCATTGTATTCAGGGAATGTTGAACCTGTTTATCTTGTCACAGTCCTAGAAATGCATGCCATGGTACAGTTCCTCTTCCTCAGTAAGAATACACATACATGATCCGGTTCAGACAATATTTTTAGCTTCAGCCACTAAACCTAACACGACTCCTCTTTAGAGTGGCAGGGTTAAGTGAGCAGAGCACAGCCCGCTGCCTGTCATCGTCTATTATTCATGATGTCTGCTGGCATCTGATACCTACTGCCAAAACTCTTGGCTTGAAAACAGATTCAAACATACACTGTGTTGCAGTCTAACTTTAAACCTAACCTGTTGTCTTAAGTAGAAATCTACAGATGATAGTTATGTCACGTTCTTGACTTGACCGCCCAATACAAATACTAGCTCAGTCGGAGCTGCAGGTAAAAGTCTTTTAGTCTTTTTAGGCACTGACTGTTATAGATACTGTAAAATACATTAATTCAATAGCTTCTCACAGTATGTCTTACTCACTACACATCAACGGGTATGCTCTTCACACACACAAACATGTTACACATGCACTGGTTCTTAGGCATTGTAAAAGGAGTAAAATAGGGTGTCACCTGAGGGTAAACTTTGGTCTTTATGCTACGGAAGAACATTGTTTAATTCATTTTTATAAATGGCTATTAACAGATCAAAGACAGAATGCTCACATCCTGGACTGTAGATACAGAAATAGATTCTTTATGTTCCCAATTTGAGTCAATGACTGTTCACACATACCTAGGGAGTGTGAGGACATGGTATGACGAGCCCTTTCTCCAATCTTTGAAAGTGCACTGAAATAGGCCTCGCTTGTTACAGCAAGAGCTGAAATACACACAAACACAACAGACACTTGAAATGCAAAATGATTTCGTACAACTCGTTCCCCTGGTGTAGAACTGTAAAAGCAGGTAAACAGAGCGATTCATTACAAAACATGGAGATGGAAATGATTTAAATTACCATACAAACAAACATCTCTCTGCAATCATTTTAAAATGTTTACCTAGATAACAGCATAAAATCACAGTGAATCATTTTTCTTCATAAGCAATAACCATAAAGCGTCTGTTCACTGTCATTGATACCTCTGTGCACTTTGATCATCTGCTTTTGATACTGCTTTATTTCTATCAGCTATTATACTGTCCTGATTATTCAGTAGGTGGGGAAAACTGCCTTGTTTTGGACAGATGGGGCTGCAGCCAGTGCTAACCAATCAAACGCACTTGCCCTGAGGCTGTCAGACTAATGGATTTCAATATTAAACACCTACTGTATGTGATAGTAATAACAATGGATAAGGAGACTGAATGGCATCCACTACCTTTTTAGTTTTCTTTAGCAGAAGCTGTATTAGTAGAATCTAAACAGACATTACTTCTTGGTCTTGGCTTGAGCTCATTAACTTGTTATGGAGTTATGACTCTACTCTGAACACAAGGAGGGAACTTATAGCCTCTGTGCAGGTGGAAACAAGAGACATCATAACCTGCCTTTTATTGTCTGCAGGGGTTTTGGTGCAGTGGTGCTACTATGAAGCAGTTGGTGATGACGTTGCATTACTGCTCTCTCATATATTAAACAAACACCTATAATGTCATATAATGTGCAAAAGTATAACCATGTAAAACTGCTTCTGTGACTGAATTGCATTTGCATTCCAGCATTTTAAAGGTCTTTCACATTGAATGCACTGCACAGGGATTAGAGGTGATTATTATGTGGATAATTAAGACCTAAAATATAGACACAATTACTGTACGTTAGGATTCAAATTAAAAGTTTAATCCTGGCTGTAAAATGACCTATTCTCTTCCTCACAGGACTTAAAGGAAACACATTCAGATATAGAGCATAGAAAAAAATCCAATACCCTTAGGCCAAGCCTAGATTCAATATCCTAAATCCCTTCCTCTGTATATGGAAATCAAATATAGCTGTGGGGCCTTGTTTGTCTGTTGACAATGTACTCATAACAACCTCTGCAGGCCTTGGTTACAAGCCCAAAACCAAGGCTATAACATCACCGGGATATTCCCAAAGCATATGGACTTTGGAATAAGGTGCAGTGAAATAGACGCCTGGCAGCACCCATATTGTGTGCTGCCATTATAGTTTTTCTGTAGTTTATAGCACTTATAGGTGTGTGAATTTCCCACACAAATGGCCTAAAACTGCGAAATTCTCATTAGCCAATTGCTTTTCTTTCTTTCTGTCTTACCCTGGAAAGCGTGTATGTAGCTGTTACCCAGTGAAACCAGTTTCTGTAGGCTTGGGTTGAACTCATCCATCAAGCTCTGTTTGGGAAACACAAACACACAGACACTCATATACACCACTGTTTCTGTTGAATTTTGAAAGTCAGAGAAAGTTAAAGGAGAATCAATACAATCCATCTTTAATTCAATCTGTATTTATGAGCACAAACTCTCCCTCCCAACACCGGAACACAGACAGCCGGAGACTCAAATCTCTGGTGTTATCAAGCGGAGGAAATACTCCCTGAATTTCAAACTGTGAATTCACATCATGTTTGTTTGGTAGAAATGAAAAGAGATCACAACACAGGACAGCCCACTCTTACAAGTACTCCTACTCATGTGGTTATTTTTTGCACCCATTTGTCTCACATGTAAGTTTGTTGTCTAATCTGAGCCAGTAGCCCACACATAAAGTGTAAGTTACTTACCGAGTAAATCCCCAAGGTGGAGCGATGCAGCTCATCCCTATTCATCCCCGACATGTTTATATCCAGAGTACTGCAACTGTCAATGAAACCTCGAAAGGGTCTGCAGGGCTTAAATCATCCAACAAATGTAACAAAGTCTCTGTGAGAAATGAGAGTTAATCGTATTGAACTGGACGTGGAGTTGAGGAGAGAAGGCAGTTCAGTGTGTTTGTAATCGACACCACTGTGGCCTCAGAAAGACTGGAGTAAATAATTAAACATGGTTCAACCATAAAACACACTGACATGTGCTATAAACCCTGACTGTGTGTGTGTGTGTGTGTGTGTGTGTGTGTGTGTGTGTGTGTGTGTGTGTGTGTGTGTGTGTGTGTGAGAGAGAGAGAGAGAGAGAGAGAGAGAGAGAGAGAGTGTGTGCATTTGCCACATGGTATGTTTTATTCAAGACTGCAAACAGAGGCCTGTTTCTACTCTGCAATGTACAAAATCATATATATATATATATATAGGAAGTCACATTGAGATCGAGATCTTATTTACAAGTTAGACCTGAAAACAGAAATAAAAAAGATAAAGATAAATAAAATAATAACAATAAAAATAATTGTAACGATTTATAATAATAATAATAATAATAAAATAATGATATAATATCAAAGATTTAAATATAGATTTATATACAAAACTTCATTCACAGCAGCACACTACATTGTTTATGTTTATCATGACATATATGTTATGTCATAAGTAACATGTCACTTAGTACAAGGTGTGACTCACAGATTGGACTTTGTCTCTGTATTTCAGGCTTTGGATGCACAGTGTGTGCATGAAGAATAATAATTAATGTGCAGAGTCAGTTAATTGTTGGCTTTGGTCTTTTAGTGGGATTTGAATACCACCATTCTACTATTGTCATTTTGCTCTATTCTGTACACACTACTTCTGTTGCATGTCTGGGAGAGATCCCTCCTCTGTTGCTACCTCAGGTATTTCTTCCTTTCTCCTCAGTAAAGGTTTTTTTTGGGAGATTTTCCTCATCTGAATTGAAGGTCTAAGGATAGAGGGTGTCATATGATACACAGATTGTAAAGCCCTTTGAGGTAAACTGGTCATTTTGACTAAATGTGAAACTATCACAAAACTGCCCTTTTTAATTTAAGCACATTTTGAAATCCATGATTTACTTAATCCCAATCCTTTACTACTGTAATATCACTAATATTCCTAATTATTGATTGGTTAATGCAGAACTAAGTGTTCTTATGTGCTAAAAATACTATAATCCTGATACTTTAATCACTTTAGATGTCAAAACTCTGCTTGCACAAACAAGGCGAAAAAGGAAGCAGAGGTGTCCCTACATCTTTGCATGAAATACAGAAAAAAGAGTTGTTCTGACATTTGATCAAAACCCCAGATGAGTGGAGAGGAAATTATTGATTTCTTTCCTTCACTTCAGCCATCATATTTTGCCACTAGGCCCCGTAAAGCCGACCCCCTGTTTCCAAGCTGAAATACATACTGCTGTGAGCTGCACTCGACCCACAGCTCTGATGGATTTATTATTATCAAACCGTAGATTTTTCCTTTCTCTGACATGTCAGAGTCAGTGAACTCACCATGAACTCCTGGAGGAGAAGCGAAGGTGCCATGTGGATGTTGATGCATTCCGTGTGTGAATGCATGTAGAATGGCGAGGTAAGAGTAAAGCTTGTATTTTATTCTATTCACTGCATGTGTGTGTGTGTGTGTGTGTGTGTGTGTGTGTGTCTGTGAAACCTTTTATTCATATATGAATTGTTTATAGTTTAATAGATAACAGGACCTGGCAGAGAGAGGGGGAGAGAGACAGAGAGACAGAGAGAGACAGAGAGAGAGAGAGAGAGAGAGAGAGAGAGAGAGAGAGAGACAGACAGACAGAGAGAGAGACAGACAGAGAGAGACAGACAGAGAAAGAGAGAGCCTTGTACACTAGATGGCACCATCAACTAACTGGAGACATGACTGAAATTTTAAACAGCTCCATAACACACACTTATTTAATGTCTTTCTTCTCTTCTTTTCTCTTAACATTAACTTTGATGTTATCACAAACATCCCCTCTGCATACTAACTTTAGTGCTCAAGAAGCTGACATATAGTAAGTAATACTAAAACTACAACATAAAATAGTAATCCAACATGATGGCAGAAAATACATTTTATAGTGAATAAGAAATAGCTACTTAAATACTGGGAATCAATTCATCATATGTTATTAATCAGATAAAAGCTAAGATAAATGCTAATGATAGTACATTATTTCTAAACGCTCTTAATTGTAGCAGGGCAGAAGTACAAAGTAGCATAATATACAAACCAGATAAACAGAAATCTCAAGTAAAGTACAATATAATACTGAAGCACAGTAGTTTAGTGAATGCAATTAGCAGCTCTTTGATGTGTACTGTACACTTTAAACAGTCTAATAAATTACACCAGATACCTCAAAGATGCATAATATGCAACAGAAGAAGGAAAAAACAGTAACTTGCAAAACAGTGATAATAAAAAGCTTGAAATAAGCTGAAATGCACCCTTTTGGTTTCACTTATTAAGTATTTTCAGTGCAACAACTAATTTTTTCACAGCTCAGTATTATCCCTGTGAAGAGGTTAAGTCACTTGCAAAGACGTCAACAGACAAAGAATAGCACAATTTCTTTCAGGTAGAAGAATTTTTTAGACTTTCGAGTAACTGAGAAGCTCACACCAAATCCCCAGCACAGACTGTGGATAAAATCTCTGGAAAAAGTATGTTAACTAAATGACAAAATCCCAATCAAGAAAAACTTAATATCTATAATATCACGGCAGCACACAACATAAAGGTCAAGGGTGACTATGATGATAAATTGAGCTCAGAATGCTGGCCTCACGGAGGTTTTTATAGACATAATACATCAGCAGTATATTATGATCATTAACTGGGCAGCAGTGTCCAGAATTCCCCCAGACTGGCCTTTTTAATGCACTTGCAACTATTTTATTAAAGCTCAGACACAGCGGACCACGCGTGGACTGTGCTGCTGCAGTGTTGAACAATCATTTAGTTCCAATTCTTATGCTTTAAAAGCCGAATGCATGTACCCGAACCACGTACAAAGCCAGTGTTTGCACTTTCTTTATCCTAAAATGCTCAAATAAAAACCATTTAAAGCTACAAGCATCACTACAATTAACATTAGGTGTAGAGCAGCAACAATAAGAACACCATACTGCTGCAAAGCCATTTACAGCCAAAAATGCCACTAGTGACATTTAGTGTATACACTGAATACAAATGTGTGGAGCTCAGACGTTTGCTTTACTTATGTGTGAGGAGTGATTGTTTTGTATTTACTTTTCCCAGGCTCTTGTCCCCATCTCTACAGGAGTACTTACCAATCTACTTTACTATTCTAGTGTTCCAGTGGAGACTGAGAGCTATTTTCTGCTGCAGACATGTCGGATGTCTCACGCCGTTTCCCTCACCCATCTCATATTAGAGCTTTCAGTGCCTGTGACTTTGGGAAGTCTTAACTTAAATCCCTCTTAATACTTGTGTGAGGATGCACATCACACACTAATTTTATACACACAAGAGCTACTTCCCTCACGCAGTGAAGATTTTTCTCACACCTGTCTCTCTCTCTCTCTCTCTCTCTCTCTCTCTCTCTCTCTCTCTCTCTTTCTGTGAGTGTGTGTGTGTGTGAGTGTTTGTTATTTTCTCTTTGCCACTCGGTCTCTCTCATGCACACTCATACATTTATTTTTTAATTACGTGTGTGTTTGTGTACATATGCATCGCACTGAGATTAACGTGCATTTGTACTTGCAAGCCGGGTTTAATGAAACTCACAAATAGCACCAGTTCTGCTCTGCAACACACACACACACACACACACACACACACACACACACAAACTCCCATTAGGGCCATCATTCTGTCATCTCTGCTGCTGTAGAGCTGTTCCATAGGGAGCCTTGAGGCTGACTTATGGCCGTCCACACACCACATTACAGTAGGCCTGTAATGTGTTGCTGAGCAAGAAAATATTAGGCCATGGGGAGGAAAAAACTAATTTGCAGATTGTTATGCATGCAGGAAAGATCCAGTTCAGATCTGCATCTTCGATGAAAGCTTGAGAAAGAAGATTACCCCCTTCTTCGAGGCTGCACACAACATGCATTTTAGCACATGTTCCAACATCTGTATGATAGGAAATCAGATTATATTTGTTTATCTCCTGTCCACAATTCAATAAAAGTTAGCTTTAGGCTACAGGAGGAAGACAAAATGTACAAAAGGCGTTCGATCAGACTGCATGGAGCAATCTCTCTCTCTCTCTCTCTCTCTCTCTCTCTCTCTCTCTCTCTACTGTAGCCTACTCTTTCCCTCCATCTCTCTCCCCCTCATTCTGCTTTAGTATTAACAGGCTGGATTTTGCCTGAATACCGAGGACATGCGCGCTGAACAGGGGGAGGAGGTGTAACAGAGACTGCCTGCTTCTGATGTTTTGATTCCATGATCACTCAATTATGGTGCGGAACTCTCATTTTCTACTCGCTTGTTCTTTTGGAAAAGGAGAAAAGTGAGGAGGATTTTTTTCTCCATTTAGGTGCATGAACAGAATTTGACACTTTTGTTTTTTTGGGGGGGAGGCTTTTTTACTTTCTTGCGGAGAGTGTTATTATTAGATTTTTCTAATAATCGATCGCCCACGCCGCCACCCTGAAGTTCATTGTTATTATCTTGGCCGCCGGGATGGTGGCCTTCATCGGAGCGGTTATCTGCATCATCGCAGCCGTCCACACCGGATCCTCCAGGGCTGCCGCGGCGCAACAGCAACCAGCAACCGACAACCACTCGCTGTATCCGGACGCGGCGGCGCAGACCCCCGCTGCAGGGGGCTCCGTGGCCCGGGCCGGATCTTTGGGCGCTCTCCATGGTTCTGAAACCCCCAATTCGGAGGCACCAACCTTCAACATCGGGCTCGGTGGACTGGACGGGGTCACTGGACTCACCGGGCACGACCCAACCGTTAGTCGACTCATCTGCACGCCGATTCCCGCCGGGGAGTGCAACCCGAAAAACTTTCAGCAACAAGCGGAAGACCCGTCGCTGTACGCCGGCGAAGACTGGGGCTACCTCCGCACCACCGCGGAGGAGCTCCGACAGACGGTCCTGCAGCAGAAGGACCAGATATTAACGGACAAGCGGACCATCAGAGAGCTGACGGGGAAACTCACTGAGTGCGAGAAGGGTCTGGACGGAAAGAGCAGCAGCGCGGACAGACGCGGGAGCGCTGCGGGGCTGCTGGGGGGCAAAAGCACGGCTGAGGAGACGCACCTGGAGCGAATCATGGTGCGGGACAGTCCGGCTTCGACGTCCGACAGTGTCCACTTGCTCACCGTCAGAGCTGTGGATGAACTGGAGCAGGCTATCACTCAGCTCAAAGACCGCATAGAGAAGCTGGAGGTAGGTAGAGTGTAAAGAAAGAGAATCAGCCCTCCACATAAATCACCCACTGCATGCAACTAAAACAATACTTAAGAATGAATCCCCAGGAATAGTCTTGGTCCCAGATGAAGGGATTCTGAAGGCAAGAAGGACCCCCCTATTATCAGAGAGAATGGTGTTTAATGGTCTGATAACTATTTCTGCAATAAGTGATATTAAGAGTTCACCTCCATGGCTATATTTGTCTCTTTTTTTTTACTCTGTAGTCCTCTAGTCTGTTTTAGGATTTCTGGGCACACATGAGTGATTTATGAAAGCAATGATTTTCAATTATGAAGGAAAGCAAGTGAGCTATCCAACAGGCTTTATGTGTGGTTTGTGTGGTATTGGGTATTGGCAGCCAGATACCATATTTTCTATTTTTTTTTAAACAACAACATCAAATGAAGCAATTCCTTAATCAATAAGTTTAAAAAAAAAAACAACTTTTGTGTAATCTAAGAGAAGGAAACTAAAAGTCTGTTCCCATTTGTCTGCATTTAGTGTAATCAATTATTGTGTAATTGATGTTAATTGCTGATAGCAGTTGATTGCTTTGGCAAGGTGGCTAATTTATCATGCCAAGAAAACAGATGGAGATTTGAAATGAAGAGAAAGACAGCGATGGAAAGTGAGGCGAACGGAGAGAGACAAAAGGGGAGGGGGCAAAGGGGAGATGAGGATAAAGATAAAGTGGGGAGGAGAAGAAGGAGGAGGAGGAGGAGGAGATGGTGGAAGAGGAGAGAATGTAGCGGAGTAAAATGAAACATGTCTTTATCTGACCAGAATCCGATGATGTACAACCTCACATTTGGCTGGAGAAATACCATACATAATTTATGAGTTGCCTATATTTGTTGAAACCACAGACTAAACGTGCTTCTCTGCAGCATAGTACTCCTCACTCCGTGGCAGTTTATGTAGGACATGTCTGTTTGAGTCATTTTCTTTCAGGATTAAACACACTTTGCGTATCATCTTATTATCGCCACCATCAGAGGAAAACCTGCACTCTTCAGGAACTGAGGAGTTCAGACTCCTCGGCACACATTCTCCTTCGACAGAATAAGATCTGAATGCATTTGGTCTCAGGGTGACAGTTAAACCTAAAATATATTACTGTGGCCAATCTGTTTTTCTCACCCCCACTCTGTTTCTTGTACATCATTCTTCTGTGTACAGCAGGTACTTGGCCTACTTCAGTAGCACACAGTGGTGTTAACATCCTTTGTACTGGTGAAAATACAAAAAGAGTGCTCATTTGGGAATATTAGTCAGCTCAAATAACTGTGTTAAATTCCTTGCCTCCCCAGCTTTCTTCTTGCACGTGGTTTGCTCATGTGAGTGTTTTGCTGATCATGCATCATTAACAGCAACTCTTAATACCACTCACGAGACATATTTTACTACAACCAGAGTGTTAACCGTTCTTCACATGTCAGAGGAGACTCAAACAAAGTGATGTGGTAAATGGTGTGAATGTGCACTGTAATGGTTTTCAAACTATCAGTGCACATAGTCTCTGGTAGCAGTTTGAGTGGTTATGATTGTTCTTTTCCTGCAACATCAGAATGATTTCCATTCTAACCAGAGGCTCAATGATAGTAAGCGCTCTGTAAAATCATTCTGATCCAGCTCCAGTGCTGTGTTCCTTCATACTGAGCTTTACCTTTTGTCTAAGCTGCATTCGAAATAAGAATGTGAAGAGCAATTTCTTCTAGTTTATACATGGGGCTTATTTTCTCTACATTTGTATCCTTTTTTTATTGATCGAAAGAAAAAAATAGATCCTTTGTCTTTACCTATCACCATTTTCTGTGTGAGTGCCCGATCGGTACTGCAACTCTCAATAGAGATGATAATGAAACGAGATGGCTTACTCTTTAGCTACTTCCATCATTAGCCCCTGAAAAAACAACATGATTAATTCTTCTTTTTTTTTTAACCACTCACCAAATCGGACATGTTACTTGCTAAATTTACTTCCCAGACGTTACCTGCCCCGGGCAATCCTTATTAAGTGAGGCTGATGGTAATGTTAGTAGTTTTAGCAGGTGTTTGGTCATAAACCAAAGTGTTGGACAAATTAAAATTCTGACCAGATGATGGAGATTAAAAATTAAGGGATCACTAAAGTTATTGGAATTGATCCTGTGGGTCCCACATTTCATAGCAATCAGTCAAGTAATTTCCTCGCTTAAACCACTACGGTCAAACACATAGTGGTGCTAGAGGAAAACTCAGGGGATCACCAGAGTCTTTAGGATTCATCACCTTGGAAGTAAGATTGAACTTCTGTATAAAAACAATGTTGAAGTTATTTCACTGTGAAACTTCTGACCTGCAACTGGCACTAGAAGAAAAGAGAATTTGCTTTTAATCTTTATCATTCATCCTCTGGGCAGCATAAATATCTGTACAATTTCACGGCAAGTCTGGAACGAAGAGGTGACCAAGAGACACAACAACACGTGAAAAAAAATACAATGAGCACACAGATGTGAGACACATAAACTTGGTTGTCAAGTTAGTGTGGGGTGGAGGCATGTAGTATTTGATGACTTAGGAACAGTCAAGATGCCTTCACTATACTTACTCACTCTAGATTTATTTTGTATATATTTATGTATTAGAGGATACTGAACATTTTGTTTTCTCTAGAAATGTTTTGACATCTGCTCATGTTAATACCTTCCCTGGAGCCTAACCCCAGGCTCGATGACAGAACTGTCAAATATATTTGAGAGTAGATCACATATACCAAGACTCACAGGAATGGTTTTGATTTGAGTCTCCTCTTTAAGCATCAGTGCAGTCCACAGCAAGGTGCATACCTGTCTTAATACCTAACTATTACAGCAAATGTGTTTGTGCTTGAAGATAATGGTTAATGAAAAAGATAATGATAAATTACTGACAAAAAACTGGATAACAATTCTGCTGTTGATTTTACCACAAAATGTAGCTAAAAGTGTTTTGAGGGATAATGTGACAAGTCTATTGGAAAACATGTTAAAGAGGATGATCAGATTATCACATTTTCACACAGTAGTCATCATTGTAGGAAGAAATTTTCTCAGTTTGTCTGTATCATTCTATACAATACAGGCAAGCACAGTGCACAATGTATGGCTTTATGTATGGTTCAGAGTACTGTATGTGCATGTATTTTCTGTATCAATTCCCTTGTGAGTCTATGTATTTCTACTGTATACTGTGAAACAATGTGCATGGTGGATATACTGGACCACCAGCTTTAGGGATCTTGCAGAATCTGTATTTCCCACATTTTCCCTTTTGGTATAGGTGTTTATTTCAGTGAACCATTATGTGGTGGGGTCTGGCAATTTATTGTTGACTGAAATAGTTTGGTTGCTTGACAGCCTTTTCTGGCTTACGATTATTTATTCTCACTTAATTGTAAAAATATTTCTGTAGACATGAGATGGCTCAGCTTAATGAAGACCTGTTCATACCCAAAACTTAATTACACAGTGACACATTTTTGTTATCCTCTCTGTGAAAACAAGCAAGTGCTTCAAAGCTCACAGCCAGCTTTAGTCATGCCACACTATTTTTACAGCAATGTAAAATCAACAAATTAAGCCCAGAATACAGAATAAAGGATCAAGCAAAAGCATGATGAACTGTGGTTAGCTTTGCAATTCGATATAAAGGGAAAGAAGTTTAGAGGAATAGTTGGAATTTTCTCTTGCTGAGAGGTAGATGAGAAGATTGATAACACTCTCATATCTGTCAATTCAGTATGAAGCGGCATTAGCTTAGCTTAGCTTAGCATAAAGCACAACAAAACAGGAGTAAACAACTTGCTTAGCTCTGATGAAAAAAAAATCCACCAGCGCCTCTAAAGCTCACAAATGTACACATTATATCTCATTTGAGTATTCTGTACAAAAAACAAAAGTATAAAAACAACAGTTGAGTTCATGGGAGGCAATGTTGGGAAACACAACAATTTGTGATTTCATAACTAGCAACCTCACTGTACCCAGTCAAAAAATGTCCTTAAAGAAATGTTGAACTATTCCTTTAAGGACAAATCATTACAGCATAGTAAAACCCTTATTTAATCAGTCCCTAAATGTATCACCAGGCATGATATAATTTTTCAGCAAAATCAATTATTAATTGGGTCAAATAACTTCTTCTTACGCAGGCACAAACAGACATGATTGTTGAATCACTGCTATAACTGGAATGTGCATAAATGCACCATTACCTGAACTGCAGATATGTACTTAACAATATTTTCCTTAGACTGCAAAACCCACACTGTGAACCAGTTTCCATCCACTGTCTCCCTCCTCTGCAGTCAGACATTGGCCCATTTCCTCACAACCAGACGGACGGCAGCACCTCAGGAGTGCCAGATGAAGGCGGAATGTCTGTTGGCCCAGAAAGGTTGGCTGATCCCGGGCCCAGAGCTGGTGCTGACAGGCCCTGGAGGATGGAAGACTTGGAGGGGGAGCTGGAGAGGAAGGTGGAGCTGCTGGACAAAGAAAGAAAAGCCCTGAGGCTGGAAACAGAGAAACACAGACAGGAAATCGACCGGGGCATCAATAAACTACACCACAGAATCTCAGGACTGGAGGAAGGTAGCTATTAACAGAGAGGGGGAAATAATCCGGATGTGTGTGACTGTGTGTATGTGTGGGTATATATTATTGTGTAAATTAAAATATAATAAAGTGGTATACAAAAATGATGTGAAGTGATTCTGATTAATCACTTGCATGATGAGTCAAGTCACAAATTATGAGGAAAACATTTGGCATAAAAGTTACCTCAGATGTTTAATTTTTATATTAATCTTAATCAAATCAAGCCATGGGGTTTATTCTTTATGATGAATAAATGATGTTTAACTTATGTAAAAGGAAAAAAAAGATCAGACAGATTATGAAATTCCTGCCCTGCTTAAAAAAAACATATCAGATGTTTTGATGTGAAGAAAGTGCAGATCTATTTCATCCTCTTGCCAGATACATGACTGAATTGATTTCTCTTCACATTCTCTCTCACTTCTTTTGTTTTCACACTCATACTCTCTTTCTGCTTTTTTCCCAGGTATTGCAGGCCATTCTTTCCCGGAGGGATACAGACTTTCCTTCCCAACTCGGACCAACTACATGTACGCTGTTGTGAAACACTCCATCCCAACTCTGCGGGCTTTCACCGTTTGCCTTTGGCTGCGGCCTGCAGAGGGAGGAATCGGGACCCCTTTGTCTTACGCTGTTCCTGCGCAACCCAACGAACTGGTGCTGCTGCAAGGCCTGCACACCCCCACTGAGCTGCTCATCAATGACAAGGTGCTGTATCAGTAAAGCTGCATCCACTGTATATGTGAACTGACCTGTCCACTGCTTGGGTGCAATTGATTTTTCAAGGAGGTTTATGGGTCATATTTCAAACTATTTATTGATTAGATTTCTAACATGTGTTATTAAGTCAACACAGTCCATTATTACAAGTACATGTTCTGCAGAAACACATTTCAATAATAATAATAATTTACTGTATGTAAAGGAAATATATTTTCCAGATATCAACACTGGATATATTGAAATACATGTATATTTTTTATTACTGTAACTAGTGAATATTGACAATCATTGTGCAATGTATTATATTAGCAGTATATATATTGCTCAATATGTAAATTATTGCTAGATTAAAAGGTCAAGATTTACTTGTATCAATGTATCAATCTTGAGTATCAATTATTACGTTATACATGTATTTCAAAATATATGGGTGCCTTTAATCCATTTAAATATATATTTTAATATCCAGTTGTGGTTCTTCAGTCTGTGCCAGAATGTATGTGTTAATGTGTTCTATGTTCTATCACAAACACAGAGTAGTCATTTTGTATAACTTTCCTAAAAGTCACAGTGACTGGATCCAAGAGTCGGCAGCACTAATCTGGGATAGATATAGAAACTTGACAGCAACCAGTGTATATGCAGTATCTTACATAATTTATTGTCACCATAGCATCACCCCAGAGGAGTTTCATTACTGCTTTCTACAAGGCTTGCTCACTTTCTCATATTCTACCAATTGTACTGTATATAAAAAGCATTCGTCTTGAGTAGACTTTGTCTATTACAGAAGACATAGTGTACTGTAATAGCATGCAAATAAGCAGAACACATCAAATGAACGAGCCAATTTAGCAGACAAGCTAAATAGCCTCATTCATGTGTTTAAATGACAAACTAATGTACCCCATTGACAGCATTGCAGGGTGGTGTAGTGCAGTGCAGTGGCAGAGGTATAATTCAGTGAAGTCATTATGGTAATAGATGCCGGGAGTAAAAGTTCTGTGTCCTTGGAGGTAGTCGAATGTCTTTGGGACCGAGAAAATACTGTATAACAGCCAACTTTTATACCCTGAAGACTTGAGAAAGAAATGAGATGTCAGAAGAAAATCTAATAGCTAGAGCTACAGCCAGGTGACATGTCCTACCATGAATGTGAGACACTCAAAAACATCAGAATACAAAAATCTACCCCACCTAAACTCCCCTTTTGCTCTCCCATTCCTAGGTGGCGCAGTTGCCTCTAAACCTCTCCAGAGGCAGCTGGCAGCACATCTGTGTGAGCTGGAACCAGAAGGGCGGAGCCTGGCAGGCCTACCAGGGGGGAAAGCTGAGGGGCGAGGGTCACGCACTGGCAGCCGGACATCACATCAGACCTGGAGGAGTGGTCATACTTGGGCAGGAGCAGGTGATTGCAGACTAACTACAGCACTGCAAGCAAATAGTAGTTTACCCACTATGACTGTGGGTGTATTCACTTATTGACTTCTCCATGAGTTGTAAATAAAAGCATGACACACTCTAACAGCCTTTGTGTAAGTAGACACAGTAAATCTACACATTTCATTTAGCTCGAAGTGCACTACCAACCTGAGTGTTGAGGTGGTGTGTTGTGGTGTTGAATGGATAAGGTGTGTGTGTGTGTGCATAATGGTCATAAGCAACAAGGGTAACAGCCATTCAAAAGTAAAAGAACCCCCTCAAATATGGCTTCTTTATTCCGCAGTACTGCATATACTTTTTATCACATCTCCTTCATCTTCACAAAAGCAAGTCCACTGTCTTGCTCAAGGCAGCAAAG
The DNA here is from genome assembly GCF_905237075.1 of Dicentrarchus labrax. NCBI lineage: Eukaryota > Metazoa > Chordata > Actinopteri > Moronidae > Dicentrarchus > Dicentrarchus labrax. The sequence goes on along the minus strand of NW_026136722.1, from coordinate 3,640,361 downwards.
CAGTCGAAGCTGAGCCTGTGTGTGTATGAAACTGTGTTTTTGTCTTCAGTCACTCGCTCCTTTCAAGACTTTTCTCTGTAATCCATCTAACGCAACTGTTCTTTCTCTCCAGGATTCCCTGGGTGGTGGTTTTGACTCATCCCAGGCCCTGGTTGGAGAGTTGTCCCAGGTGGGTCTCTGGGACCGAGTCCTGTCTTCTAGCCAGGTTGCCAGCTTGGCTCGCTGTGGCAAAGTAACCCAGGGCAACGTGGCCCCCTGGACCGAGAACGGAGTTGAGGTTTATGGTGGAGCAACTAAAGACCCGGGAGAGCCTTGTAGTAAACACAACAGGAGCTCTCAATGACCGATGGGGGAGGCTTTGAGAAAAGGGGAAGTGAAGGAAGGGCGCGGGGAGGTGTAGAGCAACAATTTCAAGAAGGCAAGATTCAGTTTGCCCAGTAACACATACGGGATTTTCTGTGGCATGTATTAAACATATATATATATATATATATATATGTTGAGAAAACATGTAACAAAACTAGTAGGATTAGCTAGCTAACAAACTGACATTATCCAACTACTATGGGAATTATTAAACATATTTGGAAATTTGCTTTTTCAGCAACCAGCTTAGCATAAAGACTGCAAACAGGGGGAAACAGCGTTGTCCAAAAAAAACCAACATTTTTAACACCTTCCTCTTTTGTTTAATCCATACAAAAGACAAACTGTCATTTTTACGCTTTGTGTTTTGTACAGATTAAACAAACAGATACAACATCATAATTATTGAGTGTCAGTGAAATTAGGCAAATAATTGCTGCCTTTGAACAGAGCCAGGCTAGCTTTTTCTCCCTTTATGCTAAGCTAAGTTAGCCGGCTGCAGGCAGCAGCTTCATACTTACTCATACATACACGTACATGTGAGTGATATCAATCTTCTGATCAAACTCTCAGCAAGAAAACAAATAAGTGTATTTCACAAAATGTCGAACATTTCCTCTAAACTGATCAGGTCAGTGGAATTGTTGTCATTTAACAGTTAAAAACTGAGCAGAAATCACCACAGTCTATTTATTCTGTAGAGACAGCCGAGAGCTATTGACCTCCACTATGGCTGCCAGAAGTTGTGTCAAGCAAGCTGAAATCCCTCCATGAGTGCAGAAGGGTCGGCGTGAAGTTAATTAAGAGCTGCGACAGCTTTAAAATTGGGAGTCAGCGTAAGGTGATGAAAAATGTTGGAGAAAGTGGCGGGAATATTAAGTAGTAGATGGCATCAAGGAGTAGATGATGAAAGAGAAAGGAAAGAGGGAGGTCAGGGAAAAAAAATACATAGAACAGGCACTTTTAAGGAGTGATGCTACATTGTTTTCACCTCTGCATGATGTATTCATATACCTGTAATGTTTTGCCACTGCAATGTGTTGCTCACAAGTTTCACAAAAGAGGACAGCGCCTCCTGTACACGTGGCTGGCAGGAGGTTGTCTTTTTTGTTTGTCTGTGAAGGCCTGGGGGTCTCTTTTGTTCCTTGAATAAGTTACTGAACAAATCTAAAACAAGAGTCTTATTCCCTAAGGAAGTCGCAACCACTAGCAGAATGTTGCTATTTTCTTTGGTGTATTTTACATATTTTTTCACAAGCTTCTGCCCCATTTATGTCATTCTGTGCAAATGTAGAAAATCAAGGTCAGTGTGTGCTTTAATCATTAAATTATGTCTCAGATGACAACTTTTGGCTCAACCTTGTACACTACATGTTCTTTAAATTCATGCTCTTGAATGCAACCATCAAACATACTGTACATAACATTTTATCAGTTTTATTAGTTTCAGATCTGCATAATGCACTCACATGACTGTTTCCTCTTTGCGATTTTATACATGCAGCCACTCAACAATGTGGTTTGACAGCTCAACAACCTCCGACTCCTCCAACCTTCCTACATTCCATGCATGAGTTGTACTGTATGTTTGCAACATACCTCGTCATTTTGATGATTATTCTCAACTGTTGTATGAGACATGATGTTAAATACAGATTGTTCATTGGCTCTCCCTATATAGCATTAAAATAATCCTTGGTGGAAAGTGCCTGTCAGGGTGTTTATGCCCATGTAAACAAATCATCAAATGTTATTATTCTGATGGAAAATTCACACTGCGAGATATTTTGAACTAATTAAGCATCCATGTTTCTGTGAATTCCCTGGGGATTTTTTTTTTAAGATTTAAGAGAGTTTCATAAAACATTTGAAAACACAGACACAGGACTTCTGTGCAGTGTCGCCAAAACTGATGCTAAATCAGGTCAAAACCATCTTGCTGTGCCTAATAGTGTCTTTGATGATGCCTCTCAGTCTGCAGCGTTATTATTAATATTATGCCTGGTGTTTGTTCAGCTCATGTCAGAGTTTTTTGGGGCTTTTTGATAGTGATGTGGCATCATTCTGTTTACAGTTACTGGAATTGAAAGCTTTTTAACTATTGGCAATGTTTGTCTTTTCTTACATGATAATTCTGTTATTTTCTTTTTCACTGTATGCATTGATATCTTGTCTAATTTCATGTTGTTGTTTGTATAAATACTGTATGTCTTTGTCTTGTATGGTGTTGTATTGTTCTGCATATGTGCTATGTACAAACCTAAAATCTTTATTAAAGTCCTAATTTTCAGATGTAAAGAATGTGATTCATTTCTATATATATTCTATTTCTATATTCAGAAAAATGTCTGTAAGAGCTGCTCTTTCATTCAAGGACATCCACACACACACACACACACCCACTTATAATTTAAGTGCAGCAGCAACAAACTCTTCTCTGGTAAGAGTGCTCTCCAGACTCCACAAGAAAAAATCTTATTTTTTCAATGACAGAGAAGAAAGTGTATTTCTTGGTTCTCTTGGTCCTCTGTTTATTCTCCATCTAAGCAGATTACATAAGCCTGGAGCGTTCTCCCTCGGGTGAAACAGGTGTAGATGCGAGTTAAGAGTAAATTGAGGATTTAGGAGACCAAGTGAGGCATCTGTTGTATATCAGCTACTCATTTAGTCATGAAAAAACTGGTTCTATTTCTGTAGCACATGTTTTAGAGGCATAATGGGTTCAGGACCTCACATTCAGGGAAAGACTTAAATGGACAGTACACTGAAAGAAAACATGTGGCGCTTACAGTAGAACATAGACAATATTCTGTATGTAGACAGTGTCCACTACTTTATGCATATTATTGTTTAGGTCTGTGAAAACATTTCATATACAGTCTGATACTCTTCAGTGTGACATGTAACACAATATGACATAAATATCTAATTTATATATAGATAATGCAATACAATGAAATAGACCAGCAATTTTTAGAAGTTTGCATTCACTTTTATTTCTTCTTTTTTATTTAAATGAAGAAATTAATAGAAACTAATAGTTTTGTGAAATACTTTTTGGCCTTTTAGCAGAGAGTGCCATGAGAAGACTGGTAACACTTTCATATATGTCCTTAAAATATAAGGCTATAATGGCTTAGCTTAGCTAACTGACTGCAGACTACAGACTGCCCCCTTTTATTTAGTTATCATGAATGTTTCTGTGGATTTCACTGTCTTTTTATGTGCTTTCAACATACTGTGCATCAAAGCTGAGCTGACAGCACTCTCGGTCACCAGTGAGGAGCTCCACTGGTAAAAGCGACAGATTTTGTCGGTGGCAATCGTGATTCAGTATTGTCAGATTTAGCGTTAAAGGATGCATCCGTCGTTTGGACTGTGTCCCTCTGTTTGCAGTCTTTATGTTACGCTAAGCTAACCTGCTGCTTTAGCCGAAGCATGATATTTAAAGGAACACCTGTGAGTGCTATCAGTCTTCTAATCTGAGTCATAGCGAGAAACAGATCAGGGATATTTCCCAAAATGTTTAACTCTTCCTTTAATTTACGTGTTCATGTCTTACATGAATTCCTATATGAACAAAAAATAATTGTATTCAGCACTGTAAGCTTCCAAAAATGGTGATCTATTTTACTGGGTTGCATTAAAGTGTTTATCTTATTGTATCCCTGTACTGTGTAATCTCCATGTCTCCATTTTGTATATACGGTATATCAAAATAGACACATTCAATTCTCACTCTGCCGTCATTCTCCCCACCTCTGTCACCCTCCATTCTCACCCTCCTCTCATCTTCGCACTCCCTCTCTGTTCTTCTCAGTGGCATTTCTACTTCAGACCCCGCACCCTCCTCCGCTCCTTGTCGAATGTCACCTGCTCTTTACTCAATCCCTGTGTTCCTCGGGTCCCAATTCTCAACCGTTTCTTCAGCCAAGACACCCTCAGCATGTCTAACTGACAAAAGAGGAGACACGTGCACGGCACGAGGCTCCGACTTTTCAAGGTTGCTGTCATGAAACTGTCATTTTTACAAATATGTTGGGGGGAAATTTAAGGGAACAAGCATACAGGAGATTTATAAAAACAAATAGCTACGAGTAGCGATTTAAAAACAAACCCATTTATATGCTTCTCCGCCTCAAGACATAAGTCAACATATTTTTTTTTCTCTTGTTTTTCTCTTGAGCCTGTGTACCAGCACACTATTGTAAAATTTTACTTTATTTATTTGACATTGATTGATAAATATCCAACCACTAGGCACAGCAATCAACAGATACTGTACAGGACTGAGTGGTGAAGAACAAAACAGCAATATCGGTAATCCCTAATTAGTGTGAGTGAATCTGTTCAACTGTTCCAGAGGATAAGACACAACTGAGAGCCATTTGTTCACGCTATCCTCTCTTTCAGTAATGGATTTACAATTTAAGTCCATGACCGGCTCTCCTGCTCGTGCCAGACAGTCACAGTCAGCTGGCTGGTGTCACACAACTTAGATCTAAACCCAGTCAAAGTCCCCTTAACCTCGTTAGTGAGAAGGGTGTAGCCTGTAGCCCGTGTGAGAAACTGTAATCATGGCTGTGCGGCACCTTGCTGTTTAATGGACCTATCTGAACCGTTTTTATGCAATATGCAACAGGCTTATAGACTATTTGTGTTTGTTACGTGTCTCACACCTGCTATGGTACTGTAGCTTTAACAAAATTGCCAGTCACAGCTATTTTCTAACTGCTTTTGGCAGGCTGTCGGGTGTTAATTTCTTTCTCTGCGCTCAGAGGCAGCAAACGGAAAAGACGTAGGAGGAGACACAAATTCAATGTGTGATTCTCACACATCAATTCAAATCGCTTCTTCTCAGTCCATTTTTTTCTCTTCTAGCACCTCAAACAAAGGGATCGCACTTAGTAACTGGTGTCTGTTTTTCTCACTGAAATATAAAAATTTAGACTGCAGTGGCAGCCTGCAGCACTGAGTGACGAAGGCATAGGACACTCTGACAGGACGAGATGTAGAGCAGGGATTTAACCTGTGACCTTCTAGTTCCTGTAAAATCTCTGACCACCAGGCTGGCTGCCTTTGCCATTTAACACATATCATCCAGAGCCAGAAGATGATATTCCCTGTTGGATTACCAATCTAATCCATAATGTTCCATCTAGGAATGGATAGATCGTAATCCCATATAATCCATGAAATGGGCGGACTAACAAGCAGAGAGTTTGCCTCATACAAAATTAACTCTAAGGTCACCATACAGTACAAACTAACTCATGCTGAAAGATTAAAAAGTCCATTACGCCACAGTTTATAATGTCACTGCATGTTCTATTCTGCTTGTCTTTGACTGTTCAAGTGTGATCAAGATTCCTTCACAGGGAATTAGAGACCAGATTTGTTGGCTCTTATCTGGTAATGGGGGGGGGCTTTTTCTGATTCAAAGCTGTATAATTTAAAGTCATTGGGTTTTAAAAGATATTCAGCCTCAAAGCTGTTTTTTTTTTTCTCCATGTCAAATGAGCAGCTCCAGGAAGTGTCTGTTGTTCACAAAATGAAGTGTTGCTCTGCTGGGAAATGTCCCATTGGAAAGTAATTAACATATTTTTGTTTCAGTGTGTGTATTTAATTTTAAAACAAAGTGCTCTTCAAGCAGAGAATGCAACTGAAAAACGCCTTTTACTTCATATTTTTACTTCACATGATTACTATGTACATATGTATATACACACATAGATATATATAGTAGACAAAATAGACATAGTTGTCTGTGTCTACTTCCTCTGGCTTGTAATCCTGTTTATATATGCCTAATCTGTGTATATACACTTAGAGCAATGTAAAATCAGAGTCAAATTCCTTGTATTACCTGTCCAGTAAAAGTTGTTCTGATTCTTTTTTGGATCAACTTAACACAAGGCTGAAAAGCTGTGTTTTGCTGCCCTCTCTGGCTGAAGGTTTCAAGCCTGTTGGGTGTGGTCAGATGTGCTTACACCTGTAACTGCACCTAACAGTGATGTCACTGGGTGCTGGAGGCAGCAAGGTGATAAGTTAAACCACAGGAGGTCAGCAGAAACACTTGTGGTTACTGGTGGTAACAGGTGTCAAATCAGTGATGAATGGCACCGTCCATTGTTTCATAGGTAGGTCAGTTGAATCCTGCACGAGAGTGGCGGACTCCACCACTAAGAATGAAAACTACAATACAGAGAGGTAATTACAGAATGTAAATACTTCAAATGTCTATACATTTTTTTTTTTATTTCTTTAAAATTGTAATAATTCTAACTTTAATATTGGGATTATTGGTTCATTTTCAGTGAGAATAGTATTGAGACTAGACATAAGCATTTTGACATTTTGCGGTCATCATAATAACTACTTTCTATCAAAATCCTTAAATCCACCTACTCATCACTTTCCCTTTTGAACCAGAGAAGGTAATCCACCCACTCAGCCTCCACATGGCAGCGTACCAGAATCGTTACTCTTCATCCACACACACGAACACACACACACACACACATACGGTCCAAAATCCCCACAGAGGCTCCATCTGGACAGGAACACGCTTTGCTCTTCCTCCATCTTTGTCACCCACTTCTGCCTCTGACTGCAATCCCATATTCCTCCCTCGCTTATCCTCCCTAGTTTAATGCAATATTCTTTCAAGTACAGGTAGGTGGCCTTGTATAACTCCATGGGCATAGCTGTAATACTGCCAAAGTCAATGGGCTTGTTTCCTCAGAGGCAACTTATTTTAAAAATGTATACACTCATTGTGCTGTAAACCTATACCCAGAATGGCTTTTTTTGTAAAAATAATTCAGCAGTCTTGACTCACTTGAAGTTGTGTAAGCCATGTGTCTCAGTCAGTGTTTTAGACTTTGGAACAAGCCTTATTTCACACATTAGAATTTTATATTGTTATAATGTTTTATAATGTTTTATAAGCTGACACATCGGCCTTCTTAATTCTTAAAATTCTTAAAGATCTCTCTCTCTCTCTCTCTCTCTCTCTCTAATTACATCTCTGTAGCCTCCTCTTTCTCAACCTTCCGTCTTTCACTTCCTCCAATTTTGTTGCGATGGGGTGAGCAGACGCATGACAATTTTTAAAGCATGTAACTCAATTCCGAGAGGGTTTTGGCTCTGTTGTCAAGTGTGTGTGAGTGTGTGTGTGTGTGTGTGTGTGTGTGTGTGTGTGTGTGTGTGCGTGTGTGTGTGTGTGTGCGCACAAACACAGCTTTCTCGGCTGTTGGGTGTGCCTGTCTGTGACAATCTACTTTGTGTCTTCATTTATTTATAAAACCCATCCTGAATGATTCACTCGCTGTTCATTGTACTTTTTCCAGCCATCACTTAAAGTTGAGCACTTGTGCCCTTCATGCGTGTGTCTTTAAGCCTGAGTGTGTCTGTGATGTTAAACAAAACTGACCAAAGCGTGTGTGTCCAGGCAAGACGCTGTCAAGTATTTTGTCTTTATTTTTGCTTTTGGAGCTGGTGAATTTTGTGAATCCATCAATCTTAGCATTTATATTAAACAGCCACTTTTTTTCATTATTTATCATGAGGTACATTTATTCCCTGTTTCTGCACAAACAATTGGATACTTCAAGTGTGGTGTGAAGACAAATGAGCGTCAGAAGATGAGCGAGCCAATGAGTCGGGTGTGGGAATGATGAAGGATGAGAAATGCAGAGTGAACAACAGTCAAAAGTGTCAAATTTTATACGTACAAAGAAAAAAGAGGAACAAAAGGAAAATGTAATCAAAGCTGTTTGTTGTTTGCCTGCCTTTTTAAGCCACGTCAGATTCTACATGAAGTTTAACATCATTGGGACATTAAGAAAACAGCATGCTATCAATTGGTTCCCTGCAGCCTGCTAGCCGCCATGTGTATGTACAGGAAAGAGATCAGTCTAGAAGCTAGCGAGGAGCGGTGGAGTCTATTTTACCTCAACTGAAATATAAATGTGTTGTGCCATGTGCACTCAGTCACCCTCCAGTCTTCTTGCTGCATTTCAAGGTGCGTGTCTTTAAAAATGCATCCATCTCCATGTTTTGTCATCCAAATTTCTTCCAAATGTGCACACACACCCATGTCCTCTGAGGGCTTTTCATGCCATCTGGAAATCAATTTTCTGCTAGGTAGAAAGTAACAACACAGGTATGCATGCACGCACGCACACATACACACACACACACACACACACACACACACACACACACACCGTGGAATCTTGGCTTTTTGCTGACAACCTTATCTTGATTAAATTAAAAATGGCTCACTCTCTCTCTCTTCCCATGAGTCTCCCTTCATCAGTATTTGAAAATTACGGTTGAGAAAAAAAAAACCCAACCCAAGTCTTCAGTTAGATTTCATGAGTAATGGATCCTCCAAATCCGCCCCGCAACCACTCTGAATAAAACTCATCAATTAAGAATCACGAGCATGTATTAGCAGCACGACACTTCTTCCGCTCATGAGTCATGAGCGTGTGCACATGCCACACACTGCAATATTTTAACACTTTATTTCTGTCTCTACTGTATTATTGCGTGAGGACATCATCACTGAGGACATGACTTCCACGGAGACTGGGTGAGTCGTTGCAGGTTTGGTGAGAGAGTAAGAAACAATCACAGCTGGCTGTTGGGTGAAGTAGTAGAGTCATGACCAGCGTGGGATGCTGCTAGTCCCAGTGTCACTATCCTCATACTGGCTGTGTCATGCTGCTGTAAGCTATCCACTTCAAAGGCCTACATATTGCTTCATCACACTCCCCCTGAAGCTCTGTTAGTAAGCTGTAATGACCTATGACCTCTCCCATAGCTCTGTTGTAATACTCTTTCTCTACCTGCACTGCTCTGGTAAGAAACAAGCCCCCAGGACCAGCGCTTGGCATTGAGTGACATTCAAGCCAGAATACAACAGAATGAAACAGGTGAAGAACTTGGAACAAAAGGGCCAAAGTTAGCATTTTTAGCTTGTTAGCTGAGGCACAAGGCAGACTGATAACATTAAAAGCGCATGTAAAGATAAAACAGCAACGATAAAAAGACAAAGGTGCATTTCAATTTAGGTTTTTTGCCACTTGGTTCATTTTACAGAAAAATCATTGTTTTGTGGGTAGGGGACTGAATTCCAAATGGCAGCTACAGCTAAATTCAGCTAATATAATGATTTTCTATTTGGTAGTATAACAACGTGAATAAAAAAACAAAATAAATCAATTAAAGAGTAAAATAGAAAAAACACAAAGGATGGATTTAAGATTAGGCAACAACAATAAAAGTGGCAGGCAGAAATAGTAAAATATCAGAAATAAAAAAGATTAAAACTACATCATGGAACAACAGCAGGACTGTAAGAATACAGAGCATTAAAAAACCCCCCACAGTATTTAGAAACTGAGTGCAAGAATCAATAGTACAACACAATAAAACCATTTCAATAAATATGAGTTTTCAAAGCAATTTAATACTTCACAGTGCTGCCACCTGGAAAGTTTTTCTACTGTGAGTTAAATTTTATTTGGAGAGAAAGACTCGCCATCATGATGAGTGCTACACAGCATGTAAAAAAAAACGTTGTGTAATATCCTCTGTGGGTTTTGGAAGAGCTCTGTCAAGTCTGAGAAAACAGCACTGATGATGTCATAGTGATGTCATCAGGGCTGTATCAGTTTTGGCGTGAGAATTAAATAAAGCCTGTGTTACAGCCTGAAGCGCTGCATCTGTTTCTGTGCTTCCATTTATCGTCTGGTAAGGCGCACAACATCAGTCGTACAGTTGGCTCAGCCGCACACTACAAAAGACCAACAAGTTATTTGAGCACAACAGCGAGCTAGCCTGTCTGACAGATGACCAATTTTTCTCTGTGAAATATTTAACATCCACTTGTTTTGGCATTACCCTCTTTCCCACATAACAATGTCTTTCTGCACTAATTTCAAACACTCATATTAGGCTACACATACTGTACATATTATTTGTACATACATGTGTATATATGTATATGTAACTGTAAAGTATATTAAATATAATTTAGTTTTCCTCTTTATTTCTTCTCTTAGTGCTACTGTAAAGTGGCCATGCTGCATTTCATTGTGCAATCCCGGACTGTACTGTAATAAAGTCACAACATGCTCATACAGACATACATTACATTTTTGCGGAGCGAGCACTGAGCCAGACTACCTCAGGCTTATCTGTCATTAACTGCCCAAATTACACATAAAAATAATATGTACATGGATAAGAACAAGATAAGGTCAAGGCTTATCAACTGTAATCCCCCATATGAGTCACATGTTAATTCCAGGAACATATTGATATAAATTCACTGTATTTGTATGAAGTGCTGCTTATTTCTAATCAACTGGTGAAGCTACACATACACCAAGGATATTCCTGCAGAGAGAGAGAGAGAGAGAGAGAGAGAGAGAGAGAGAGAGAGAGAAACACAAGCTAACCAATCCTACGTCACTGTATGGCAAGTGGAATCACTCACTGTCTATTTACAAATGTGCACATGAAGTACCAGGTTCAAACTGTATCTTCAGAGAATCGGTGATAACTGTCTTTACATAATTCATGTATTCATTATATGTACAGGCAAGTGGTTACATTCTTCCTTTCTATCTTAATTTCCTTCCCCTCGTTCCTTCCTTCCTTTCCTTCTCTCCTAATTGCCCCTCGCTTCCTCTCAGAGTAGAATCCATATACATGTAGGCTATAGAGATCCACACACTGAGCTTCATCTGATGACAGATTGTCCCATGTGGAGAGATACGGGATTAGATTATTCCACAATCTGTCACCATGAAATAGAGGACGAGAGAAAGAGAGATGCACAAGAGGTTATGAAAGATGGATGTAGTGAAAGAAATGTCGACGATGGGAACGACTAGAATTTCTCCACTGAGGATACGGGAAGGTTGGATTGCAGGGGGTTTACATGGTTTTCCACTTGTGTTGTTTTTGTGAGTGTGGCGTAAAATCAAACACATTGTTGCTTTGACTCTAGTTGGTATTCCAGGCGAGTTCTCTCCTTATGGTCTCACTCTCCTCCAGCATCTATCTTACCTCTCCTGCCCTCCATCTCTCTCGCTGTGTCTTTCCCTGCTTTACTTTCCTTCCCCCTTCTTCTCCATTCGGATCTGTTCCTCTTTGTCTTCCTTTGCACTTCTTGCTCTCACCTGTTTTGCTCCATCACTTTTGTCTCTCCCTCTCCTTTTCTCTCATTTGTCTCACGTGTCTTTCAATCCCTGCCTTCATTCCTCCCCCCCCCTCTCTCTTTCTCTCCCCAGATGAAATATTCATGCCCATCCATACTGGGAGTGTAGCAGCAGCAGCAGCCCGAGCCACAGGAGTCAATGCTTTCAAAGACTTCGGGCCTCTGAGCTTACAGAGACAGAGAGGAAGACAGTGAGAGAGAGAGGGAGGCGGTGGAGGAAGAAGAGAGAGAGTAGGCGGAAAACGAGAGAAGTGGTGAAGACAAGAAAAGAGCAGGTGAGGGAAAGGAATAGAGAGATAAGCTGTGATAGAATGAGAAAGGAAGAGAGGGAGTAGGAGGATGAGTGAAAGACCAAGGAGCCCTTCCATCACATCAAACAGCAGGCAACGCATGATGAAATGCTTCTTTTGCATTGCACACACACACACACACACACCTACACACACATATACACACACACCTACAAACAGATACTGTAGGTTAAACACAAAGAGAAAGTAAACCAGAGAGAGATACAGCGCCTGCAGCACTTCAAACATCAGCCGACACATGATTAAACACTTCACTCTCTTTGTATTCCACGCTCGCACACACCTAAAAAAAAAAAAAAAAAAAACTCTTGCACCCTTGGGTTCTCATAAGGCCACTTAAGCAGTTTTTACACCCAGTCACACACACAACTAGTACACGAGGAGGCAAATTTTAGGGCCGAACACTCAGCTACACACACATAAGCAATATGCAAGTGCACACAAACACACATCAGGTCTCCCAGGCTTTCATCGCTCAAGCCCTCCACATGATCCGATAGGCCCCCTGCCACTCGGTCTCCCTCTAATGTGCCAGATGTGATCTGAAATTCACTTTGTCTTATTATCCTGAGTTTGCACAACAGAGTCGCCATCCGCCTGCCTGCTGGATAAAGCACATGCACGCTCCAATTAGGTGCCAAATTCTGGGTTGTTTCCAAGCAACCTACATTAAGCTGCGACTGCTGTGAGGGAAACGGGGCTTCAAAGCTTTGAAGGATGTTTTTCGTTGTTTGAATGTGAGGTTTGGGTCTGTTTTATGTGTGTGAATGGGAGGAAGCCATCAACGATGGGAGAGGGGCTATAAAGAAATTGAAAGCAGCACAAATTTAAAATATCTTGTTATATTTGATTTCTTGACATCTTGCAATAAGTCCAGAGCCCTGATAGACAAGGTTGGTCAGGATGTATTGTGCCTTCACTGATCAGAGCTTATCTTTTCTTTTGGCTGCTGTTGTGAAGCTTCTGAGTGACCTTGGATCTCCCTCTGGAGGAAGATAAATGTAAAAAGACAGCTATTGATAAGGTATCACATTACACGATGCTACACTAGAGTTAATTATACTCACTGGGCTGATGCAGTAGTGCATGTCCTCCACTCAGACATCCGTTGTCAGTCTTACAGTCAGATCCTCTATTTATTTCTCAATTATCGAGGCCTTACACTTAGTGGAGGCCTTATGATATTTGCTAGCACAGCTCATCCTCCCAAGGTCTACTTTATAATCTAAAGGTGACCATGCTTTTATCATCAGGGTCCACACTTTAAGAAATGTTCTTTGGTCTTTGTTCTCTTCGATAAGTTTTCTTTTAAAAGCTGCTTTTATACGGTGTCTTTAAATGGTTTTATATATTTTGTTTGGGGGTTTTCTCAGGCTTATTTAGTATGCTCAGAGACAGAAAAGTCAATAAATACCATAAAAGGTCCAAAACCAAGTATTGTCCATGACATTATTATACAATACTATACTGTACTACTGTTTTGGGTCAATTCTGTCACAGTCCTGCTGCTATAAAATACTCACTAATCCCTATCAATCCACAGCTTAAAAAACACTCCCCAACGATTACACTATTTACTCCAGTTTGTGTCATACAGTGTCCAGTTGTTTTAGTGAAATTCTATATATTTGTGACATGTTTTTAAAGATTTAGTAGGAAGCTGTGGGCTGAGAGTTTCAGATAGCAACTAACTGAACACCGCTAGTGTCTGTATTTGACAGCCTGGGAATTAGAATGGGCTGTGAGGAAGTAGAAGAAACTGTAGTGGCCACGGATGTCACAGAAAACACGAAAGGCCCCTTCAACAGCCGGTGTTTTGTTTGTCCCTTCTGGGCTACTGTAGAAACATGTCAGACTCCATGGAAGGCAACCAGCGGTGTCTCTAGATAAAAACAGCTCATTCTTAGGGAACAATAAAACAACTATGCCTATATTCAGGTGACTTTACACAAATGAAAACATACCTATGAATAATATATTCCATTTCTGCCAAAATAACCTCTAAATATTCCTAAGTATTTTACATTGGACCTTTAACAACTGAACATTTGTAGCAGATGATAGCAGCATGGTTCTATGGATGGTCGGTTGGTCTGTAGGTCCACCACTTTGGACCAGACTGAAATATCAACAAATATTTGATGGACTGCCATACAATCGACAGTCATGTTTCCCAGAGGATGATTCTTACTATCATTGGCGATGCTCAGATTTTTCCTTTTGTGGTTTTGAGTGAAATGTCTCATTTGGACAGATTCCCTTGAAATTTGGTTCAGACATTAATGTGCCTTTTAGGATGAATTATAATAACATGGTAAAAAATATTATTTTGATTAAATATCAGCATTAGCTATACTTTATGTTTTGTGCCAATGTATTAAGTGCAAACACACTCAACATAGAGAGTGAACATGGTAAATGTTATATCTGCTTAAGATTAGGATGTTAACATTGTCATTGTGAGTATGGTAGCATGCTAATATTAGCTTTTAGCTTTATTACACATGGCTCACAGAGCGCTAGCGTGTCTGTAGACCATTAATATTGTGCAGCACTGCCTAATATTATACAATATTCTATTCCACCACTTGAATACATCTGAATACATTCTCAGGCACTCCTTACATTGATGTATGGGAAATTTATTGAATCATGACACCAACTCATCAGACCATGAATGTAATGAATCATAACACACCTAAACCAAAGTCCAAGGACATCATCATCATGATGAATAATTAAGCTAAATTAGTGTTGTCATGCATTCAGATTTTTTTTCATTTACTCAAACGTAATATTTACCTGACAAGTGATCTATTCTCTCTGTCTCTGTGTGTGTGTTTATATTGTAATCTAATTTGTGACATTTAACAGTTGTTTACGTGTGATAAAACACACTCAGAGGCTGCATACGATACCGCAGTACGTTGCCACAGGTTTGAAAAACATCAGCCTATTCTACTGGGACCTGCTGCAACATACATAATACATTCTCTCTCATAGCGAAGTTAGCTAATTAACAGAAACATGCAGTTGGTTAATTAGTGGTATACAACAGAGTGATTTTTCAACCCTTGGAGGACAGAAAACACTGAAAGTCAGAGAAGGATTTAAAGCCGTAGCAGGAGATTGGTTGATGGTTTATGATTACAAAAAAAGAGGGGGAGGCAGAAAAGAAGAGGGGACATATTCAAAAAGAGGCAAAAAGAGAAACTGTTGAATTGATGCATATTTGATTTAATCTGGGCTCCTTGAGAGTATGAATTCATTACTCTGCATGTTTCTCTGTGTATGGATCTTAATGCTCTGCCAGTATCAAACAGTTTAGAAGAGGATCCAGCTCACTGACAGCTCTTGTATTTTCATTGAGTGTTGAAGCAAAACATTGTGCTTGATAAAAGAAATGAAATGAACACAAACCACATTGAGTGTCCTTTAAAGTCAAACCCAGAGACAGAAAATCATCAGCATAAGAGTGGTAGAACAACTCCGACAAGAAAATAGAAGAGAAGGTGGAATGTGTTGTTAGCATTTTCTTTTTCAAGGCTGCTCCATTGTAGCTGTGTAGCACCGCTATTATCACTCACCCTGCATTGATCCAGACAGACTAAAAGATCATTTGGCAGTATGTAGTGATTCCCTTCCTCTTAACTGTGGGTCACGCAGACACAGGTCACCGCAACCGCAGCATGCCAGTCCTCTTCTGTTTGTACTGCAGTGACCGTATGATAACAAACAAACATACATATGCAACAGGGCAAAAAAAAAGGGTAGAAATGCCACCAAACTCTGAATATCTTCCTCTTTCACAGAGGAAGGGGAGCAGAACCGAGAGGGGGAGAAAAGGTCTTCAAGGGAAAGAGATGTAAGTAATTCCTCCAGCCTCCTGGTCCACACAGGGAATTTGGGAGCAGCAAGTTGTTCAATAATGTATTGATTTTCTTAGTGAGCTTTTCTTTCTTTGAGGATTTGATGTCAATGATTATCTGACAGTTTTCTGCTTAACTAGTGCAGTGTGAAGGTATGCATGAGGCCCTGTCTGTCTGCTCATCCCTCTGTCTTCAGTGTAAATTCATTAACGGAGTGATTATCCTTCTAAATGTTTGCTTATTGATGTAACTTGGATGAGCCTCCAGTTTACTGAGGAGTAAAGAAATGCAGAAATGCACACTTGAGTTCCTAAACATCCAGATCAAGTCTCAATTAGGAGACGAAAGCAGGTGTTTAACTGCATCCTGACGATCATGATACCGCTGCTGGATGTCTTTAAAAGCAGGATGTTATTGTGGTAGTGCCACATGTGGTAAAGAGCTAGAATGTGTAAACTGTTTTACAACCATGCAGACATTTAGTGAAATGGCCCTGCTAACGTGGCTCCCATACTGATGGTTAGATGCAACATTTGGCTTTCTCCAAACAGGTCAAAGATGCAAGAATAAGTTTTTATCATTCTATAATTTATAGTACAGCACCCTATATTAATGCATTTTTCTGCTTATTTTTTTCCAGAGGTGTTCAAAAAAACAGTTGGTTTATAATAGGTTATTTTGTTGCAGAGTGAATGGCTGTCAGCCTGTCAGTCTGTCAGCCATCCAGCACTTTGGTCTAGACTGAAATATCTCAACAACTATTGGAGGGACTGACATGACATGTTTTATAGACATCCGTGGTCCCCAAATAATGAATCTTACTGACATTGATAGTCCTCTAACTTTTCAGCGCCACCGTGACATTCAGCTGTGGTTCTGAATAAATGTCTCAACAACTCTTGGAATGTGACTTTGATTTGCTACAGATATTCATAGTTCCCGGGGGATGAATCCTAGTGACTGACTTTCATGTAGCAAAATCCTAACCTATTCAGTGAAATATCTCAGCTTCTACTGGATGGATTGGTACAAAATTGTGAACAGACATTCATGGTGATGAAGCCTACCGATTAGTAATGCTTTCCTCTTGTGCCACCATGAGGTTAACACTCATAGTTTTGAGTGAAATGTTTCGACGGTTACTGGATGGTTTGACGTGAAATAATGGCGCACTCTGGATGAATGTTTGACTAAAAACCCAAGGAGAAATCACAAATAAATGCAAGGACACGCACATTTTACAAGAACAAAAATGCACCCAAATAAAAGCTGCATCCGCTTTCCGGACTGACTGGTTACTCCCTAACAGGCTCATGGGGAAGGTGGAGACTGACCAAGGCCCATCCTCTCCTAAATCATCCACAGTGGTGTCAGGTTCAATAGCACTGTCAGCACAGCAAGATGTAGCATTATGAGGCAGGCTAGTAGTAGCCGGTGACAATGACAGTGACTCCGACAACTCATCACAATCTTTGGCCTTGAAGTGATTGCTACTAAGCCGGTCAACCACTTTCTAAAATCCATAGCTGCAACTGGGATGAAAATATTCAGCTAGTTTAGCTAGCTTAAATTAGCCTACACCTGATGACAGACTTCTAGTTTTCAAAACTTTAATTCCTGCTCAACTTGTCAAATGTTACGTGAGAGCATTCAGGCTTTACATGGATGGATCCATTATCCATAGTCATGAGGTGTGAATGAAGTAGGCAGAGCACTGCACCCTGTGTAACCTCTGACCAGTACATTGTTAGTTGTTTCATGTGGATTCATTAACATCATTAATTGGCATTTACCCAAATACAGCCTTTGTGAGCAATGGAGTTACTTCAAAGTAAAAGTTAGTGTTCATCTGTTTTTTTTCTTATTTTGTCCACTCCTGTGTGTGTGTGTGTGTGTGTGTGTGTGTGTGTGTGTGTGTGTGTGTGTGATAAGTGGAATGCAATGATCAAAAAATGTTTCATCATGATCAGGTTTGATGGGCTGGCAGGTCATGGTTTGGATTTTAAATGTCTCTCTCTGTTGTTGCCTCTCTTTCCTCCAGCATGATAAAACTGAACCCGTGTCGATCCACTCGCTCCATCTATCTGGGTCTGGCGTGCCTGTCCCTTGCTCTCCACCTCCTTCTGGCATTTTTTTGTCTCTCAGTCCTCCAGACTGCCTGTGTCCTTCCCACCTCCTCCTCTTTGTCCCCTTCTTCCATTCCAAGAACAGATACTCAGCACCATCAGTCTAGTGCCCACTCCTCCTCTTCTTCAGCTGTTTCCTCCTCACATAAACTCCCAACGAGCCGTCAGGACGAAGAGCATCACAAACCAAATGCCAAAACCTTGCATCCTAAAGAGAAAGACTCATTCAGTGACGCCACTGAGAGAGAGAAGAAGCTGATCGAAGCTGGAAAAGTGATTCAAAAGGTTAAGAGTGGTTCCAAGCTGGAAGCGCTGTTCAAGCTCCCGCTGTACAACCTGCCACGCCCAGAGCTGCAAGAAGATGACTGGCTGCTGAGGGTGGAAACAAATGAACACGCAAGGGATACGGGAAGTGAGGAAGGGCAAAGGGAAGACGCCATCAATAGTGACAGTGAATGGTAAGTGAAACTGATGGATGGACCATGGTGTTCCAGAGGCTTGGTTTTCTACACAAAAATCTTTTATAGAAAAGCGAAAATTTAAGCTTCTGGTATGCTTTACAAATGAGACTATTTTTAGCCAGAGTTCAAACCAACCACTACTGGATACATTTCCTAAGTCTTTAAAGACATTCAAGATCCTCAGAGGATGAAGCCGATGCTGACTTTGGTGATCCTCAGACTTTTCCTCCAGCGCCACCATTAGGTTTTAGTTTTTAGTGAAATGTCTCAACAGCTACTGGATTGCCACCTGACTTTTCAGGTGTGTCAGGTCAAAACTTTTAATTTGTCCAATAACTGTGTCCAATACTAGGCTATATCTGCAAAACCAACAACATTTCCCTTGCATGCTACACACACACTAAGCTAAAACAGTGAAGATAGTTATGTGCTAATTAGAAAATATTACAGTAGCTTGTTGTAGTTAGCATTGCTAACGTGCTAAACTTGCTGATCAATGCTGATATTCGCATTTAGCTCAAAGCATCGATGTGCTCTCTCAGATCTTTCAGCCTTTAGGCTACATATGTTTTGAAATTTTTTTCTAATTGCATGTAATGTGTTGCTTTAGTTGCTAAAGTATTGCCTCATATGGAACATACGTATTCCTCGTCACATATCTTACCTCGACAGCTTGTTTTATATCTCAGAGCCAACCTGAAGCCAACTCTGTGAACTTCGGTTTAACTATAACCTTCCTTGGCCAGTTCTGCCTATTTATCACCTTCACTTCCTCTCCTGAAGGCAGAGTGCCAGTCAGGAGGAAGGCTACGACAAAGTCACTTGGACGAGCGATGTGGAGACCCACCCTCCCTGGCTGCGGTTCCACCTGGGCATCTCTCGCCGGGAGCTGTACAACAGGAAGGATCCCAACCTGGCCCAGCTGACTCAATATTTGGCAACTCAGCGTATCCTTGGGGCTGGTGAGCAAATGAGGGGGGCAGGGCGAACATGCGAGAGGACAAACAGAGGAAAGGATGCAGCCAGTTAAAACCACCAGAAACAAAGGAGAGACATTAGAGGAGGGTGCACAGGGAGAAAGGTGAAGGATTACCAGGGATTTAATTACACTTACTTTAATCTTTCTGCTCCTAAAAATACACCCTGAAGTTTCAGCCAGACAGAATTTCTCACTTGGGTAAAATATTTAGAAAACATACTGCAGACACAATTCTTTAAATATGATCCATGTTCTGCCAAAACCTGCACAACCCACTCGTGAAAAAACTTAATTTAGTCATTAACATATTGAATATCTGGATCTGTATTCGGCTTTTACTGAAACAAGGCCATCTGAGGAGCCAGTTATTTTTAGGAAATGTGTTGTAAGTGGAGTTAAAGACTTAACAATTCAATTAGATTAACTCTTGCTTTTTCATTTTCAGTGCCACTATCCTGATGTTTGTCATTGTTTGACACTTTATGTAGTCGGGCTTCAAGGCCGCCCACAGAAAAAAAACAGTACTTCACCTCAGAGCGCAACATTGCTCAACACAGCAAAATTTACAAATGTTTAGAAGCTGACCTTTACCCTCAGTTGCCCTATAGTAGTGCACAGGTTTCATTTAAGTATGATCATTCAGAGTCCTCTTGATACTATAATAAAGCCACACGCTGCTTTCTCACTTTAACTCCTATCCCGCTATACAAACAAGCTATAAAAGAGCCAGAGTCAACACTCAAGTTTTCCCTTTGTGAATAAAGTCAGCTGTGCCAAAGTTCATATTTAGACAGTGAATATTACACACATAAAGTTACACATGTAGGATGACAGATCCTTGGGTACACATATCTTAGACTCAAACTAAATTCACACACATTGAAATCACAAAGCACATTTACACAGAATAAAAGATAAACACAAATCCTTTTTAGTCAAATGTGAGTTTGGAGAAGGTGGAAAAGCAAACATAGAGGAGCACTGCACTGTAGGCAATACATTGATTGTGTGTGTGCAATGTTAATATCTGTTTTACATTTATTGAATGGTCGACACAATAACATGAGCAGCTATTGCAATCCAAAAATCTAGGCAATAGAAAATGAAAGTTGGTAATGTGAAACTGTGTGCAGATTCTGAGGCCGTAGTCTGGGCTGGGAGGCAAATGAAGTTTTGCATACACACTCAGACACAAACTCAGGCCCACACACAAACTACAAAGTCAAATAAAATGCAAATGCATACAGGTTAAGACAAAAGTGACTGATGTTTTATACAAACCAGATAATCGAACATCTTCAGTACGCAGCTTGTGTGATTTTTTTCTTGTGGGGTCATAAATATAATCCTCCCACAAACTTACATTATCTCAACACCCACTCATCTCCATACACGTACTTAAACGCACATATTCACACGAGTCACTCTCACCAACACATGCTCATTTTGTGTTTGCTCATCTCAGTCTTCAGCGCGCCGCAGAATGAATAATGCATTGAGATTTGTGTTATACGGTGCAGATTAAGCACTAATCTCAGCTACAGGCTGATTTTTCGTGACTGTGTCATTTTCTTTCATGTTTAACACTCACCACAGTGTAAATACCTTGAAACATTTGAATTCAGATTTATTTTCCTTTAATCAGAGTTGTAACTGATATTATAAATATATTATAAATAAATATGAGAGGATCTGATTTATATCTCAGGATTTATAGCTCTTGAATTATTTATTGGACTTGCTCCTACAAGTATGGCGAGCAACAACCACAGAAGTCTCCTCCTCTGAATGTCTGGTACCTCAACCTTGAAAGAACACATGCTTTGATTTAACTCATTCACACTGTCCCAGTTGTTTGAAGTGTGGGAGAGGTGATTCATGCTTTTTTTCTGGATGAAAGACCTAAAAAGTGCCTTGGTGTCAAATTTACAGATCTCACTGTTGCTAAAATAAGTTCATTCTTTTTGGCTAACTAGCAAATGATACACTGAGTTTGTGCACTGCACTGAACATACACCCAGCTCAGTATTCAGTAACCAGAAAACATATTTTAGTATGTGATATGTGTTTCTAATGATGACTTACAACGATCCTGATGTGAGTGTGTAGGCAATTAATTTGTCCATCTTTTTGCACTGTTGATGCACACTCCATATTGGCTTTATGCACATCTTTCAGTTCAGAAGACAGGAGGCACCCAGCTCAAACTGCTCATGTCGTTTCCAAACTACGGACAAGCTCTGCTGAAGCCCATGAAGTAAGACAGCACTGTAACTGAAAGATAAATGACTGACTGCTGACAGTGTTTGTGTTGCTCCAGTTCAGTAATGCTGACAGCCACATCACAACTAGAGGTCACATCTTCAGTATGTACCTCAGGATATAGCCTTGAACATTTGTGTGCATGTGTTTTTCTATTGCAAAGACAATCCAGAGATGCAGAGACGGATGTAAACCTCTTCTACTTCTCAGACTTTGAAAGACACAACGCAGAGATCGCTGCTTTTCACCTTGACAGGTACAGTGTGTTGCACACAGCACAGTAGTAGCCACCAGGTCACTGGACCAACACTGGAGTTATTCTTTCATAAAGCCACTGTACAGCTTGTATTATAGGATAAGGAAGTGAAGTGTGAGTTTTAAAGAATAATACAGCACTAGTGCCCTTCATTCTTGCTGATGCCCTCTGTCTTTACTTCTGTTAATGTTTGTGTTTATCTCAGATTGTTGGGCTTTAACAGGATCCCTCCAGTGGTCGGACGACTTGTCAATGTCACCACAGAGATCAGAGAGATCACCACTGACCACAGGCTATCTAGGACCTTCTTCACTTCCCCTGGTATGTGTGTATATCAGTATGTATCCAAGCCTGCACCCATCTGCACTTTCACAAAGCAAGACCTATTGTTAGCTATTTTTACAATAGATTTTTTACATTTTGAGTCAAATTCTCTGATGTCAGTTTCTCAAATGTGAATATTTTTTGATTTCTTTAGTCCTTAATGACAGTAAACTGAATATATTATGGTTGTGGACAAAACAAGACATTTGAGGACATTTCCTCCGGCTTTGGGAAACAGTGATCAACATTTTTCACAATTTTCTGGACCACACAACTGATCGATTAATTGAGAAAAAGAAAAATGATAGATTAATCAATATTGACAATAATCGTAAGTTGCAGCCCTATCGACCGATAAACCAAAAGCTGTTGTCTCTCTGACTCCCTCTAGTGGGCAACGTGTGTTTCTATGGCCGGTGTGAGTACTACTGTTCCTCAGAGCACCCAGTGTGCGGTCAGCCGCATGCACTGGAGGTTTCCCTGGCTGTCATGCTACCTGACCTCACCCTTGCTCCCCGCAGGTCGTGGAGGTCACCATGGAGACGCTCCTACAGCCGCACAAAGCTAGCACAGTGGGTACACAGTGTGTCTCTTACTGATATTTTTTGTTGAAATGTAGCGTTAAAAGTTATGTCATCACTAATGTTTACAGTATTAATAATGAACAGTTTGAACAGAAAACAGCTCTGCAATGAATACCCTCTTTGTTTTATGGCTTTACTTTCTATATGTGTTTATGGTGGGTAATAAGTGTTTTAATGTTTCTACCTTGTTGCTGGTGGAGATTTCACAGTTGAGACAAGTGTATGTAGAATCACGAGTCTTCACTGCCCTCCAGTGGTCTGAATGAGGAACTGCAACACAACATTCAATTTGTGGCTAACACAAAAGCGTTAATGTCAGTGTAATCAATGTTAATGTCAATACATAGAGCTCATTATTAGTGTGATTGTTTATTCAGGCCAAATTCAGGCTGTTAGAAAACCATTTGTATACTTTTAAAAATGATGTGGACACATTTTTCCTTTGCAGTTTGATTTTCAGGCAAGTGTTTGTGCAGGAGCTCAGGTTAAAGTATCTGGAGGCCTCTGGATCACAACAGAGCAACAGAGAACTATAAGCTGTGCTGAGCTAAAAGAACATATTGAGTTGTGATAAAGCTGAAGACTACCAATGGATCAGCCTACAGTCTGCCTGTTTCCCTGCTCAGCCCAGTTGGACTCTTAGCTGCTAAATCTCAAAGTTATCAACAAAAGAAGAAAAGTTGGAAGAAAGTTACAAATATTGTATGTGTAATTTTTTTTTCTCTCTCCAACTGAGTTATACTGAATTGCACTGTTGATCCCAGGTGGGAGAAGGACCCGGCCTACTGTGACACAGTGAAACAGACACCTCCTTACATCCACGGCACCAGACTGGTGGATCTCATAGACATGGCTGTACTGGACTTCCTCATGAGTCAGTCTGAGCACTTTAAACTCAATCCAGTAGTCAATTGCTCTGAAACAAAAGGGGGGCTTACAGGCAGTGTAATAGGGGGTCACTGACCTCTATGTCCTCAGTTTAAGAGTGAAATGTAGTAAATAAGAGCTTTATCTCCCAAGTTAATGCACTCAGGATGTTATCAGGATTTTCCATCAATTTATGCCATTTTTCTTCTTTTCATTTCTACAAAAATGGCTCTCACATAGTCTAAAAAACACAATTGTTTTTCATTCAAAGGCAACATGGACAGACACCACTATGAGACGTTTGAGAAATTTGGCAACAAGACTTTTCTGCTGCATCTGGATAACGGACGGGCGTGAGTTCCGTGAACATCTGCTGACTCACTGCAGCTCAGGCAGTTGTAATAACTCATGACTGACAGCCTAATACTATATTTCTGACTCAGGTGTCAGTTAAGACCATTTTCACAGCAGCCATTGACATGAAATAGTAGGGTAAAGACAAGTGTTACCAGTGACAGTTATTAAGGTTGTGTCGCATTCAGGTCAGACAGAGTTGGGGTGCTGCTATTGTTGGCTCACTGGAAAGGCTCTGCTACACTAAATGGAACAAAGCCTTAATTAGTGACATTGGTAACGCCTGTGTTTACCCTACTATTTCCTGTTGCTGTGAAAAAAAGTCTATTGTGGTAACATTTTATGTGCGGGACTTTCTTGTGACTGTCCCATGTTTTTCCAGGTTTGGGCGTCACTCTCGGGATGAGCCATCTATTCTGGCTCCTTTGCAACAGTGCTGCAGGTAAAACAAACAAACAAACAAAAAGTCTGTTCACTGAGTGACTTGAACACTTAAATATGAACGGTGGGTGAAATAAACTGTAAGAAACTAGTTGTACAAAAACACTGAGTTCAGTAATAAGTGTTGTGCATACATATTAAAGGACCCAGAGAAGATAAGGAAACCTGCGTTTCGGTCTCTTTTGATTTCAGGATCCGTCGCTCCACCCTCCTCCGCTTGCGACTCTTGTCCCTCCCTGGCTTCCGCCTGAGTGATGTCATGCGGGAGTCTCTGGTCCAGGATCCTTTGGCAGGCGTGGCCCCCCTTCTCTCTGAGCCACACCTCTCTGCTTTGGACCGACGTCTTGCCACCACCCTCCAGGTAGTGCAGAGCTGTCAGCATCACCACAAAGATGTCATTTACAATGACGTGGAAGGAGATAATGTAGACTACGATCAACAGCCTGACTGAGGCTACGAACAATAAATTATATATTTGTCTCATACATCTGTGTCGGAATGATTTTGTCACACAGTCAGCACAAAGTATTTTATGATAGTGAAGCTGGTTAAGAGGGGGCAAAGGTTTGACAAATTTACACATCTGCCTGCAATATTCAAATATTCAGAATTCAGATAGCACAGTGAATTGTGCTATTTCATTCTTGTCCCATTAATCATCTGGAGACCCCTCTGGTTTTCACTGGTAGAAGAAATACTCTCTCACAAGTAAAAGTCATGAATTTAAAAATTCACTTCAGAAGCTGGTCATAAGGTGGGGGCTAATTTACTTCTATCTAATACTCACTGCTGGGTAGATTGTGAATTTATTTGAAGAGGCAGAAAATGAAATGGAAATATTCCAGTAAAGTAAAAGTACCTGAAAATGATACTTAAAGCTGCTAGTTCACTTTTATAAAAATGTTGGATAAAGCGTCGGTATTAGGACCTGGGGATGATCAACTCTTTCTCAGCTCTGATTGGTTGATTTTTATAATTTTTTAATTTTTTGTAGGTAACAGGATACACAAAAAAACAGACACACAACAGAAAAAAAAAACAGAATAGAAACAAAAGGTAAAAAAAACCAAACACACAGGGCATATTTAAAAAGAATAATTAAGTACACTGCTGCATCACTAGCATTAGCATCTTGGCACAAATTCTAAACAATGAGAGGTGGATGGCACTCTATGAACTTCCATGCTGGTCAGGGTCACTGTCATATTTAGCAAGGTGAGCCAGAAATGGCTGCCATATATCCAAAAATGTATTAAGATGTCTATCATGCCGTATCGAACTTTCTCTATATGTAAAATACCAGTGAGCTTACTCAGCCAAGTCTTAAACTGTGGCACAGTATCTGACTTCTTAAAATCACTTTCTTTGCAATTACTATTCCATACATCATTGTGCTCTGTACCGAAACATTGTGTTTAAGTAGCGAAGGAGAAATCCCAAATAATGCAATCTCCGGGACAGGTTCAAACACACAATCGCACATGTCAGAAAACCACTTAAATATGTCACACTAAATATTATACAGTTTCTGACACCTCTACAGATTTACATCGGTCACATAGAGAGGAAATGGCAGGAAAGATTCTGTGCAGTTTGGTTTTTGAATAATGAAGCCTGTGCATCACCTTAAATTGGATTAACCTGTGCCTGGCATTAATAGAACAAGATCGGGTCCTACTAAGGCCCTCCTCCCAAACATCATCCCCAATCTACAGTCCCAGCTCCTCCTCCCAGGATTTTTTGGCATAAACCACTTGTTCAATATATTTACAAAGCCTGAGACCAATTTTTTGGATTCAGGCGGACCCAACAAAATCATTTTACCTTCCGGGAGAGACTCAAAGTTAGGCATACATTGACGGACATAATTCCTAATCTGCAAATATCGGGGGAAAAAAAGAGAAGAGAAAACTTTTTGTTGAGTAAATGTAGCAAACTGTTTGTTAATATAGTACACATCTTTCAAAGTAACTAAACCTTTTAACCTCCAAACGTTGAAGGACCCATCCGAAAGGGATGGGGAGAATGCATGACTGATTGTTTGACACACACACACACACACACACACACACACACACACACACACACACACACACACACAGATTAAAGTGAGTTCACAACTGTACAGTAGTGGTTTGGTAGCCGCCAGTTTGTTAATAGAATGACCAAAACACACTGGAAAAAATGCTTCTACAGTTTGATATTTTGATTAAAATTCAAACTGAATTCATATTAACCAACTGATCATTTTACACCTCTAAACACCTCAGATGCAAAGACCCAAAGCACTCAGGCCCTCTGCAGTGGAGGGCGACCCCTGCTGCCGCTGAGCAGAACTGCGACTCAATAGGAAGACACAAAGTTTCACTTTCCAAACGTCACCGAAAGGCGGAACTGCGAAACAATCTGTGGGCTGATCCCCGGGAGAAGCTTCGGTCGGATATGTAAAATCTTTTGTCTGTCTTTAAATCTGATTCCTGCTTTGAGTCAGTAGCAAGTATCGCTTTATAATTAACATTACAGATCCTAGTGCATGTAGCCCATGGGTGCTCATGTGTAGCCTCACTGTGTCCACACTCCAGATGCAGATACAGTGCTGACCAGGACAGTTTATACTAAGGATTTTCTTAATGGTGCAACAGCGGAGGGAGCCTCTCTAAAGCCCTGTATTTTGGTGCCAGAGGTGTATTAAAACATCTGGAGAGCATCTGGAGCACCGCGCCCTGCTGTTTTCTGCAGAGAAAGTGGTCCGAAGTGGACGCGCTGACCCTCGATGGACCCGCTGGATTTCCTGGAGTCCGACGAGCTCCTGACCTTCTTCCACTGCCATAAAACTGAAATGTCCTGCATGGAGAAACCGCACACCTTCCTCAACCAGCTCAGGGACCACAACCTGATCCCTGAGGACAGATACAAGGTAACGCACTGAAGTGGAAACGTGACGCATTTGTTATTACCCTCCACACACACACGCACACACACACAGACACACACACACACACACACTTCCTCATAAGGGCCTTATTTGAATGAAGCGCGCGCTGCGGGAGGCGAGCGGGAACTGCGTGAATGGACATCCTGAGAGAGTCCTTATGGATCTGTCTGTCTGCAACATAATAGGAGTCAGGGAAAAACTAAGTGAAGAGGTTATAATGCTGTATTGTTCAAACATAAAGTAGTCATTGTAAGACTCGAACTGAGTAGGGGGGCCCCAGGACCAGGCCCCGACCTAGACAACATGGGTTCCATTTGGGGGGGCCTCCCTATAATGTCTGGAGCAGAAAACTATTAAATCAATCTATAAACTCTATAGTTTAATGATAGGTGGAAGGTAACAAAGTACAACTATTGTGTTACAGTAGCTGTTTGAGGTAGCTCTACTTTATTTTTGGGACAACTTTTTTGCTCAAATATCTGTACTTTATTTTTGATGCATTTGGCGAATTATTTGTTATTATTATTAAATACAACTCTTGACAACGGGCACGGTGGCACACAAACAATACAACCCAGCCAACACTCAACAGTTTACAGTTCTAAGTAATCTGAAAAACATTAGATCATTCTTAAGGGGCCCGACTGATTTTCCTAGTTGACTAGTAGTCATTAACTAGTCATAGCACATTTATGATATTGATTTAATTATTTAGATATATATAAGTTAACAGTGACCTCATATTTTGTTTTCTTTTGGTTTGCCTGATTTTTAGTGATGATTTCCAGTTTGTGGTCACCGAGCCTGTACTTGGTTAGGATCTGTCTCTGCTTTCTATCTCTGCCAGCAGAGAGATATCCTGCTAATTCATCTCTTTTTATGGCCAGATAACATTGTAATGTACTTTGGCTTTTAGGTTTTTCTTTCCAATGTTCAGTATTAGTTTCTTTATATTGTCTTATCATTTGGTTTGTGTGTATGGGGGGGATCTTTTCTGGGCTCTTGAGTTTGGAGAGCTTTGGAATGGAGGGTGTCTAGGCAGCTGGATTTAAGGTGATTAAAAAGTTTGAATGCTCTGTTTTGAATGTTAATTATCACTGGGTATCTACCTAATTCTGCTCTAGATGGATTTATTGGTGTTCTTCTGTGTACGTGTAAAAATGCATCTGCAGTATTCTGCATGTAAAGATTCAGTTCAATGTTTGTCCCAATGGATATGGCTCTGGAGACAACACTTCACTACCATACAGTGCAATGGGCTGGATAACACTGTCAAATATTTTAAATAATTTTAATGCAAAATTGTTATATATATACATATATATATATATATATATATATATATATATATATATATATATATATATATAAATTAATTAATTGCATTTAGAGCTTTTCAAGCTTTTTCTTGTAGTGCATTCCCTGCTATGTTGAAACTGAACTCATGCTACGTTCAGTGTTTGTATTATAGAATCTCTATGTGGTTATACTGTACAGTGTAAATCAAGATCAAGTTAGCCAGCATGAGAAAATAAATATGTACGGATGTACTGAAAAAGATACACGTTTACATATACATTCTGATTCTGATTCTAATTCTGATTTACATACATTTATTTACATATATCATTATTGAGCAAACAGTGAATATTGGTATAGATGTCTTTATTATATTGTCTCCATACTTTTGTGTGTGTGCAGAAGATGTATCGCATGAAGAGTAAAGACAACCTGAAGATTGCTACTTATGAAGTTCTGGACTGGTTGGAGAGAGAGCGATCAGACTACATCAAAGATTTCTGGAGGTGTGTCTTCAAGGAGACCATCATGAACCTTTACCCCACCCTGCGACTGCTGCGCAACAGCCTCATGGACGGTCAGACTCTACAATTTATGGTCATCAGGGTGTTAAAGATTGTGACCCTGCTTTCTATGTTTCTATTGTCTTTGCTTGTGATTTATGTTTTATGTACATGGTACCTGAAACATGTATATATACATACTCATAAAACCCTGTTTGTAAGGTACGTAGGCGCGTATTCTCTGTTGTTTATCACATACTAATAGCAGTTTGTTCTTAATATTAGCTGGCTTTTTAAACTTTAGATGTTTTTTAAATTAGTGAAATAGAATGTTGTCTCACATGCTTCACTACTGTAAGCCATCCCATCATAGTAGGGCTGGGCTGTATGGCCTAAAAAAATGATCACACCACACCTGACTTTTATACTGTATTTTATTTTTAAAAATGTACTTCCTAAAAACAAAACTACAAAAGACACATTATCTGTGGTGTTGTGAAACATCTGTAATGTCGTATCACTTCTTCTAATATGCGATACTATGGGAAGATGCCCACCTCTCCATCATAGTATGTAGACCACTCACTTCTTTTTTATACCTTGATAACACCTCAAGGGTCCAGTGTGTAGGATTTAGGGTCATTTAGCGGTGTAGTTGCCATTCCCTCGCTTCACCGTCGCCTTCGATGTGTGAAGGACACAAACGGCCCTATCTAGAGCCAGTGTTTGGTTTGTCCCTTCAGTGTTACTGTAGAAACATGGCGATTCCATAGAAGGTGACCTAGAGCGTCTGTAGATATAAACCACTCATTAGGAGACTATACGCCAATGAAAACATAACCATGAATATTATATTCAGTTTCTGAGGATCAATAAATCCTCCTGAATGTTCCACACTGGACCTTTAAGAGCTTAAGTGTGATCTGCAGGCTCATATCTCTGGGCTGCATTGCTCCACAGTGCACAGCAATAATGAATGTAACTGTAGATTAGATTATGAGATATCACTTTAAGAATATTTTTAGTTTGAAACTTTGCAATTCATCCAACTATTCCTGCCATTTTTATCCCTCTGTCTTACTTAAACATTGACGTTGGCTGAGTGGACACAGCGGACAACAAAGGTTAGGAAGCACTAGATTAGAAAATAGGATTTGTTCTCTCATCATTCTTTCCCTGTCGTTTCTTCATTCTTTTTACTTCATATTTTTGTATCCATGGACATTAATGC
This sequence comes from Dicentrarchus labrax, assembly GCF_905237075.1. Taxonomy (NCBI): domain Eukaryota; kingdom Metazoa; phylum Chordata; class Actinopteri; family Moronidae; genus Dicentrarchus; species Dicentrarchus labrax. The sequence continues at coordinate 3,609,954 of NW_026136722.1, read as the reverse complement.
AGATGCAATTCATGCAATTGCAGGGTCTTTCCATTTTGACACAAAACTTCCAGAGAAGGTGGAGAAAGAAGGGAAAGGGAAGGAGCTTTCAGAGGATGAGGAGGGAGAGGAGAAGAGAGTGAACTCAGTGAAAAAGAAGAGGAAGCTGAGAAGTACGTGCGATGATGAGGAGGAGCAAGCTGGTCCATCATCTCAGTCAACTCCAAGTCAGAAGAAAAAGTCCAAGAAAATATCCTTCTGTAAGTCACTTCCCACTGATGCTTTACCCTTGTAAACATGACTGTATTTCAAGTTTTACTGTTAAAAAGTGTAGATTGTTATTAGTTTAAATATCAGGGTGATCTTTATACAGTACATTTACTTACGTTCAGTTAGAAGAAGTTAAATTAGCAGAATGTCTGAATCAGAACAAAAAAGACAGTTTCTCATTTAGAATAAAGAAGTCTGAATAGTTTTTATTTTATTTTCCAGCTTCTCCCCTGAAGAAGGGAGAGAAGAACGACATTTGGACCTGGGAAATCTATAAGTCCCAGCTGCCTGTGACCTGTGGAGACCAGCAAGGGACACTGGTCAGAGGCAGATTGGCTAAAGGTCAGTAAATCTTAATGACTGAAAACACTGAATCTCAGAATCTTAAATGTAGAATTCTTAATATAAAAATGACCACCTCTGACAGTGACATATTTTGGCCATCACAGCAGATGATTTATGGTTGACATTTACACATTCCCAATTCTCTGATTGTTTCAGGGGAGAAGTGCATTTTAGTCAACAAACAGTGGCTTACTCCCAGTGAATTTGAGAGATTTGCAGGGAAGGGGAGCTTCAAGAATTGGAAACTGAGCATTCGCTGTATGGACACCCCCTTGGCAAAACTTATACAGGTTGTGTATTCTGTAACATACACGTTGCAAGACTGCTTGTTTTTCTCTAACCATGTTAGTTTGCCTCGTTAGAACACTTCACACACATTTCTGATAGATAAATACTTGACAGCAGCAGAACATGAACGAACCGCATGCAACAAATAATAGTGCAAAAAACTAATATCATAAACCAAGTGCTAACATAAAGGTAAAAAAGTGTGTCCTTAAAACATGTGCCTGCATACAGTGTAAGAATGTAATTGGTAAGCAGCCTCTCAGTCCACTAATGTCCACACTGCAACGCAGGCGGGATGAGTTAGATGGCCAACGGCAGGAAATGATGAAAAATTATTGTTGTGAAAATTTCTTTTATTTTCTGCTTTTTCAATTTCACTGCAGGATGGTCACCTCAAATCAGTGAAGTACAAAGGAGGGTGTAAAAAGGTAAGACCAAAAACTGGTGAAAATACATGAATACCGTATTTTCCGGACTATAAGTCGCACTTTTTTTCATAGTTTAGCTGGTCCTGCGACTTATAGTCGGGTGCGACTTGTATATGAAATTTAACATGTTTTTGAATAATAATTCATGAAACAAGGAGTAGCCTGAACATTACTGTCCACAGCCGCAAGAAGGCGCTCTAGGCTTGTGACAACCAGAGCCGTTATATATACAACTATGTTCAGAAGCGACACGGAGGACGAAGAATTTAATGAATGGTGAACTTGCTGCTGGTAACTTGCCTGTTGGACTCGGTGGCATGTTATGTTAATTACTGTGTGCTATTGTGTTTAACTTGCATTTCCTGATTGAATGTCTGTTCTTGGTCTTGGATGCTGTAAAATAAATTTCTTCCTCCCGAGTATTTGCTCTGCTCCCAGCGTTTGCCTAGACATCGCCCAAAATGCTTGATTGCATTGCATTCTCCACATTTTTAGCAAAATTTTCATGTACCACATCAGCATTTTTGTTCAGTGAATCTTTTGTAAATTGGCCGCCTTCTTATCGCCCAGCTCACTTCATTTCACTCCTTCGTCTTCATTAACATTCCCGGTAGAATTCTCAATCTTTTTGGCCTCTATGTGTCCAGTTACATCTCTGTCTGTTCTTGGTCATGGAGTTTGTGAAATACATTTCTAAATAAATGCGACTTATAGTCCGGTGCGACTTATATATGTTTTTTTCCTCTTCATGAGGCATTTTTTGACTGATGCGAGTTATACTCTGGAGCGACTTATAGTCCAGAAAATATGGTAAATAAATTCTGACTTTATAGTGTATCGTCTTGTTTTTAGTGATTCTAATCTGAACCATGTCCCCCTATTTTCCTCCTGCTAGGCCAAGAAATCACTGTTCCCATCTTCAATCACAGGTTTGTCACTTAATTATTAATTAATTAATAATTGCTGATTTAAGAAAAGTTCAGGAGTATTAGTTTTATATTTTTGATAGCTTACGAGAGAGCACTGCATCCCCACAAGCTATTACAAGAACATCTGTTACCTCATCTATCTATCTATCTATCTATCTATCTATCTATCTATCTATCTAATTTATTTTCATCTATGTTGGCATCTATACAATTTACAGTTTTAAATCTATATATTTGAGAAAAAACAGCTTCTTAGTTGCTAATATAAGAAGAATTATTGATATATATACTACTCGCCTCCTTCTTTTTCCAGTGTCTGAGGGAGAAGAAGATGAAAATGAGTGTGCCTCAGACAGTGAAGACCAGGTTTCATCAAACAGCAAAGACGGTTCCACAGATGTCACAGGTGCTGGTTTCTACAAAGTGATATTCAGGGTTGACATACATTTTTGGCAACAATAGCAAATCACTTTACATGCATGTCCCACTATCATGGCAATAGTAGTTTACATGTGTCCTTTACAGATGAAGAAGGAGAGATGGAGGAAGAGACGGAGCAGCAGCCAGAGGCCAACTCTGACAGTAGAAAGAAGGTGTTCAAAGTTACATGTAGAGCTTTAAGCGGGACCCTTCACAAAAGACGATTTGCATCAGGTAACTCTATTTTTCTACACACAAAAAGGGTAAATATGTGTATCTGTACATCCTGTTTAATGTCCGACCTGTTACTCTGGTGAACAGTCAGATGAAGCTAAACCAACCCCACAAAACCTGTCTCCTCTGAACTTACTTTCACCACCAGGGACTTGTGGGAAGAGTATTCGTACTGAGACCAGCTGGTTGACCCCAGTGGAGTTCATGAATGAGGCGTCCTGTCAAACAGATGCCTCCTGGAGGAAAGACATCACGTGGGAAGGGAAACCACTTAGTGTCCTCACAGAGGTAACCATGGTCAGGCTGGTGTTATTACGTGTGTGTGTGTGTGTGTTGTCATTACAGTCCACTGATGCCATCTTGAATTATTAACTGTGCATCTTTGCGTGTAAGATTTCAGCTCTGGTGGATTTGTCAACACCCGTGGTTACCGCAGTAACAGCAAGGCCTTACCACTACAGCAGACATTTGTTGAGCAGCTGCTTTGTCAGAAATATAACAAAAGAGCAACAGACTGGTCAATCTGTTTATAGTGCAGCCAGTTCTCCACAGAGCAGCAGGACACAGTAAAGTAGGTTAGCTTGCTGAGTAGATGGACGTGTGCAGCCTGCCGTCTGAAACTCATCTGAGAATGCCAAAGGTGACAGTTGTCTTGTAGACACATTTTTGATGAGTGATCACAGTCAGTGCTGTCTGCGGGAGCAGCTTAATACAGCTCTGGTAGAGTGTAAAGAGAGCGAACAGTAAGCAGTGAGGCTGTTGTCAATGAGATAAAATTGCACTGGATTACAGGTTTACAGAATCTGACATGCCACTAACAAAAGAAAAAGATGACAATAGAGAGATAATTACGGAATGTAAATAAGATGCAGAGCATAAATAGGATTACGAATGAAATATTTAATGATTATAATTTTAATGTGACTTTCCAAGTCCATTCTCAAGTCATAGGACAATGTGCACTAAAGCTGGACTTTGCTCTAAAGAAGTTACAGTTTCAAAACCCCACTTTCAAGATAAAACTTCACCTATATATACATCCAACATCACCTCGAGAAACCATATATGTGCAGAAAGAATGTAATTGTTGGAAGTAACTAGATGAAGCTGAAAGACAGTAGAACAGAGAAACCTTCAGTTCAGCTGATGACAGTCCACCTTGGACTAAAACCAGCCTAAACTGGTTGACAATCCTGTTACAAGAAACATTTCATTTACAGAGAGGAGAAACACTAGCATCTGATTTAGAAAAATGCCATTGATGATGCAGTTAATGCTGTCTATTACAGGCCAAAATCTTAAAGATCCACTCACTGCTGTGTTCCTGTAGACTGTGCAAACCAGACAGTACAGAGCAGGTAAGTTTGTTGATCAGCAGCATTTCCTAATTCAACATTCACCTTTGCTCTGCGTAAAACAATGGCAGCATAACACCTGTGTGTCTCCCACTGAGCTGCAGTACAAGTCTGAACGTATCTGTCATGGCAGGACAATCAGAAAAACGACGATGAGTGTTGCATCTGTAAAAGGGAAGAAGACGAAGAAGAAGAAGAAGGAGAGTTGGTGGTGTGTGATCATTGCCCTCGCTCCTTCCACCAGAAATGTCACCTTCCTCATGTAGAAGACGCCATTTTAGGGTGAGTTTTTATCAAAACAGGAGACAACAGAGACCAAGACTCAAAAAAATTGTTGATTATGTGATATCAGTTGTGTGTTTGTCATGTGTTCTACGCTTCTGAGAGACTGATATCACTCTTCAACACTTTTAAAACCCCCCCACTCAAGGATATGTTTTTCTTCTTGTTCCTACCCGGGACGTCAGGATATATATAATTTATTGTGTGTGTGTGTGTGTGTGTGTGTGTGTGTGTGTGTGTGGAACAGGGACGATAGTATATGGATGTGTACGTTCTGCGTATTCAAAAGCAATCAAGGGTGCTATTACTTCAACGAGCTGACAATGGAAGCAGCCACGTCCCTCCAAATATCACAACGCATGCTGGTGAGCACACTCTGTGTCTCTCTTTCTGTCTCTCTGTCTTTAGGTCTTTACATCGTAATGCCTGTCTTTCTGTCACACTGCCATCACCATTCGTCTCTTCTTTCTTACATCAACAGCAATGTCAGTATCTCCTCCTGCATTTGTGCAACGTTGATGAGGAACAAACATTCACTACAAACCCAACCCTCTATGTAAGTCTTTCTCTTTGCGGTTCCCAGGCATATTAAAGTGCACTGAATAAGCTGGTAGCTGGAGGGATTATCTTCAGGTCTTTATTCACAGTAGTGTGAAATTAAATTGTTGCTTGTTGAGTATTTCATTCATTCCTGCTTTGCACCCACAGTTAGCAGACTACTCCAAGGTGATCAAGACTCCGATGTGGCTGGGCAAAGTAGCAGACAAACTCCAGAAGAAGCTCTACCAGACAGTCGGACAGTTTGTGTCCGACATCCAGCTCATTTTCACCAACTGTGCTTCTTACAACCGAGTAAGAAACATCATCATTTTCACATGTAGTACTAAAAGATTAAAGTTAAGTTATCAGAGATGAAGATGATTTTTTTAGGAAAGTCACAAGGACTGTTGTGTTCTTTTGCAGGACAATGCTGAGTTCTTTGCGATGGGCAACAGATTGAAGGAGTTATTTGATGAAGAATTTAAAAAAGTATTCAACGTCCGCGAGTAGACTGCTCACTGACACAAACTGTTTCATTTTCAAACTCAGTGGCCACTGGGAAAAGGTTAAACATTGGGAATTACAGCTTTGTGGTAAATCTTTTTTTTTTTGTATCTGGTTCAAATATCCCAAAAGACATAATTGGTCATGAAGAGAGTGCACTTGAAGTAAGTGAAACAAATATCCAGTTCCTGTAAATCACATGTGAAGGTTTTAGGGTCTTCAACACAAATGGTCCTTTGATCTGACCCTGTGACTGTGACCAGATTCTTACCAGACATCCTCCATCCACCATATCACCATAAAATCACAAACCCCCATAAACAAACTATACATTGACTACCCCATCTAAAACATTCATCTACCACAGATGCACTCAATAAAATGGGAAATTAATTATTAAATTTTTTTTATAACTTAAAGGGTAATTTATACTATTGTATAAAGTTATGTCTGTTAAACACTGTAGGTCATGGGGCATATGTTCCTATTATATATGTGTCTGTTGGGGTTGAAGACTACAAGTTTGGAACTTTAAAAGATCTGGGAGTGTTGGACTTGTTTTTTAACAGCTACTCTAAATAAAAGTAAATAGCCATTGAGATATTGAAGGCTTTTTAAATCGCTACCCTTGAGTGCCTCAGATTCCCTCAACAGTTCTGAACTAGTAGGACCCCCTAACTCAAGAGCACCAGAGGAACACCGTATTATTTTTTTTTTACACCCAAGCAGCACTCCATGCAGGTTAATTTCCTATGTCTCTCCCAACATTACTTTCATTGCCATATGTGTTGACGTTTCTGATGCTTCAGAATGTCTGTATTACGAATGTACCGTATGTATTGTAACATAATGTATTTGTCGAAAGTGTTTGAACGATTTACAGCATTTCCACAACACTACACAGTTTTTTAAAAAAGCAATTTCCCTGTGCTCTCTCTTTCTGTCTGATCTCTTGTTTGTGGATGTCTTTATTAAAATAAAATATGTGTCTGTGCACATGTTAATGACATAACCTTGGCTTATTTTGACAAACTTGCCCTTAAAGGTTAAATCTATATTACAGATTTAATTTAACACAGCAGGAAAACTAACTGAATCTACAGAACTGACAGATTGGACCCTCTGTTGGCTGGAGATCACCGTGTTTTTATGCATGGGCTGTATTTGCGGTCAGCTGACGTCAGTGCCACAGTTGCCAGCAGCAAATCTGTGCTGAGAGCTGCGCAGCCGCCCTGCGCATCCGTCGGCTGAGGTGGACAGCGCAGCCATTTCTCTGCCCCTCATGAAAAACATACAGAGGGGGGGAGTGCGCAACTGACCCGGCGTGCGGGAGGGAGTCATGACTTCGGCAGCCGCGTAACGAGCCTGAACTCCGCATCACCGACTGAGATCCTCGAAGCTCCAAACTTTCTCCCAATTCAACGCCTGCGCATACAAAACAGGCTCCCCCCCCCTCTTCCCTCTTCTCTCTCTCTCTCTCTCTCTCTCTCTCTCTCTCTCTCTCAATCCCACTCTCTCCTCCATTTGGCTTATGCGCCGGTGTCTGTGCCAGCCATGGAGGGGAATCTGCAAGGAGGCAGCGGCGACGTCGCAACAATGCACGTGAAGACCGAGGCGGTCGACGAGAGCACATCTGCGCTGCTGTTGGGCAGCCAGGAGTCGCCTGCGCCCTGCGGAGATACCGCATGCAAGGGGGGAGGAGGAGGAGGAGGAGGAGGGGGGGATCAGACTGCAGAGGAGCTGGCTGACGCTGAGCTCCAAGCAGCCACGACAAGTACTCCCGTGCTGCTGTGTGAGTGCATTTCACGTGACTTATTAAATGATGAATTTCATGTTTGGATCATAAGTTGCCAGTATGAATCTGTACTCTTTTATCTTGTCTCAACATTTAGATCCTGTGAGCACAGACCGCTACTTCACCACGTCGGGCGATGGAAAAACTTACCTGAAGATAGCTCCAGGTGAGTGCCTCAGTGGAAGAGGATCACAAGAGTGTGAGCTCCTCTGTCATCAGAATGAGATAAAACACATAGGCTTCCCCAGGCAGCATGCACCAGAGATTTAGGTCTTACAACATATACACATCAAATTCTGTAGCAGTGAAGAAAATTACTAAATTAAATCTCAAGCTCTTAAATTATGCTTTCTCAGCCTTTTCTGGCTGGTGCAGGGAGCTCAGAATACACTTTATATAGAAATAATGATATACTGTATTTCCAGCCTGTTTCATGTTCATATAAATATACAGAGAATGTATAGAAAAACTATCTCTGCACACCTGAATGTGCATTGCCAGTCAGTACCATCATCATCAGGTACATGGGGAGCCCATATACCTGATGAAGGTCATACAGGGGGAAACGTCGTTAATGTAAATAATAAAATAGTATTTTTTCAGCGGTTAGTGAGTGTGGGAGTTCCTCGTTGTTTAAAACCCCTGAATACTTGGGTTCAAATCTTCAATAATATGAAATATTCATGACTAAACAAGCAACATCAGTAACATCTATATTAAACATCATCGTTACATACACATCTACATATGGAGCGATCCCTTTTTTTTTCTCTCACCTGTGTCCCCAGCTTCAGCGATGCCACCTGCTCCTTCAGAGAAGACGCTTCCCTCCGGCTCCGATTTCTCCTCCAAAGCTGTTTTGTGTCTGATTGAGGCCGTCGGACGCCGCTGGGGCCTGTACGAGACTCGGGAGCGCTCACAGCTCTTCCAGAGCGTCCAGGAGGAGATGGCTTCCAGGGGGCACGTGCTACCTGTTGAAAAGATCCGCCGCAAGTGGAACAACCTCATTGTCACGTACAAGAGGGTGAAGGACCGCAGCCGGGAGACGGGACACGCTAAAACGTCCTGGGAGTTCTTTGATGTAAGTCTGATAGCAGGAAAATAAGTGCTTCCTTTCTGGAGTCTATTTCCCTCAAGTTTGGATCAAACATGAAAATATCTTCAAATAAAACATCAGATACTTTTCATAGTTTATAATTAATTATGGGGCTAATTTGGACTGCAACTGGCTTGGGAATTGGAACTGGATCAGGTCTGAGTTCTGACCCAGAAACCAAACACCAAACCACTTTTACCCATACTGACTGCTGTGCAAGCAGATGTTTTGGAAAGTTATAATTAGTCAGAATAAACCTCCCACTGGCAGACTATTAGCTTCTGCGTCTTCCTGCTCCCCTTTCAGATCTCTATTCCCGTTGTCAGAGAATAATCGAAATGAACATACATAAATAAATACATACAGGCTGACACACTTGTTTACGTGTTTACAGCTCGAGAAACCTGTGAAACCTGTGTGACAAATGTGTCTCTGAGCTTTACCAGACATATTTCACCTGAAAGACATGCGTAATTGACTGTTTGATGAACCCTATCCAATCAGCAAGCTTTGGTGTTCTCCACATGTTGAAGCAGCGTGCACAGTGCTGTAATAAGAGCGATAGAGCGCCTAAGGACTTCAAAAGATTGTGTATATTTTTGCCTTTTCAGAATCAAATTAAAAACAAGAGCAAAAGTGGCACATTGCTAACTGCGTATGGAAAGCTCATTGACATGCTGCAGCAACAGTATCCGGGTTATTTCATTTCCTTTCTCTCTGTCTGTCTCTTCTCTCTCTAGTTGATGGATGCCACCCTCTGTGACACTGTTGGCACTCAGATCATCAACAACAAAAGAAACAAAGGTGGAAACAGCGTGTCCATGCTGTCTGGTTCCTTGGCAAAGATCGCTGCAAAACCACAGGTTCTGCAGCCCCCCACCATCATCCGCCCCAATGGGGACTTTGCTTCGACTGGCGGCGTGGAGTCCACGGGCCAGGGAGCCATCAGCAGTCAAATCATCAGTAGCACTGCTGCCATTGCCTCAATGACTACAGCGACTGTTAGCCCGACAAATGCTCCAGAGCTCAAGCCCCTGATTGTCCTCAACAGTGACATTGTTACAACCAGTATTCATCCAGCCACCATTGTGCCATCCCCCTCTTTTATCTCCTCCCCTTGTTTCACAGACACAGCTTCTACTTCCCCCTCCCTCGGCTCGGCGAGTAACACAGACCTCAACACATCACGCTACGTAGGCCGCAAAGCTCCGCCGTTCTCATCCGGCGTCATACCCTTTCGCCTTAGCAATGCGCCTCTTTGCAACAGTCAGAATCTCCTTGGCCTCTCCTCCTCCTTCCCCCCTTCTTCCTCCTGTCTCACCTCTTCCGTTTCCACCTCGTTATCGGCGACAACCATGTCAGGAGCTGAGGGACAGAGCCGGAAAGGAAGCGAGGAGCGAACCAGCTCCCCTTTGTTCCAGGAGATTCTGAAGCGGCAGGAGGAGCAGGCCTACCTGGATCGGGTGGCTCGCCGCAGGGTGGAAGCCAGAGAGAAGAGGCGTGAGAGGAGGGAGGTACGGATGGTGGAGTCCCTCGGCAGGATAGCCACAGCCCTGGAGCTGCTGTCCTCCAAACAGGACACAGTCATAGCTCTCCTGCAGAGACTGGCTGATAGGAAGTGATGGAGGGTGAAAGGCTGGAAAGCAGAAAAGGCTCTATAACCTTTTTCCCATCCTGAGATTAATGCTTATGAATCTTAATACTTTTGCCATGTAAGTGCTCTCCTGAACTAAATGTAAATAAACATTTATAAAATCATATGAGCTGCTCACTTGTGAAATGGGGTGTTATTGTTACAGTTTGCTGGACCAACATCATGTAAAAACATTCTCCTTTAACCTTCAGTTAATTAGATTTAGCCTCTAGTAGTTTCAAGTAAAATGAATAAAACTTCTTATGACATCTCCTTAATTCTCTATTATGAAAATATTTTTAAATTATTTCACTGTTGCTTGAGGCATCACATTGATTGTTTAAGAACCTCTAGTACCATATTTACGAAACATTTAGTATTAAAAAGACCCAAACATTGGAAGATACCCACTCCGACTTCTGAAGCCTCATATTAGGTTCAGCTGAACTCGATATTGCATGATTTTGTCCCCCATCACTTTATAACATCACATTATAATGGCATCAGGAAGTATCTCTGCAGCAGGGGCACATCTAGACCTCAGCTGCCACCCCGGTTTAGTGTGAAATACTATCAAATTTAACACATAATAATAGATTAATTGGAAAAAGAATGTTAAAAAAAAAACAACATGCAATTTAAAACAGTATTGCCACATTAACTAAGTTCAATGAAAAGACAAAAAATGTCTGGAGGCTTGGAAATTTGGAAACAATTTATTGACTTCTAATTAGATCTGTCTATTCAATGTGCCACAATAATGTAATGTATTAGAGTTAAAGGGTCTTCTTTTGGGGGCTTTTCCATGCAAATACTGATATATGTGATTGATTGTCATGACAACAATGACAGCTGTGATGTGAGTACTGTTTTAAGCTAGCCTTGACAGAATGTGAACCTATCCTTCCTATCCAGTGGTCAGCTACAAAGTAGTGCACTCACATTAAACTTGAATAGTTTCCTTGCTGTTTTTCTGCTACATGTTAGTTTGTACTTTTATTCCAACAATACATTACAATTCCAACAATACAACAGAACATTTTCTGATCTATGAACCTTTAAAGTTATGAAACATCAAGCTGTTGAGCAAGTTTCCTGGCATCATTCCATTTCCTGTTCATGTTTTTAGTTTCTTTTTCTACGCAGCGGCAGTAAAGAAGCTGTGAGAGGAGTGGTCTGAACAAAGAATACAATTCTCTAAGACCAGTTACTTCACCAGTTTTTCCCAGCTTTAAAAACTGACATTGTACAGAGATGGTAGTTGGCGACTTGGACGATAAGACTGTGGCTGCATCTGTTCCTGCCATGATGCCTGTCAACATGCCTGGTGCAGAGCAAGAGGAACATGAGTATGCAGGTAAACTATTAATGTTTGAATGTTTTAGTTTTTAGTTAGTCTTTGTGTCCTTAGCTGCCCATGAAGACAAATGCCATAGGATTTAATAAACTGAACTTTATGTGACAACCCATCACTTTGTTACACGTCACTGGAATCTATAATCACGTGTGTCACTTTATTGGCACATGTTGTAACAGAAGAAGGGGAAAACCGAGGGTGGTTTACCTAAGGTGTTTTCTTTTTTCTTTTTTTGTGTTATCTTTCCAAGATTGAAGCCTTTAAGTATACTGAGGGAAAACTAAATAAAAGACATTACATAGAGCAATCAGGATACTTTATGTTATGTCACCTTGTGTCCTACTTTTGTTTTCGTTGCAGCAAACCAGTATTTGCTCTTGTTGGCACTACAATTCCACTGTATATATAAATAGCTAAGTAAATGATGTTAGTTCTAGGGGCCAACCAGTTGGTAAACATTGACCCTTATAAGTAGTAATAAGTAATAATGAATGTTTTCCTAATCTTGCACAAAATAAACATTGATGATTCAAGATATATAATGTAATTTTCACACGTTTTAAAAGAAAAAGTCCGGATTTTGATTTTGATCTTTTTCCAGATTTTAAAATATTTGGAACTCACTTGCCCCTCACCTCCCCATTGATTTAAGTAACCGGGTTGTTTGTATGGTCTACCATGCTCCTTAGTAAGCTGAGGAAGCACTGTGATCATTTACAGTCTGGCCCTTATTTATCTGAGAAATCAGTTTCTAAGTTTAAACTCTAGAAGTCATATCAATAGTACAAGATCCAAACAAATTAAATTACCAGTGTGTACGATTTAGTGCCATCAAGGATCTTTTCCTAGACAAACCGCACCACTGCATCACTGGCCAAGAAAGCCTAGTAGCGTCTTTACTTCCTCTGGAAGCTAAAGAGAGTAGAGCCCCGTCACCTATTGTGTTCTCCTTCCACGAGGCATCATAGAGAGCATTCTGCCCAGCTGCATCACTGTGTGGTTTGGGAGCTGCACTGCCTCTAACTGCAAGACCATGCTGCACATGGTGAAAGTGTCTGGGAAGATAACTGGTGCCTCACTCTTCTCCAACACTATCTTGCCTTCAAAGCCAACAGTATTGCAAGTGACTCCACCCATCTTCCACGATCACACAGCTTCTTTAGTCTCCTGCCATCTGGGAGAAAATACCAGAGCCTCCGAGCTTACTCCAGCAGACTGTGTAACAGCTTAATACATCAGGCTGTCAGCATGCTGAACTCTCTTCCTTCTGCCTACAAAAAGTCTGGACTATAACTTACACAGCCACACAGCACCAGCTATAAGAGCTCTTGTAGAGAACACTTCAAAAACTGCTTCTAATTACTCAATTACTGGATTGGATTTTACTGGCATACCTTTTCAGCTATATTGGAAAAATATTTGTTCTATTTGCACTCGTTATCATCACAGTTGTACAGTTATTTATCTTTGTTTGCTACTCCCCCCAAATCCCAAAATTTGAATAAATGTATCTGGGCTGATATGGAGTCAAAACCTTAAATGTAGACTGATGAATAAGCCAATATTAGCTGATTGGTACTATACTGGTTGATTGATGTGTATCTTGGCAGATAAGTAACAAGACATTGCAGTAAAGCAATGCCAGACTAGGTTTTAGGCCATTAAGAAACAGTGTCACTGTACACAGAACAGAACAAGGTGATTTTTACACTGTAAAATGTTCAGAGCAGTATGTATCTGGGTCGCACTTTGAAGAGAAAACCGACCGATACGTCATATTTTTACTTTTATAACCCCCAAATCTCGATCATCATATCAGTAAATGTGAGAAATGAGAACAATGGTTGTTCAGAGGTAAGCATTTAATAAAAAACCTGTTGTGTAGTAAAATGTTTCCTGTTTGTTGTATTCGCAGAGCCCTTGAGGATCATGCTGCTGGGAAAGAGCGGGGTAGGCAAGAGCTCGAGTGGGAACACCATCCTCGGGAAACACGTCTTTAAATCAGACATGAGGCTGGTGAGAGTCACCAGACACTGCGAGAAGATGACTGGGACAGTTAAAGACGTGCCCATTGATATGATTAAGAAGGTTAAGGACGTGCCCGTCGCTGTGATTGACACACCCGGCTTTTTTGAGACAGGAAGAGACAAGGGGGACATTGTGCGAGAGGTTCTGAAGTGCGTCAAACTCCAGGAGCCAGGACCTCATGCCTTTGTGGTTGTAGTCCCCGTAGGACGGATGACTCAGGAAGATCAAGAAACCAACGAGCTGATCGAAGCAAAGTTTGGCCCAAAAGTGTGGGACTACACCATTGTGCTGTTCACTCATGGAGACCGCTTGGATGAAAAAACAATAAACGATGTCATCACTGAGAGCGACGACAACCTCCGCAACTTCATACGCAAGTGTGGCGGCGGCTTCCATGTCTTCAACAATAAGAACCCGGAGGACCAGGAGCAGGTGGCCAGCTTCATAGCAAAGATCCAGACCATGGTGGCCCTGAACGGAGGGGATTACTACAACACAGACTTGTATCCCACAGAGGAGAAGAAAATTAGAGAGAGACAGCAGAGCATCCTGGCGGAGAAAGGTGAAGAGATCAGACGCAAGGAGAGAGAGCTGCAGGAGCGTTACCAGGGGGAAGAGCTGGAGGTGAAGAAGAGGGAGCTGTGGAGGAAAGAGGAGAACAACGCAAGACTGGTTGCAGAGAAGGACACCAAGATGTCTTTTTGGAATATTTTGCTATGCATACTGTTAATGGGAGTAATAGTGCTGGTAGGCTGTGCTCTTCAAGATAAATGGTATCAAGCGGTGGCATTAATTCCGATTTTGCTTTTGATTTACTTCAAGGTGTTTCCATCTACTTCAAGAAAAATACCATGGATTTCCAAGAAAACTCGATAGTCAGGTCTGTAATGGATGTTGAGTTCATGTAATTGATTTTATTCCCCCCAAAAATGTGCTAAAAAACCATCAGAATCAGAAATCATTTGTCAAAACATGTTTTTTGAAATGTATCAGTCCATAATTAGAAAACACAGCAATTTTAATTTTATTTTATATCTTTCTCGCTCTCTCACAATTATGACTTAACCCACTCTCATATAACACAACTACATTTCTAATAAGATATATAGTGTTTGAAGTGGTATTTAGTAATGTTTTATCAACAATCCTGTAAAGTCTAGTCTAGAAATTAAAACTTCAAAATAATCATTAACTGTACAGATTTCCTCAAGCACTTCTGTACAGTTATTTTGTCATGCACAAGTAATGCGACTGTAAATGTGATGTGAATGAAAGAAATATTGGTCATCATCTCTACATATGAGGCCCTCTGGAGCTCCCTGGTGGGGGTTTGACTGAAAGACATGCTGGAAATCCATTCATTCTGTGGGAGTGTCTCCCACTTAAACTTTCTGTTTCATTTCCTCGGAGAGGGCAGGATAGGTAAGACATAGTTCTGTGCTTTTCATTCTGGTGATTTCTGAACAAAAGTTGTTGGTTTCATGTAGTTTTGTGAAAAAGTTGTACACAGACATAATAAACACGATTGTGTAACGCTCTGAGTGTTTGCAGTGAATTACAATATAATAAGTGCCGAACGGGGCATCAGTCATGGCTGCCAAAAGTGTTATTAAATGTGTTGTTGCATACATTCATTGTTAAACCGGTGCACTGGTGCAGCATTCTGCAGCCTATAGCAGTTTTTTTCACTCTGCTTATGTGGCACCTGGGATCATTTGATTTGATCTGAAACTATTCATAATGCCCGCCTTGTGTCGTTATGAGTAATGTTTTAACCCACATCCTGCCGTTATAACTTTGGGGTGGGTAAGTATTTAACATTAACACAATAAAACAGGCTTTTGATCAGATTGTACTAAGTCTTATTATCTTCAGAAATCACTCAGATTCAGACAACACTGACTGAAGTGAGGTGAGGAGGGTTTATCTTGCACTTTCTTTGCGGGCGGTGAAAGCCACCATAAAGCCAGATGTTCCACCTCTGTCTCTGCGAGGAATCTATCTGCCTCCTGTTTCTGTGCAGGAAATGGGTGATCTTGCCCGACTTTCTACAGCATTACTGTTTACGGTTATTCGAAAGTGCCCGCCGAAAAGCCGATGTGTAAATGCATGGTTCATGAATAAAGACTTGTGGTATGTTTGATGTGAATCTAGTGCACAAAATAGCGCAGTGCCTCCCAGTGGCTGTCTGACCAAGGTCTATTATTTGTTTAAAAATGCCACAAGAATCTATCTACCTATCTCTATATGATACAATTCTGGTTGCACTGCAATTGAAAACAGAAAAATCCAAAGTCAAAATGTGTGATACAGTAGGTTAAGATCAAAAAATTTAAATGTACTTATATATAAAAAATACATTTCAGGCTACACATGTCAGCATATTGATATACGCTGGAGCCCAACAGTACACTGTCGTGTACAGTATGAGTTTAAATAAGCACAGTTTTTCATACATTTACATTGAACGTGTGTTTGGGTGAGGGTGTGTTTGGATATTTGCTTATGGCTATCCGCATTACCCAGCAACAACAATAATACTTTTGTATGTAGTGTCTGTACTGAATGATTCAGTGCTCATTTTGTGTATCTGCAGCGTGCTTTATGAATTCTATGCATGTGTCGTCAAATTGATTATGTTTTTAATATGCATGTGTTTTCTTAAGTTGCAGTGTGTTAGGGTTGTGTTGTTTTAATTTGGAAAAGAAGACTGATGGAGAGGAAAAGAATCCGGTTAAGACTCATGTTTGACGAAGAAGAAGAAGAAGAAGAAGAAGAAGATAGGGACAGGAGAAGTAGCTTAAGGAAAAGAAAGAGAGCCAGATATATTGAAGATGATGATGAGGAGGAGGAGGAAGAGGAGGACAGCAACGAGGGCGAGGAGGAAGAGGACAACAAGGAAAGCAGCGAGCAGCCAGGCCCATCCACACAGTGCACTCACAACCAGAGGATGCAAAAAAATAGTGAGTCTTTGGAGCTGTGTGATAAAGATTAGACAAACAAGAGGGGCTTAACGAAATCTGTATTGTAATGTGCATTGTACAGAACATTTTCCATGACGTGAAAATACTCTCACAGTATTTTCTTCTTGAGTACTGCTAAGCCAACTGTGTGTGCAACTCTATAGGATTGTTGACTGTAACCTGTGGAAACAAAACAGGCATCCTGGATGTAGAAAAGCTGAACAGGGGTAAGCAGAAACTAATACAGTTTTACTTCAGAATTCATAAACAACACCTTTTTTATTTCCACATTCCTTTGTCTTTATATGGTTTTGTAATGGGTGTTGCTCTGTTTAGGTGAGGAGTGTATCAAATGTCAGAACAGCTGGTTCTCTCCCCCCACCTTTGAGGAATTCGGGGGGAAAGGCTCCTGTAAAAAATGGAAAAGAAGTATTTTCTATGGAAATAAGCCACTCCAGTTTTTGTTTGAGGTAAGATATGTTTGTCCTGTCTTGCGTACTTTTCTTTATCCCATAAAATCTGAACAACACTAAATAAACTGCTTAACAAACTATTATCACAGCAAGGTTCCTTAACCACCAAGGGATTTAAAAAGAGAGGAACTTCCCCATCAAAGGTAACAATGTGTGAATACAGTGTGATGCAGGTTTTGTAAAACCAATTCAACTTTGACAGCGATGATGAGACTCTTTTTTTTCTTTGTTCTCCCAGCAAAAGAAAATCCGGTCATCATTTCGCATATCAGATAGCTCCTCTGAAGGTTTGTCTGCACTTTCTTGTAACTTAACCCAGAATTACAGCAAGAGTAAGCAGAGTGCATGCCCAGATAATATTATACATTTAACATTCAATGTTTAGCCCTACCACGTAGTAATGAACAATTACTTAAAGTGTACATATTATCATATCCCTGTCAAAGAGTCACAAATACAGTCCGCAGAAGAAACTGAGGAAGATGATGTTAGAGATGAAGACTGGATTCCAGGCAGTGAAGAATTGGTCCTGGAGACAGAGGAAGAAAGGGTAGGGGTTGAAAATGGAGGAGAGGTTATAGACTCAGGAGCTGACAAGAGTGAAGAAGAGGAAGATAAAAAGCAACAGGGAGAAATAGATGAGGACGTGCCTGCTGTTGATGATAACGACAACGGTGTTTGTGAAGGTGACGTTTCCGACAGGAATCATCATCTGTAGAAATTCTATCATTCACATTCATTTTAGCGTCTTAGGCTACTGAGCATGTCTTTGCGGATGAATGAATATATCATATCTTCTTCTTTCAGAGAGGGAGCCAAAATTGATCCATTCAACACCGGAGAAACATGCATTGGAGAAGAAAGTCAAAGTTGTCGTCAAAAGGCTTCCAGAGGTAAGATGGATGTGTGTGTGTGTGTGTGTGTGTGTGTGTGTGTGTGTGTGTGTGTGTGTGCATCCTCCTCTGTAATGTGCTTAACACTGGCGATATTGGGCTGACATTGGTTTGTTGGTCACTCAGTTCATTCAAACCTAAAAAAAGAAGAAGGGGCTCCCTAGAGTCCTATTGAGACACACGTGTGAATAGAGCGCTGCGAGTGGGCGTGTTGGTGATGTGTTCACTCACGTGACTACAACCGTAAAAATACGAAACATCATCAAAACAGAGAAAATGTCTCTTAACTGGAGAGACGACGAGATTCAGGAACTTCTGGCCGTTTTGGCTGACGCAGTTTACTCCAAATTGCAACCCTTTTAAATCTTTTACTGTTCATATTCACTTCAAAACCATAGGTATGGAAGCCCAAAGGTGACTATATTAAAATGACAATATAAACTTTAACATGTCATTCCATAATAGCATTATATTTTTTCATGTGTGTTATTTGAGAAAAAAGTTCAAAGTAGTTTATTTTCACATACTCATATTCTATGACCATGTTAAAATGAAAATGGCAAAGTTTGATTTGATTCATTCATGTCAATAATATTTATGTACAATTAAAATGTAATTTTCTAATCATGTGAAAATGAAAACTTCATTTGATATTTAATTTCCAAAGACCTGACCTGCTGTAACATGGACAATATTCAAATGCAGTAAGATAACCCATGCCCCAAGTCTATCGCATTTACACTGTTTTGGTATTAAAATAAAATTGAAAATACAATCGGTCAGTCCTCTCTTTAAGGCGGGTCTTCAGTTAGGATGTCGCATTATTGTTCAGTGCCTGGTCACCGGCTGGTCTCGCTGTAGTTTTTGTCAAGTTGAAAAATACCTGGATTGGTAGGCCATCTCTCACAGTATTCTCCTACTTTTTACCTTAGCATAACTTGTGAGGGCTGCCTCCCCCATATGGCTAATTTTTGATCTCACATGTTCGTCGTTCTCTTGACCGGTTTCTAACCAAAGTTTGTATGGGCCATTTGAGAGACGGCACAGGAGGTTCGCCGTTCTTCAAGACATGTTGTCTTTACTCCAGCAAATGGTCCCGTGGATGAGTTTGTCTTCCCTCCTGACAATGGATAATCAAACTCTCACGCTAAGATGCAAACATAAAATCAATGGGTTGTTTCCTGAGTTGAATATAACATAATGTACCATTAGCAGATTTAATTTTTGTTTATATATTGCTAAAGATGGGGTATGCAGTGTGCTTATCCAATACACATCTTTTTGTCAAATTCAGTGAATATCTTCCCATAGCCCGCTAGCTTCCTCTATGTCTCTTTTTATATGTGTGCGCTGAAAAACATCTGGTTTTTGTCCTGTCCTGGCTCTGTAAATGGGAAGAGAACCAAGGGGATCGGGCCGAGCCACACCACACTAACTTGTTATTCTAGGTATTGTTAAATTACTACCACGGACATTCAGCTTACATTCTAGTATTTGCTGTTGTTGTACTGGGTCTGGGAAACCATCCTGTCCTAGCAACAGTTTCCAACGACATTACATTACTCGCTGTGTCGTTGTGCTCTCTGTATTTGGTGTTTGTCATGTTATCGTCAAAATTGTTTGAATTCCAGGAAACAAGGATAGCGGGTACATTTTGCTGAGGCTATCTCACCAGCTAGCTTTAACAACCCATCAAGTGCAGTCACCACAGTTTGTTTTTCCACATCTATTTTATAGTTCCTTCCTTCAGAAATATACATTAGATGTGTATTTAGGTATATATGTAATTCACAATCATTTCTGTGCTAAGTTTGTGGCAACCCACAACCTAACTTATATTAGTTGCATTAATTGCTGTGATGTTGTTCACAGTGTATCATGGTATTGGATACATACCCCAACTTTATCCTTTTTTTTTTCCAAACTGATTTTTCCATTGTTGCTTATATATGCAATTTTACTGATAAAATAATACTAGTAAAGTCTAAAAAAAAACCAATTAGTTCTACATCTGTGAGACGGATTGTCACATGTTATATATGTCGCCTGCTCTAGTTTCAGGTAAAGACTGCTTGTCAGTCCATCTACGTGGAGCGTGATACACTGAAAGGTTGTATATTTTATTGTAATAATTGTCATTCTTTAGCTTAAGCAAACAGAAGTTAGTAGTGTTTGAGCATTGTGATTGAATCAGTTTGATTAATTATTGTGTGTCTGTGTATGCTGTGTTTTAATGTTGACAGACGTTGACATGTTCAAGAAAGCTAATCACACAATATTATTCTACTTTGTAATTCAAGTGATTAAGTTCTGTAACATCAGTTTCCTTTGTGAACAGATGATGAGAATGCACAAAATGAAGAGGACAGACAACACAATTGTTCAGCAATAGATGACCCCTCCGTCTCAGCTGGCACACACATTGATCCTTCCGAGATGTCAGACATCATTGTTGGAGGCTCTGAGAAAGAAAATGGGGAGGAGTTTGTACAAAGTGATGAAAGAAAAGAAGATGGACAGACAGAAATCAAAACTGAAACCGGAAAGTCTCCAACACCTCTATATGCACTGGCTACCTCATCTCCAGACATCAAACCTGAAACTGAGAACATGGGAGCAACCAGCAATCACTGGGAGGAGAGAGAAGGAACGGAGCGTTGTGGAAATACGCCGGAAAAAAAACAAAGTAGAGAAGAGGGGCCTGAAATTCAGATACGATGGATTCAAGGATTTGAAGACTGTGAAAATGCTAATAACGACCATCTTAACATGTCAACTTCTGAAGCCAGTGGTCAACCGTCACCCATACAGAGAGGTATCAAGAAGGAAAACATGGATGCAGTGTGTAAGTTCAGAAACCAAAAGAGATGTTATTTCATGTTTCTTTTGTGCAAGCCCAAATATACATTTCAAATTGAAAATACTCCCTAATTGTACAGGTGGTGGCGCTCCCACTGAATTCCAGGGTGTGCTGGTTGCCTGGACCCCCTCTGGCTACGAAGCAGCGGAATCACAAGTGATGAAGCTTGAGACGAGGTAAGGTCTAACAGTCACATCAGTTGGATAAACAAAGATCCTTCATTTGCCATAAAGAGATTTTCTTTCCACAGAGTTCCTGAAACAAACCGAGCCTCAGACATCAGTCAGTCCTCTGACATGGCGGAGGCTGCGTCCTCTAGGCCCTCCACTAGCTGCGATCTGGATACAATGGACCTTGATCAGCTGAAGAGAGAGAAAATAAAGCTGCAGATAAAAGTCTTGAAGCTACAAGAGGAATACTACACTCAGAAAATAAGGGAACGTAAAGAATGACGACGTTTCATTGGAGCCTGATTGGATGGTGCAAAAGGACAATACGATCACTCAGGGATCACTGAGGGTGTTTACTCAACACTCCTGTCAAAACCTGCTAAAGTTGTCAACTTTATCATCATCATTTCCATCTTCCATCATCATCCAGCAGACAGATTGTACCTATAAACTTGAAACAACTAAAACAACCTGTCCATCCATCATCTATACCCGCTTATCCTTTTCCATTGGTTCAGAAGGTACAGGGGGTAGAGCGGGTCAGGGGTTGCTAACCAAAAGGTTTGCGGTCCGATCCCCAGCTCCTCCCCCTGCATGTGAAAGTGTCCGGACTCCACATTGCTCCTGATGCTGTGCCATCTGTGTGAATGGGTGAATATGACAAGTAGTGTAAAGCCCTTTGAGAGGTTGGAGGACAAGAAACTCTGCAACACTCTCTCTCTCCTTTTACTCTTCCGTCATTCGTTGTGTAAGAAAATGATTGTACTGTGCGCCAACCTTTGACTTGACATTATCAAAGATGTGCATCAAAAGTGTAGTTTGTGAAATAGCAGATTGTTATCTATAGAGCTGAAAACTTCATTTGAATACCAAAAAAAGAGGACTTGTTCTCCGCTATGGAATTTGACTCATCTGAGACCTGACTAAAGTCTTTTAATCCTGCAGAATCCTAAAGCAGTACAAATGAATTAAGTGTGAGGCAGGTAATGCATTTATGTCACACACCTTGTGTTATTATGAGCATTAGGCCTGTAACCAAGTATGAATGAGTAATGATGAAACAAAGGAAAAGGATGACAAAAGAAAGAAAACTGTTTTTCTCTTCATATTCAATGTTAATGTTAATACTTGCCTTACTACAAGTGTGCTAATCATTACAGAACATGTGCTATTATTTGATGATTGTAAAATGGTAATATTGATACCTTTTTATTTGTATATTGTTTTAAGGCCTTTGCCTATATTGTGGTGGCTGTGGGAGGATAATAGTGGTTGTTCATTATGTTATGTAATGTACATTTGTTTATTATTCTGCTGAACAAACCAAAATTAAATGAGAAAGATGCCAAATGACAAATGGGTAAAAACAAAACAATATTGTCAGAATAAGACCTCTTGATATACAACTTCTCATGTAACAGCCATAGCCTACATTATTAGACATTTACTAATTGGTTTAAACAAACAACATTTTCCAGTCTGAATTCATTTATTGTCATTGTGAATTAGTGAACTGTTGGAGGAGCACCTAGCACTCTGGTATCACTAGTACTGTATAGAAGTAGTTCCAGCTTTCAGGAAGAAATCAGAATCAGATTTGTTTTAATATTTAAAGTTTTGAAATGTATCTTAACCTAAAAAATATAAATTTTCAACATCTTTGGAGTCATGCCAACCACAGTGACCCTGCAAAGGATCAAAGCAGATTTATGAGTCCCGGATCAGAGATGCTCTCCATGGAAGATCTGGCAGCCTTTTTTTAACCACATAGAAACATTACAGTTCCACAATGTACCTCAGTGAAGCTGACTGCCCTTTATCTAACTTTTTAACATTGAACTCGGCACCATAGGCTGATTCCACTGTCATCGTAATTTTTATTTTGCACCTATGACTTCCTCGTTGACTGGACTGTGACACTAATGTAGTCATCCAAGTTACATAATAAGTGATGAAGACCATGTTATGTTCGTCTTATACAATCATATTTTTGTGTAAGTGCAATGAATATATGCGTGTGTTTAGGCTTGTGTGTGTGTGTGTGTGTGTGTGTGTGGCTGTATGTATGCGTATGTATGTAGCCATGCACATACTTGGACTCGTCTTACTTTTTATACATGCTTCATTGTCCCTTTTTTTTTCTTTTTCTTTTGTCCGGTACACAAATCACAAATGCACTGAAAATGGTTGTTTTTGAAAAAAATGCTAATAAAGAGAGTTTTGAAAAAAAAAAAAAATAATAATGTGTACTTATTTTCGTGCTGGATGTAAACAAAACTCGATAGTTTTTGAGATATTTAGTAATTAGTCATCTATTACTCGAGTCTATAATGGATGTTGAATTCAAGTAATTGGTTTAATTCCAAAGAAATGTGCTAGAAAACCATCAGAATCAGAAATACTTTGCTAAAACATGTTTTTTGAAATGTATCAGTCCATAATTAGAAAACACAACAATGCTTTTTTAAATTTTATGTCGTTCTTGCTATCTCACAATTATGACCTAACCCACTCTCAACACAACTACACTTCTAATAAGATATATAGTGTTTGAAGTGGTATTTAGTAATGTTTTATCATCAATCCTATAAAGTCTAGTCTAGAAATTAATACGTAAATGATTGCCTCAAGCACTTCTGTACAGTTAATGATTATTTTGTCATGCACAAGTAATGCGACTGTAAATGTGATGTGAATGAAAGAAATATTGGTCATCATCTCTACATATGAGGCCCTCTGGAACTCCCTGGTGGTGTTTTGGCTGAAAGACGTGCTGGAAATCCATTCATTCTGTGGGAGTGTCTCCCACTTAAACTTTCTGTTTCATTTCCTCGGAGAGGGCAGGATAGGTAAGACACAGTTCTGTGCTTTTCATTCTGGTGATTTCTGAACAAATGTTAAGTTGTTGGTTTCATGTAGTTTTGTGAAAAAGTTGTACATAGACATAATAAACATGTAACGCTCTGAGTGTATGCGGTGAATTACAATATTATAAGTGCCGAACGGGGCATCAGTCATAGCTGCCAGAAGCAGGCCAGCTGACTTGCTTCCTGCATCACTCTCTCTGTCACCTGACTGCAACTGGATCTCTCTCCTCTCTGTCTCATCCTCTCTGACGGAGCTACCAAACTCAACTGTTTCTTTCAAAGATAACGTGTTGTGTCAGGCTTTTATACAAGCTAATGGACGTTAACATTAGAGCTGGCCTGTTAGGTTACGTTACAAGGCTGGTAAACGTTGGCTGCGCTGTTTCTTACCTTGCTCTACGTTGACTTTACTAGTTCCAGCTTCACCGTCACCACCTTTTTTAAAATATTTATTTAGAAAATCTCTAAGGCCTCTATTTTCTTCTTCTCTTCTTCTCTTTTCTTACCTTTTCTGAGCACCGGACTTGTGCTGACAGAACATTTTGAGCGTACTGAACTTCAAATCATATGACATCAAATTTTGATCAGTGGCCAAACCATTTTTGTGTTGGGGGTGGGGGGGTTCTTACGGTGGCCGACAAGGGCAAACGCGCCGCAGATAGCAAAAATCTTCCAACACGGGAATGATACAGTGGCCCAGAGGTGTCAGGCCAAATACAAAGGCCAGAACACAAATACAAAAGCCACAACGGAAGTGAACTACAATGGAAGTGAACGGTAACGGATGTTGACAGTGAGGCGTGCATCATAGTTA
Source organism: Dicentrarchus labrax (assembly GCF_905237075.1). Lineage (NCBI taxonomy): Eukaryota > Metazoa > Chordata > Actinopteri > Moronidae > Dicentrarchus > Dicentrarchus labrax. The sequence continues at coordinate 3,585,431 of NW_026136722.1, read as the reverse complement.
GCTAGAGAACAACGTTTCACTTACTTATCACAGGGGCAAGAGCTGTCTTCTTCTATGAAATAGTCCGCCAGCAACAATCTGCCTCATTGTCAACATCCATTACCGTTCACTTCCGTTGTGACTTTTGTATTCGTGTTGTGGCTTTTGTATTCGTGTTCTGGCCTTTGTATTTGGCCTGACATCTCTGGGCCACCGAAGAATGATGCAAATTCAAAACCACACAAACACATAAAACAAATCCAACAGAAAAATGCTGCAATCACAGAAATGAAGCAGAAGCACAAAATTACAAACCAACAAAACAAATGCCAAAGAAAAATGCTGCAAATTTCAAAAACACACAAAACCCCAAAACAACTGCCAGATAGAAACGCTGCAAATTCACTCGACAAAACAGAAGTGCGCCAGGCCACTAGGGGGATCCGACCTGAGGGATGGACCAGTCCTGTGGGACCAGACCCGAAAGACATGAAGAAGAAGAAGAAAGCTAGCTAAGTTTTGGAGAGAAGAGTAAAAAGTTTTTTTTGTCTCTGCGAGGAATCTATCTGCCTCCTGTTTCTGTGCAGGAAATGGGTGATCTTGCCCGACTTTCTACAGCATTACTGTTTACGGTTATTCGAAAGTGCCCGCCGAAAAGCCGATGTGTAAATGCATGGTTCATGAATAAAGACTTGTGGTATGTTTGATGTGAATCTAGTGCACAAAATAGCGCAGTGCCTCCCAGTGGCTGTCTGACCAAGGTCTATTATTTGTTTAAAAATGCCACAAGAATCTATCTACCTATCTCTATATGATACAATTCTGGTTGCACTGCAATTGAAAACACAAAAATCCAAAGTCAAAATGTGTGATACAGTAGGTTAAGATCAAAAAATTTAAATATACTTATATATAGAAAATACATTTCAGGCTACACATGTCAGCATATTGATATACGCTGGAGCCCAACAGTACACTGTCGTGTACAGTATGAGTTTAAATAAGCACAGTTTTTCATAAATTTACATTGAACGTGTGTTTGAGTGAGGGTGTGTTTGGATATTTGCTTATGGCTATCCGCATTACCCAGCAACAACAATAATACTTTTGTATGTAGTGTCTGTACTGAATGATTCAGTGCTCATTTTGTGTATCTGCAGCGTGCTTTATGAATTCTATGCATGTGTCGTCAAATTGATTATGTTTTTAATATGCATGTGTTTTCTTAAGTTGCAGTGTGTTAGGGTTGTGTTGTTTTAATTTGGAAAAGAAGACTGATGGAGAGGAAAATAATCCCGTTAAGACTCATGTTTGACGAAGAAGAAGAAGAAGAAGGAGCAGAAGATAGGGACAGGAGAAGTAGCTTAAGGAAAAGAAAGAGAGACAGATATATTGAAGATGATGATGATGAGGAGGAGGAAGAGGACAACAAGGAAAGCAGCGAGCAGCCAGGCCCATCCACACAGTGCACTCACAACGAGAGGATGCATAAAAATAGTGAGTCTTTGGAGCTGTGTGATAAAGATTAGACAAACAAGAGGGGCTTAACGAAATCTGTATTGTAATGTGCATTGTACAGAACATTTTCCATGACATGAAAATACTCTCACAGTATTTTCTTCTTGAGTACTGCTAAGCCAACTGTGTGTGCAACTCTATAGGATTGTTGACTGTAACCTGTGGAAACAAAACAGGCATCCTGGATGTAGAAAAGCTGAACAGGGGTAAGCAGAAACTAATACAGTTTTACTTCAGAATTCATAAACAACACCTTTTTATTTCCACATTCCTTTGTCTTTATATGGTTTTGTAATGGGTGTTGCTCTGTTTAGGTGAGGAGTGTATCAAATGTCAGAACAGCTGGTTCTCTCCCCCCACCTTTGAGGAATTCGGAGGGAAAGGCTGCTGTAAAAAATGGAAAAGAAGTATTTTCTATGGAAATAAGCCACTCCAGTTTTTGTTTGAGGTAAGATATGTTTGTCCTGTCTTGCGTACTTTTCTTTATCCCATAAAATCTGAACAACACTAAATAAAATGCTTAACAAACTATTATCACAGCAAGGTTCCTTAACCACCAAGGGATTTAAAAAGAGAGGAACTTCCCCATCAAAGGTAACAATGTGTGAATACAGTGTGATGCAGGTTTTGTAAAACCAATTCAAGTTTGACAGCGATGATGAAACTCTTTTTTTTCTTTGTTCTCCCAGCAAAAGAAAATCCAGTCATCATTTCGCATATCAGATAGCTCCTCTGAAGGTTTGTCTGCACTTTCTTGTAACTTAACCCAGAATTACAGCAAGAGTAAGCAGAGTGCATGCCCAGATAATATTATACATTTAACATTCAATGTTTAGCCCTACCACGTAGTAATGAACAATTACTTAAAGTGTACATATTATCATATCCCTGTCAAAGAATCACAAATACAGTCCGCAGAAGAAACTGAGGAAGATGATGTTAGAGATGAAGACTGGATTCCAGGCAGTGAAGAATTGGTCCTGGAGACAGAGGAAGAAAGGGTAGGGGTTGAAAATGGAGGAGAGGTTATAGACTCAGGAGCTGACAAGAGTGAAGAAGAGGAAGATAAAAAGCAACAGGGAGAAATAGATGAGGACGTGCCTGCTGTTGATGATAACGACAACGGTGTTTGTGAAGGTGACGTTTCCGACAGGAATCATCATCTGTAGAAATTCTATCATTCACATTCATTTTAGCGTCTTAGGCTACTGAGCATGTCTTTGCAGATGTATGAATATATCATATCTTCTTCTTTCAGAGAGGGAGCCAAAATTGATCCATTCAACACCTGAGAAACGTGCATTGGAGAAGAAAGTCAAAGTTGTCGTCAAAAGGCTTCCAGGGGTAAGATTGATGTGTGTGTGTGTGTGTGTGTGTGTGTGTGTGTGTGTGTGTGTGTGTGTGTGCGTGCATCCTCCTCTGTAATGTGCTTAACACTGGCGATATTGGGCTGACATTGGTTTGTTGGTCACTCAGTTCATTCAAACCTAAAAAAAGAAGAAGGGGCTCCCTAGAGTCCCATTGAGACACACGTGTGAATAGAGCGCTGCGAGTGGGCGTGTTGGTGATGTGTTCACTCACGTGACTACAACCGTAAAAACACGAAACATCATCAAAACAGAGAAAATGTCTCTTAACTGGAGAGACGAGGAGATTTGAGGAACTTCTGGCCGTTTTGCCGACGCAGTTTACTCCAAATTGCAACCCTTTTAAATCTTTTACTGTTCATATTCACTTCAAAACCATAGGTATAGAAGCCAAAAGGTGACTATATTAAAATGACAATATAAACTTTAACATGTCATTCCATAATAGCATTATATTTTTTCATGTGTGTTATTTGAGAAAAAAGTAGTTTATTTTCACATACTCATATTCTATGACCATGTTAAAATGAAAATGGCAAAGTTTGATTTGATTAATTCATGTCAATAATATTTATGTACAATTAAAATGTAATTTTCTAATCATGTGAAAATGAAAACTTCATTTGATATTTCATTTCCAAAGACTTGACCTGCTGTAACATGGACAATATTCAAATGCAGTAAGATAACCCATGCCCCAAGCCTATCACATTTACACTGTTTTGGTATTAAAATAAAATTGAAAATACAATCGGTCAGTCCTCTCTTTAAGGCGGGTCTTCAGTTAGGATGTCGCTTTATTGTTCAGTGCCTGGTCACCGGCTGGTCTCGCTGTAGTTTTTGTCAAGTTGAAAAATACCTGGATTGGTAGGCCATCTCTCACAGTATTCTCCTACTTTTTACCTTAGCATAACTTGTGAGGGCTGCCTCCCCCATATGGCTAATTTTTGATCACACATGTTCGTCGTTCTCTTGACCGGTTTCTAACCAAAGTTTGTATGGACCATTTGAGAGACGGCACAGGAGGTTCGCCGTTCCTCAAGACATGTTGTCTTTACTCCAGCAAATGGTCCCGTGGATGAGTTTGTCTTCCCTCCTGACAATGGATAATCAAACTCTCACGCTAAGATGCAAACATAAAATCAATGGGTTGTTTCCTGAGTTGAATATAATATAATGTACCATTAGCAGATTTAATTTTTGTTTATATATTGCTAAAGATGGGGTATGCAGTGTGCTTATCCAATACACATCTTTTTGTCAAATTCAGTGAATATCTTCCCATAGCCCGCTAGCTTCCTCTATGTCTCTTTTTATATGTCTGCCAAATGGGACCAAGATGCGACCAAACCACACTAACTTGTTATTCTAGGTTTTTAAATTACTTTTATTTTTTTTTTTTTTTTTTTTTTTTTTTTTTTTTTTTTTTTTTTTTTTTTTTTTTTTTTTTTTATTTTTATTTTTATTTTTTTTTTTTTTTTTTTTTTTTTTTTTTTTTTTTTTTTTTTTTTTTTTTTTTTTTTTTTAAATTTTTTTTTTTTTTAAAAAAAAGAGAGAGGGGTTTTTTTTTTTTGTGTTTTTCTCACCCTCTTTTTTTAAAACCCCCTAAAGTGTAGTCACCCCAGTTTGTTTTTCCACATCTATTTTATAGTTCCTTCCTTCAGAAATATACATTAGATGTGTATTTAGGTATATATGTAATTCACAATCATTTCTGTGCTAAGTTTGTGGCAACTAGCAGTTTGCTAACCCACAACCTAACTTATATTAGTTGCATTAATTGCTGTGATGTTGTTCACAGTGTATCATGGTATTGGATACATACCCCACCTTTATCCTTTTTTTTTCCAAACTGATTTTCCCATTGTTGCTTATATATGCAATTTTACTGATAAAATAATACTAGTAAAGTCTAAAAAAAAACCAATTAGTTCTACATCTGTGAGACGGATTGTCACATGTTATATATGTCGCCTGCTCTAGTTTCAGGTAAAGACTGCTTGTCAGTCCATCTACGTGGAGCGTGATACACTGAACGGTTTGTATATTTTATTGTAATAATTGTCATTCTTTAGCTTAAGCAAACAGAAGTTAGTAGTGTTTGAGCAGTGTGATTGAATCAGTTTGATTAATTATTGTGTGTCTGTGTATGCTGTTTTAATGTTGACAGACGTTGACATGTTGAAGAAAGCTAATCACACAATATTATTCTACTTTGTAATTCAAGTGATTAAGTTCTGTAACATCAGTTTCCTTTGTGAACAGACAGTTCATATGATGGGAATGCACAAAATGAAGAGGACAGACAACACAATTGTTCAGCAATAGATGACCCCTCCGTCTCAGCTGGCACACTCATTGATCCTTCTGAGATGTCAGACATCATTGTTCGAGGCTCTGAGAAAGAAAATGGGGAGGAGTTTGTTCAAAGTGATGAAAGAAAAGAAAATGGACAGACAGAAATCAAAACTGAAACCGGAAATTCTCCAACACCTCTATATGCACTGGCTACCTCGACTCCAGACATCAAACCGGAAACTGAAAACATGGAAGCAACCAGCAATCACTGGGAGGAGAGAGAAGGAACGGAGCGTTGTGGAAATACGCCGGAAAAAAACCAAAGTAGAGAAGAGGGGCCTGAAATTCAGATACGATGGATTCAAGGATTTGAAGACTGTGAAAATGCTAATAACGACCATCTTAACATGTCAACTTCTGAAGCCAGTGGTCAAACGTCACCCATACAGAGAGGTATCAAGAAGGAAAACATGGATGCAGTGTGTAAGTTCAGAAACCAAAAGAGATGTTATTTCATGTTTCGTTTGTGCAAGCCCAAATATACATTTCAAATTGAAAATACTCCCTAATTGTACAGGTGGTGGCGCTCCCACTGAATTCCAGAGTGTGCTGGTTGCCTGGACGCCCTCTGGCTACGAAGCAGCGGAATCACAAGTGATGAAGCTTGAGACGAGGTAAGGTTTAACAGTCACATCAGTTGGATAAACAAAGATCCTTCATTTGCCATAAAGAGATTTTCTTTCCACAGAGTTCCTCAAACAAACCGAGCCTCAGACATCAGTCAGTCCTCTGACATGGCGGAGGCTGCGTCCTCTAGGCCCTCCACTAGCTGCGATCTGGATACAATGGACCTTGATCAGCTGAGGAGAGAGAAAATAAAGCTGCAGATAAAAGTCTTGAAGCTACAAGAGGAATACTACACTCAGAAAATAAGGGAACGTAAAGAATGACGACGTTTCATTGGAGCCTGATTGGATGGTGCAAAAGGACAATACGATCACTCAGGGATCACTGAGGGTGTTTACTCAACACTCCTGTCAAAACCTGCTAAAGTTGTCAACTTTATCATCATCATTTCCATCTTCCATCATCATCCAGCAGACAGATTGTACCTATAAACTTGAAACAACTAAAACAACCTATCCATCCATCATCTATACCCGCTTATCCTTTTCCATTGGTTCAGAAGGTACAGGGGGTAGAGCGGGTCAGGGGTTGCTAACCAAAAGGTTTGCGGTCCGATCCCCAGCTCCCCCCCTGCATGTGAAAGTGTCCGGACTCCACATTGCTCCTGATGCTGTGCCATCTGTGTGAATGGGTGAATATGACAAGTAGTGCAAAGCCTTTTGAGAGGTTGGAGGACAAGAAACTCTGCAACACTCTCTCTCTCCTTTTACTCTTCCGTCATTCGTTGTGTAAGAAAATGATTGTACTGTGCGCCAACCTTTGACTTGACATTATCAAAGATGTGCATCAAAAGTGTAGTTTGTGAAATAGCAGATTGTTATCTATAGAGCTGAAAACTTCATTTGAATACCAAAAAAAGAGGACTTGTTCTCCGCTATGGAATTTGACTCATCTGAGACCTGACTAAAGTCTTTTAATCCTGCAGAATCCTAAAGCAGTACAAATGAATCAAGTGTGAGGCAGGTTATGCATTTATGTCACACACCTTGTGTTATTATGAGCATTAGGCCTGTAACCAAGTATGAATGAGTAATGATGAAACAAAGGAAAAGGATGACAAAAGAAAGAAAACTGTTTTTCTCTTCATATTCAATGTTAATGTTAATACTTGCCTTACTACAAGTGTGCTAATCATTACAGAACATGTGCTATTATTTGATGATTGTAAAATGGTATTATTGATACCTTTTTATTTGTATATTGTTTTAAGGCCTTTGCCTATATTGTGGTGGCTGTGGGAGGATAATAGTGGTTGTTCATTATGTAATTATGTAATGTACATGTTTATTATTCTGCAGAACAAACCAAAATTAAATGAGAAAGATGCTAAAATGACAAATGGGTAAAAAAAAAACAATATTGTCAGAATAAGACCTCTTCAAAGTCATAATCTTCTCTTTTTTCCGCTGAAGTCGCCACGTTTTGACTCGTGATGGCGCCTGATATTAGCAACCTTGCATACAACGGCAATATTAAGCAGTTGTTTAGGATTTGTATGAGAAGGTAAAGGTAATTTGCCCATTTTTCATTAAATTGCCTGTTTTGTCAACCTTTTAGAGTCGCAGCAGCCACAGATCGCTGACAGGCTAATATACAACTTCTCATGTAACAGCCATAGCCTACATTATTAGACATTTACTAATTGGTTTAAACAAACAACATTTTCCAGTCTGAATTCATTTATTGTCATTGTGAATTAGTGAATGGTTGGAGGAGCACCTAGCACCCTGGTATCACTGGTACTGTATAGAAGTAGTTCCAGCTTTCAGGAAGAAATCAGAATCAGAATCAGATTTGTTTTAATATTTAAAGTTTTGAAATGTATCTTAACCTAAAAAATATCATTGTTCTATGTTCAGCTTATCTTTGTAGATTGAAAGTGTAATTATTGCCTCTCTTATTCATATGTTTTGGTCGTGCCTGTCTCTCCAGTTACTGCTCAAACATTTTTGGGACACTATCAGGGCCCTCTTTGGAGTCATGCCAACCACAGTGACCCTGCAAAGGATCAAAGCAGATTTTGTAACCTTCCTAATGTTACTGGCAAGACGATTGATCTTACTTCGCTGGAAGTCTCCTTCTCCTCCCTCATATGAGTGATCAGAGATGCTCTCCATTTTAGTAGGCTAGAAAAAATTAGGCACAAGCTACGTGGATGCTCAGCTAAATTCTTTAAAATCTGGCAGCCTGTTTTTAACCACATAGAAACATTACAGTTCCACGGTGTACCTCAGTGAAGCTGACTGCCCTTTATCTAACTTTTTAACATTGAACTCGGCACCATAGGCTGATTCCACTGTCAGTCTTATTTTTATTTTGCACCTATGACTTCCTCGTTGACTGGACTGTGACACTAATGTAGTCATCCAAGTTATATAATAAGTGATGAAGACCATGTTATGTTCGTTGTATGTATCTGTTTTATACAATCATTTTTGTGTGCAGTGAATATGTGCAAATTATATAATATATTGCAAATTAGATAACATATTTAAGTGCAGTGAATATATGCATGTGTTTAGGTTTGTGTGTGTGCATGTATGTATGCGTATATATGTAGCCATGCACATACTTGGACTCATCTTACTTTTATACATGCTTCATTGTCCTTGTTTTTTCTTTTTCTTTTGTCCTATACAAAAATCACAAATGCACTGAAAATGGTTGTTCTTGAAAAAATGCTAATAAAGAGAGTTTGAAAAAAAAAAAAAAGTGTACTTATTTTCGCGCTGGCTGTAAACAAAATGAATAGAAAACGGCAGTCAGTCAACTAAGGCAAAAATATAGTGCAAGAAAAAGAAAACAAGTTGGGTTGTGGGAGTTATACTCTCAATCCATCTGCTGATCAACACAGCTGAGAGCAGTACGATCTATATATAGAGCTAAGTGGAGTCATTTAAGGGTTGGCAGAAGAAAGGCTTCATACAAATGCCAAAAAAATTTATTATCAACTATATTTGCATTCATGTGTGACGTTAAAAAATAGAATTCGTACACTTTTTTGTATTTTGTACATTTGTATTTACAGTTCAACCAAAGCAGTGAGTGTGAAACAGTTGTTGCTACTACGGCCACTATTCTGTCATATTTTCTTCCTCTTCACCATGTTCCACCTCTTCTTCCTCCTCTTCATCATCATCTTCATCAAAGTATTTATCCTCTGCATCTCTGCTGACTATGTCCAAGTTGTCATAGTCTGGGTTCTCATCCACCTCGCTGTAAACAGACACACACACACACGCTTTCCATTAAAAACAACACAAGCTGTTTGGTGGCGGCTGTTTGAATTTGACTTTTTCTTGAGATAACTTTATTAAATAATCATTATTCCACTATTTGCTAGCTACTATGTTGTACCTCTATAACAATCTAGATATGAAGTGGAAACACTAGCGAGTCCACCACTTGAGACAACAGGCATTTATAAAACATTTTAATTGAACAACAAAACCATATTTATTGTCATTTTACTCTTGTATTTTTCATTGAATATGGAATAAATCCTTGTCTTTTATTCTAAAGCCCCACACATCCTGTAGATATTTATAATCATAGTATTTATTGACAACTGATTCAATCATCAGATCTCACTCTAACCTTCAATGTCTGTGTAACACAGTCTTTACAGAGTATGAGAGCCCATTCAGTGGTGGTGTGGCTGACCTGTAGTTGAAATCCTTGTCTTTGCCATCTAGGAAGCGCTGGTGCATCTGACTGATGAACTCCTCCCTGAGCAGCGCCTTCTCCTCCGCGGTGGGCTCCCCTTCCTGCTGCCGGACACTGTTATCTACAGTAGGGACACAGAGTGAGTGACGGAGCCGAGAGGAAAGATAGTGGTGGGAGAAAAGGAGCGCAGAGACGGACCCACTTTTCTTCGTCTGTTCACTTCATTCTGCGAGAGCGACTTCAGCTCCACCAGTAATACTCCCTTACCATCATCATCTTCATCCTCCTCCTCCTCCTGTGCTCCTTCCTCTCTCTCCTGCTCCTCCTGCAGACGATTCTGGATGAGACGCTCCTGGTAGGAGTTGAGGAGGAGGTGGGCGAGCCCTCCTGTGCCTCCCCCTGGTTCCCCCTGTGCACTGTCTTGCATGGCCTCCTGGGAGCGCTCCAGCACCTGGTTAGTTATCAGAAATTACTTTAAAATAAACAAACAACAAACTGAGCGGCTAATATCAAATAAAACTAGTTCAGATCTTTTAAGTATGACACGCTCTCACCTCCTCGTCAGTCAGGTACTGGCCGATATATTGCTCATACAGCAGCGGCTCCCTCATTCGCATCTGTTCCTCACTGAAATACTGTCCCTCTAGAGGAGGAGGTAGGGCAGAGGAACAGAGGGATGACAAGCAGGAAAGAACACACAGATAATATAATTCATTTAGCATACACTATGTACTACAAGACTCAGTACTGGTTGGTGTAGAGACTGTTGGGGGGGCAGCAGATATATCTCAGTAGTGGATAGCTAGCTAGCTTTCCAGCCTGGATCTATGTGTCAGGTAATGTTAAATTACTTTCCCATCGACATTCAGCTTACTATCTAGTTTGCTACATATGCTGTTGATATGCTGTTGTTGTGGTGTTAACTATAGTAGCAGGAGAGTATTGCTGTGTGGAGCTGGTGGGCTGCCTCTGGGAAATCGTCTCCTCCTCTCTGCATGTTAGCTTTGAAGCAGCAACTGTTAATTACATTGCTTTCTGTGCCGCTGTTCGCTCTATATGATATTTACTGTCATGATATTGGATTTCTCCAGAATTGCTTACACCCAGCTTTAAGAATGTGATTTACAGTCAATTCAACACAGTTATGGTAAACTGAGTCAGATCCTGGCTTATACTGAAAGCCCTTAATTCTTAACCGGTATCACTCAATATATACTATGTAGTTCCATGTGTTACCCCTCTGCAGGGCCCTGAGGGCGGCGTAGCGCTGGTTTCGAACCCTGGTCCTGTTGGTGCATGCCGCAGCTCGTCTCTGTATCACTTTGCTGTAGTGCTGAACCCGTGGATCTGAGCAGACGTGGGCAAAGGCTGACAGGTTCGGGGGCTTGAGGCAGGCCTAGAGAGGGGGGGGGCAGTAGATCACACAAAGAAAACAGATGAGCACAAAAACAAGGTGTTTGATTTGGTTGTCAGTATTCTAAATCCCTTTCCTTTTTGACTGTGCTGTTTATATCAAGTGATTTTTTTTAAACCCAAAGACTTTTTGCTATAATGAACCCAATAACTGTCACTATATCACTATCACCTGCACATTAACATCAGATTCACTGAGAATTCTGAAAATGCAGTAAATTATTAAGAAGCAGTTCAATGTCTAAGTCTTTGTTATAGCCCACAACTAATCTTCTTTTTAGTATGGGGGCTGTCGGTGCATGGTGTATAGGCAGATAGGGCATCTTTTGGTAAAAAAAAAAACAGAAATTAAACATACAGTTTAGTATTAACAACACCTCTGATACACTGAAGTTGATGATACTAAACACCAGCATCCAAACAATCCAACACTGTACTCTGATGTCTTCATGAACCTCCCAGCCTGAGGGCCTGTTTATATGTATAAATGTGAGTGCATAATAAACAAATACACACACTGAGCTGTGCACACATACATGGTACCTCTCCAGGAACACCAGCGGCCTGCTGCTGTACTGATGCAGCAGCTCCTCTCTGCGCTCCTCCAGGGTCAGTTCAGCCTCTCCTATCTGCTGGCTCTTCACTGGACTTCCACTCTTAGCGATGGCTTCCACCATCTCATTTACACAAGTGGACTCTGCCTGGCTCACGTACTGTATGAACAGAAGAAAACACCGTCAGTAAAGCACTATGATGACCGCTGTACCACCACCAACAACAGCAGAGCGCAGTGGGCAGATACTCGCTTTATCTAAAACAGAGCTAGCGACTGGAGGTGATGCTCCGGGTCTCACCTGGGGGTCCTGCCGTGGCGACCGTGGCGGCCGTGGCGGCCGTGGGTCTGCGGGGCGGTTTAAGTCCCATCTGCAGGGCTGTGCCACCGGTTCTTCAGGTAATTTACTCTCCTCTTCACTCTCACACGGCCTCGGCTGTGTTTTAACGGGAGGCTCGATTTCGCCCCACATAATTATCCCTTTAAGCAGCTTGCTAATGTGTTTCCAGTTAACGTTAGCTCTGGATAGACACCCAATGTGACGTTAACTAACGTTAAGATAGCTAACGTGTATATCCGTTGTCCGGTTATTTGTTACCGTACAGAATATGTTGACATAGACACCGGAAAGAGCTAGTGGATTTTGTTTTATTTTGTGCTTATATTCTTCATACATGAAAAATATAATTAAATTTGGTTTAAATGCGTCCCCTTTGACTTGAGAAGCATTGTTTATCCGCCATGTTGGTCCGTCAGTAATATTGGACTACTTTTCTGCGACCGACAGAGGGTTCCTTCCTTCCGTCTGTTCTGTTGATTTTGTCGCCCTCTGGTGGTAGTTTTTATTTTTTATTTTTTATTTATTTATTTATTTTTTACTATAGAAAGAAGTGAAATATTATTTTAAAAAATAAAGAACAAAAAAATATATATATACACATACACGTATATTGTATGGGTACCTCATAAATTATTTCCTGCTCCAGTTCAGAGGCTGCTGATCCAGCTGTACACTGCAATAATCCCGTCTGTTCTCTGTTCATCCATCACTGTCTGATTTGGATCGGACACCAAACAGGACAGGAACAGACTACAACGAACAGTCAGGACTGCAGAGAAAATCATTGCTGCCAACCTGCCCCTCCGTTCAGGACATATCAGGGGAAAAAAAGGCAGGAAACATCCCTGCAGCCCCATCACAGCCTGGACACAACCTGTTCCAGTGTTTCCCCCTCTTGTATGCACTAGAGAGCACTGTACACCCAAACAACCAGACACAAGTTTCTTCCCACAGGCCATCACTCTGATGAACAGTTAAATCAGTAATACAGTGTTCAGACATAGGTTTTCCTGTTCCAAAGATCATCATTGTCAGTATTTTATGATTACTATTATCTACTAAAGTAATAGTACACATTAGACCACACTTCACTACCTCTGCTAAGACATTTAGAATATACGGAAACAAAGTGGTCTGACAGACACATAGTGGCTGAGAGATGAGAAAACCAGATGACTGAAGATAATAACAATAATCACTTACTTAGATTCATGTTGTCCTAGTTTTAGTCTGTAGTCTGTAAATCAGTTTAGGAGTGATTGCAGGGACACTGCATAAGGAGGCAGCTTCATATTTACTTTCCATCAGACACTGTCAGTTTGCATATTTTAAATTAGATGCAAACTAGCTAATTACATTTTTAATCTATTTGAGACTATGCATACGGCACAGTATAAACTGACATGATACGGGCCTAACGTGGGTCCTGTTTTATTAGTTGATGCTGTCTTGAAGAAGGTCCCGCTGTCAATGTTTTGTTATTGTTTTGTGCGTAGTTGTTGTATACTAATAAAATAAATTACCATGCAGAATAGGCCTAAACTTGCCATATTGCACAGTGAGAGAAATGAGGGTTTAGTTCGGGGCCCACACAGTTAATTCTTTGGCCAGGGGTCCCGAGTGAGTTCATCTTACCTCCCATATATGCAACATTTGATAAAACATCTGGATGTTTCTCTCCTTTCCTGAACCTTTCACCTGCTGTTCTTCTGGCTGCTATGTTCTCTCTATTTCTGTTTCTGTTGATTGCTTTTGTTGTGTCTCTGTTTTATATCTTGCTATCAGATTTTTTTGTGAAACACTATGACGTCTGTGCTACGTAGCCGACAACCTATCAAGTCAAGTAGAGTTACAAAATGTACCAACAGTAGCCTTCCATTCATTTGACTTTAGTTAACTTCTTTATACCCCATGGTCTTCCTGCTGCATGTGCGAATAAAACATAAAGCAAAGTGTGCTAAATAGTTTCTTCAAGTAGCCCACACACTGTCGTACAGGTGACTTCAGCAGGGAGGAGTCACTCTCACAGAAATATAACTTTATATATATATATATATAATATATGTATATATGTATATATATGTGACCACTTCACTGTCCTCTCTGAGCTCTGATAAATATGATGACTAATATATGATATGATCACTAATGTGAGCTCGTTCCCGCGTGAGCGTGACTTTGTCGCGGCGCGAGGGGTCTGCCCCAGGTTAGAGGAAGTAAGTTAAGATGCTGCGACACAGACACACCCACAACAGTAGCGGTGGACGAGCTGTCTTCCTTTCACAACAGTTGTTGGTACAGAACGTATCCGCGGATATGTTCAACAGTTACAGTTGTATTTTGAAAGTTTTAACAGGAAATCATTTCTTTCTCATCGAGGTTGACTTTATAATGTTGGCACAAACTTGTCAGCGTCGCCGGACTAACACAAACTCCGCTCGTCTTGTGGTTGTATCCGTTCGAGGTAAACAGTGACATGGACACCGAACAGGAACAAAGGTAGGTATGTACAGCAGAGCTTCCACATGACTTCACTGCGTGCTGTGTAGTGCCAGAGCTCTGTAGCATGCTCTTGTGTACAGACCACACTGCTTTCAAGTAGACTATCAAACCCATTGTGACAGCTGCTTCTGGACTATTGGGATTCCCAATATCTGGCAGTAGTCAGTTCAGCGGGCCACTGTTTAACAACATTGTGTCCATTGTACATTGTATGGAGAGACATAAGTGTAATGTAGCCAATTGCAGAAGTGTTTCTAGTGCACATAGAGTAATTACTAACCCTATATGTTGCCTACTCTGAGTGAAAGCAGTGAAATTGCTAGTGTTTGTATAGTTTAAGTCAACGCAAACTTAAGATCAATGGACTCACTGTTCTTTGTAAATATGGTTTCTAATCCCATCTGGCCATAGCTTTGAGCCACTCACTGTCTCTCACTGTCTTTCTTGCTTACCTGTCCTCCTTCTATTAACATCTGGTCTCTTAAATACATTTCAAACACAGTGCAGATCAAACAGCAGTTTTATCTTAAACAGTCCAGCTGTCCTTACCAGTGAGCTTACAGTGTTGGCTGTAGTAAAGACCATACAAATACCACAAAATACAAGTAGACAAAACTTTTATTTTGAAAAGCATTTCTCTTTCTTCCTCAAACCGAGGATATAGCAGATTATTCTCTGTGCCAAGCTCCTCTTCTTTTTCTCTACTCAGACACTTCCTCCTCTAGCTGGAGTTCGAGGGCCTGTGAAGCAATGAGGGTCCTCCTCGCTTTCCTTCTCTCCCCCCTCCTCCTCTTCCTCCTCTTCTTTCAGCTCTTCCTTCAGATTGGCAGTCCTGACTTACGTCTTTCTCAGCCTGGAGCTTGAAGGCAAACTCAAGGTTGGTTGAGGTCTGTTGTTCCCCCAGTGTTACCTTCAGGTCCTCCAAGTGCTGCTCCATCGTCTGCTGGAGGAGTCTCCTGCTCAGCCCTCAGCGTGCTGATCCACTCCTGGTCCTCACTCCCCTTTCAGCGCCAGATTTCATCTCCGTATCGAGTTGTTGCTGATGGGTGGCTCTTCTCTTCCTGCAGCTGATCACTGAGCTTCAGTTTCTCTCTTTCTGGAGCTCGTTTGTTAAATACAATCCTGTTCTCATTCGTCTCTGTCTCTGCTGGAGAGCTCCTTAACCTTTTCCTCTTGACAGGCAACGTGCTGCTCTGAACTTTAGAGCTGAGCTTTCACCACCTCTGCCTGAGTATTTAGAGCCTAGTTCCCCCTCGTCTCTGTTCAGGGCAGATGGGTTGAATCATGTTATTGTTGCACATCATGTTACACCTTTGAACATATTGTAGATTTGGGATCCGCATGGTCAGAATCCAAACTGACAGATTCAGTCTTTTGTTTCTCCACTGTACACTTTATATGCAGATTAAACACCTATCCCATTTATTTCTTCTCACTTTGTTTTTAGTGTAAGTGGATCCAGTGAGATGGGAATCCCTAGGTGCTTGTTTAACAAGAAATAAAAACCAGGTATGTACCAGTAACAGCAGCTCTCTGCTAATGATCTTCATATCTCCTTTATTAATCTGACAAAAGGCAGCTGTCAGACAGTAATTAGGAATTTTAAGTAGTCTAAATCATGATGGATTTCCAGTTTCATCCATTTAGGAGTAATTCACTGATGCACATGGTTGGTGCTCTCTGGCTTGTGAATATTTGCTTTGCCACTGACAAAGCTGTAGAAAGCCTGGTTAGGTTTTTCTCTTTGAGTTGACACATTGACAGCTGTTTGAAAAGCGTGCATTCAATACACTGTTTACATTCCAACACAAACACACCGGGATATTCTGGAGCAAAATTAAGCCAGTATTGCCTCTCCTGTCTTCATACAGTGTTTCATACAGTGTTTCATACAGTGCTTGTATCTCAGAGCATAATGTCTTAGAGTCTTTGGGATGTGTGCCGTCTGTCAGTGAGGTCATCTGCTATGAAATTAGACACATGACCATGCTGTGCCCACGTTGATATTACTATAACCTGAAATGAGTCACCAACATGATAAAAATAACAGCTTTGTTTTAATGATACTGTCTCTTCAAGTGTTTCTCATTTGGACTATTAGCTACAGTGTTGTAGGCAGATAATAATTCCCCCGGGGTAATGAGCTGAGACAGACTCTCTCAGCTCAAATCCTAACCTTAACTGTAGGTCAGAAAATTGGGCAAGTACCTGTAACACATGGATGACTCTATGCAGCCCTTGTATTTATAATCATTGCTCGACCCAAGTAGAAAATATAATTGTTTATGGGCAGTTTGGGATTAATACCAGAGTGCCAGACTGGTGTGTGATGTAACCGACTCACACTCAACTACAACAGTCTGTTAATTAAATAATTGGATCACTCCCCCTCTCAATCTTGCAAAAATGTATCAAATCTACAACTGACCATTCACTACTAAACCCTCCCCCGAGCAGTGATTGTCCAATCATAGCTTAGCAACAGTAACTAGGCAAGCCACATGCCAAAACCATATTTAGAGTTTTGAGGGTGTTTTTTTAATTCTTTTTCCAAAACTCAAAACAGAAGAAAAGACCAAGGAATACATTAAACAGTGTGTTTATCTACTCTAACTTAAACTGCACATGTTAGTGTTCCTGGCTAACTAGCTTAGTTGTAATCTCGTGTTATTTACAAACACAAGGGGCATGTCATTAGGTAACTATATTATTATGTCATCTTGACAAGTACAACAGTAGTAACTAAAGGGGTGGGACCTAGCTGCAGTCACAGAACATGTACATCACTCCGTGCTAGCTTGCTTTAGTAAGCTTGTCTGAGAGTTTTTCAGTCAGCCTGGGCCCACTCTGTCAGTGTGTCTGTGAACCAAGAAGAGCAAAGAGAGCAACAGGAGAAGGCGAGGACCAGCAGACTTTAGTGCACCGGGGTACAAGTAAGGGCCTCAGATCAGTTGTCATCTCAGTAGACGTTATCATGGGGGGCTGCTTCTGGAAGGCAAAATTAGATTTGTTTTTAATAGTTTGTAACTTAACAGTACTTGCAGCCATTAACTAAAGGTCAGTAACGGTAAAAAAGGGACAAAGGTTTTGTTCCATGTGTGATGGGCATGCTGTTTTGTTGGCTAGTTTTATTACAGTTGTGTCAAGGCCAGTAATATTACTTCCGTGACCACTTGTCTCTTATTCTTTTTGTAAATGTGCAATGATTTGTGGTTTCAGGTTTGCGTTTTAATATCATGCGAAACACGTACAAAGCTGTTATCTTAGGAGTGGTAAGGTTGAGGAAATATAATATAATAACATTTCCTCCCATAAAGGAGGTAGAGCTATGGTTGTTGCTACTGCTGATGCTGATGATATTGAGCTAGAGCTCTCCTTGCTATTTTATGTTTTAATGACATGTTGGAGTTTATTATAGTGCTCTCTTTTAAATATACTGTTTTAGTGGATTGTTTTGGCTGCTTAAGAGTTTCAGGAACCAAACGCTGTTCAGAAGCTGGCAGAGCACACAGGAGTCAGGACAGATCCCGTGTGTACAGGCTATCCAAATGTTAGGCAGTGCTTTATCTGAAAAGATATGGGATCCTTTTACTTTCCCTAGATAAATAGAGTTTAAAAAAAGTTGATGAGTGAACCCTTACACAAGTTAGATAAACAGTACTACAAAGAACGGCTAACATGGAAAATTACAAGTTACATTGTGTAATACTATAAACTATCAATAGTAATAGTGTTTTTAACAGATATGCTGTTATGGTATTTATGCTAATATGTTAATGTGATGTTCTAATGGACGAGCTCACACATCGTTAAATCATCATCTCAGATTCTGGTGTGTGTGTGTGTGTGTGTGGTGGCCATCGGGGGTTACCTTTCTTCCCAGTAGCCAGAGGATCATTATGTAATGTGTTGTCACGGAGAGTGTTGTGGTGTTCTTGTTGTTGTTGTTTTTTACACAGCAGCTGATCGGCCTGACTGTTCCAGCAACTCTCACGGTTTATGGTGAGTTGCCATAACAACAAAGAGGCGGACCCACTGTCAAAGTTGGGTGTCCGTTAGCTCTGTTATGTCTTCCTCACTGTGAACTACAGGCTCATATGACTAGAAATGATGTCATTTAGACAGAGAGAGGTTTGGACAGAAAGATAGAAGGTGGTGTATGTGACAGGTGTAGAACAGGCAGATATGGAGGGTAGAGATAAGAGAGGCAGAACTAAATACTTTATGCTATGAGATTACTCTAACACAGTTGTTATGGATGTGTTTGGTGCCTTCGGCCCTGAAATCTAGGTGTTTATACGTGTTTATGTGTTTCTTCACTTCTTAGATCTGTCTACTGGCCTCACTCTGAATCCCTGGTAACCATGGAAACCAAGTTCGGAGAGAGTCCACACACAGATGTCTCCATCCCCAGCCCACCGAGTGAAGCTGTGGCCAATGTGCTGCAAGAGTTGTCCCTGCAGCCTGGCCCCAACCTGCTGCCAGTCAAAGAGAGGAAGGATGGTAATTGGCAGTTTTTACACTCAAACTCAAACTGCTTTTAGATATTTTCATGCAGAGACATGTTTGGTAAAAGTGTCTATCAAATGGCAAAAGCACTGTAAAGTTACTAAAGCAGAGGAGCAAGAAGGCGCCAAGTCATTATGGCCCCATTTGATTAAATGTATCTGCTGAACATGTTTGGAGGCTGTTTTCTTTTAAAGATGTTCCTCACGGGCGAGATGGTGTTTGTGTGCCGTGGGTTTTTCCAGAATCTGTAGACCTGCTTGCTGCTCCTAGAGTTTACATTTCGGACATACTAGGTCTCCCTTCGCATTACCTCATTATAAACAGCAAGTGCTGTCTTCCAAATGCACACGCACTCAACAGTGAGCTTGCTTACGCACACACATACAGACTGTCAAACCAATGAAAAATATTGTATACACACCATATTTTAGTGCACTTCTTGAAATGACGGTTCAACAGCAAAGTTGACCCTAAACTTGACCCAAAGACAGGCTTTTCTGCAAGTATGTCTTCAAGTATAAATACACCACTTATTAGAGGAGGTTCTTAAAGGTCTGCAGAGAACAGTCTTGATTCTGAAATTGGGTATAGATAGGACTAAGGCCCATTTACACCTGGTGTTAAAGTGGAGTGTTGGAGTTATTGGCCACTAGTAACACTATTGAGCATGTGTTTTTATGTGTGGGTCACTGTTTTCTTTTCCTCTTGTGCACGAGGACGCACAGGCACAGAGGGGCTTTTTTTTTTCACACAGCAAAATAAGAAAACACAGGCAGAGGGAAGGGTCTCTTCAGATACAGACACCACCACACACTTCTAGTGGATCATAAGTAATGATTGAGAGGATTATTATGTTTATCTGAGTATATAAATGTTGTAGGGAAATCTTATGTAGTAATATATGTCTTTAAGTTAGCAGGAAGAGGCGGACAGTTAGGGGACCTTTCAGCTTTAACTAGCAACTTAAACTGCAGTTTTGTAATGGTGCATGTAATATGTACAGTATTTGCATTTTTGTTAGGCATAATTGTTGGCATCCTAAAATAAAAGCTATGGTTGCTGTGCTTTTTCCACAATTTAAATGTAGACTTCTAGCTGGAGGCATTTAGCTGGTGCCTTGATGTGGGCACTTGGATTTGATAATGCAGTCATTGCAAAGAATACTGGGTATTTCATGTGCAGCTGAGGTATAGATAGAACATGAATGCCATCCAAAAATGTTTCAGTGTTTGTTGCTTCTGTACACAAGTAGCATTTAAGATTGATCTAACATTGACATTAAAATGGCAACGCATACATGAGATGGAATCTTTTTGATATTCTCTCTTTTGATATAATACTCTATTTGTTTTTTATCTACAAGAAAATATCTTTCTCTCATTCTCTTTTCCTCAGAAGGACACCTGACAGGAGTCTTATGTTTTGTTTTTGTGTTTTCAGAAGTGCAGTATGAATATATCTGCTACAGTCTGAAACATGTAGGCGAACCACTGTACGAGGTAGCCACCTTTGGGCCAATACGAGTACTACAACCAGACCAACAAATGTCAATCCGTGGCGTCTGGTTAACAGTTCATCAACAGGCTTCCATTTGATGGACTCAAGATCAGTTTTAGTCCCTTTCAAATCCCTTTAATCAGTCCTGAATAACCCCTCTGTATGTGGGAGTTTGTGTGTGTGTGTGTGTGTGTGTGTGTGTGTGTGTGTGTGTGTGTGTGTGTGTGTGTGTGTGTGTGTGTGTGTGTGTGTGTGTGTGTGTGTGTGTGTAAGGTGTGTGCAATCTTAGCCCCAGAGTGCACAGATAAAGAAGTTCTGGATATAGCGATGTGGCCAGCTGGTCCTGCTATTTAAAAGCAGTTGGAGAGAGTACAGAGGTTAAGAGGAAGGAGAGATGTAATATCAGAGGAAGGCTGGTTGGTTGGGGGTAGGGGGTGATTTTGAAGTGAAGAAAAGGTATTGGCTGAGGATACTGGAGAAACTGTCGGTGCAGGGGTACTCAGGAGGAATAAAATAGAATAAAAGGTCAAAGGAGGAGTTTAACCTACATTAACAGCAATTATTCCACATACATGTTCTATTAGGTGAGTTTAAGGAAGCTAAGTGTGCATGCAGCAACCTAAGCCAGGGAGGCTCAGTGCAGCAAGCACACAATTATGCTCATGAGCAATTTAATATTGAAGAAAATATGGACAATTTGAACAACTTGGTAAGCTTTTGGGGGTTTTTGGACCCACAGTGCTGTGTGCAAAACACAAAGTTTATGTTTCACCCACTTACAGACATTTAATGCATCTTTGGGAGCTGTCGAGATACAGCATGGTCCCATTATTTTTAATAGTTTGCAGGGCAAAGTTTGATTGACCTAACTCATTCTGTCTATGGTTTTCACACTGACTTCACTTTGACTGACACGTGGATCAATAGTTAATAACTACATTTTCATTTTGGGATGAATTATTCCTTAGTGGCCTGAATGAAAAGAATGCAAGACAGACTATATAAAGTGGATAGTAGATGGATATCAAGTCAACAGCTAATACAGCTAAAGAAACGGCTAAAGTATATAGATATATTTGTATTTTTAAAGATTATGGAGAACAGATAAAAGAGTCTTTATGTGGAAACAGAAATATGACTATTGGAGAGTGCATTATAGTGACATGCATGACAGCTCCACCAGGGGGAGGAGGAGTTAAGGTTGGAGTTAATTTGACACCTGTTTACGGCTTTGTCTTGTTTTAGGAAGAGCAAAGGTGATGAAACTGAAGATGAGGCTCATATGTAGCAATAAATTACAGTGGAAAATATAAAAATTATATTTATAGCCATAGTTTAGCTGTTAACAATGTAAAATATACTAGGGCTAATTTTCCTTCTTTATCCATTTAAAACAGGTGACAGTCCACAATGCAGCTTTTCATGACCCATGTTGCTATGGAAACCTTTAAAAACCATTAATTAATGCTTCTCCACAGCAACCAAATATTACACTAATGGCCAACTATGTCCAGCAACCAGTGGTATCAGCTTATGTCTTGAAGCCAGGATAACTATTTGTCTGTGTGCTGTAGCTTCAGAGCCACACTTTAATTTCCTGTATTGTGAAGCAGAGGGTCGTTGGGGCTCCCTCTGCAGTATTGAGTCAAGGTTTTTTTTTGGCAATGACTTTTGACCTCTCGTCTCATCATTTCTTCTCCGTGACATAACAGCAAATCCTTTTAGTATGGGCCACCTCCCCAGAGATGACAGTGAGGCATTGATGAAGACATAGCCGGACATTCTGTAGAGTAATCACATCAAGCTCAAAGGTCAGCAGAAAAGAATTGAAACTTTTTTTCTTAGAATCTGGTTTGTATGGGCCTCACTGACCAAAAGTCTGGTCTGTGTCTGGTTGTTGAAGTTTCTTGACATTGAGGGCGTTGTGGACACCTAGGGATGGCGATATATGTTCACCACTTTGGTCCAATCTAAAATATCTCAACAACCATTGGATGGATTGCCATGAGGTTTTGTTCAGACATTCATGGTCCTCTCAGGATGAATGACATTGATTTTGGTGATCCCCTGAAAGCTGTGGCTGGGTTGTCTGTCCATCCATCTGTCCGTCCCATTCCTATGAACACAATATCTCAAGAAAAAGTTTGCACAATGCATGTCCACTTGGACCCAAGAATAAACTGAGTAAAATTTAGTGGTCTGAGGTCAAGGTCACTTTGACCTCACAAATACACGTTTTTGGCCCGTGATTCAAGAAATCTCTCGTATAGAAATTGCAGAGACATTCAAGTACTTTTACAGGTACAAGAGGAAATTTCCCCTTCACCTCCACAGGACCTCAGCAACTCCCGCCTGAAAACAGAAGACATTGTGAAAGTTCTGCACTCAAGCTACAATACTGACCTTGACTAGTCCATAGCTTTTGACAGTTGTGGAAACATTACCTCTCCAAACCACTACTTTGAAATCTTATTCTGTTTATTAATCAACACAGATTAACATCTGCCTCTACTGATACAGCAAGACTGAGCTCCGTGTGCAGGGGAGATAGTGAGACGGAGATTTACGGTCCACTTGGAGCCCTTAGCAGTTTGTGTGTTTTTCTGTCAGCATTTATGACTGATATGAGCACACCCTATACAAACGTCAGATACATACAAACAAAAATATGCAGACACGTCTTTAGATACATTTATACATTTGCTGTTACATAAATAGATACAGATATATTAGTGATTCACAGCTTTGAACACATTGTCACAAAATAGACACACTCTCTGGGAATAAACAGTCGCACACACACCTACACACATGCACACAAACACACCCAGCAAAGCAGGATTATCCCTGCCAGTGTTTTGGTTGGGGCCTTATCTGAAGTAATGGCGGATCAGAGTCCTGATTCGTTTTCCCTCTCTTGTCAGACTGAGGAGTTCTTTGCCTGGGGACACCACATCTTGCATATTAACACCCTCGATACAGAAATGCACCCACAGACACATCATCCTGCATATTTAACATGTGCACACAAATGCACACGCTGATATTTGTGTGCATCAGCTCGCTTAACAATCCTTTATGCCTGTAATATAGCCACTGATAACCAAATCATTTACAAAAGCACACACTTAACCGTGTGCTCGCCATTTCTTTGTTTGTGAAGCACTGCCTCCACTAAATAATTTTTGTCATCAGCATAATGTGAACATGACAAGCACCAACGGTTCATTGTAATGCTAACCGACAGATGAGAAGAGATTGCTTATTTTTTTTTCACCTTGAAAGGGCCTTCTCTCACCTTTTGATGTCATGTCACATTATCTGATGTCACCTGGGACAGAGCCTTAATAATGGAGATGAATGAAACTGTCAATGGAGGAGAACAGGTGTTTTATACCGACATGCAGGCAGGGAGAGGAGACTGAAAGAGGGAGATAAAGGCAGTTTAAAGGCATGCAGGCAGGTTTATTGACCTGCTGCGAGAGGACAGATCAGCCGGTAGTTGGACCATGGATGCATCCTTTTCTTTTTTAAACCCAGCCATTTTCCAATGGCTGAATGTCAGTGTGCAACTTGCTAGTTGCTGGCTTGAAAAGATAAGGCACTTGATATTGAGTTTAATTTCTCCTTAAATGTGTCCTACATACTAAATCATTGTACTATTGAGGAAGATATAAAGGCTTAAAGAGGGGCATGTACTTGAGGGCTTATTTGTTCTAGCTCTCATCAACTGGCCCAATTTTATAATGTCTTTTTAGAAAGCTGTGAGTGTTAGAAAGTTAAAGGTGATAGGCATGTGAGAAGGAAATTGCTTATTTTAGAAACTGATTCATGATACTATTATAACAGGTTAAATCTAAAACAATACTGGACATGTGAAAACACATTCATTGCAATATAAAGAGTGTTACTGTAATGTGTCAGATTGGGTTTGAAAGCAGTTGTTGTACTTCCGCCAGCTGTGACGCTGCATGTTTTGTTTTTCTCTGTCTGTAATTTAATTTGCGTAACAATTCTTAACATCAGCATGATTACCGATTGTCACTGCTGATTGTTGCCATGTCTATAACATCAGATTTCCAGAGGTTTAGAGGTTGCAGATTCCATCAACATTGGTACTCATAATGAACCATAGCACTGTTTGCTTGGCTTAAGGATTAAGATCTGCATTTCTGACGATCTTTGGTGCTCCCAAAGTTGTAACGGCATTGTCCTCTCCTGTACTAAACTGTACTCGACAAGTGACGTTCCTGAGTGTGAATAGAGTCCTTCAAACATGGTTAGCAGGAAACAGAAAGTGCAAATGTCAGACAGCAGACAGAAAAGAGTAGGCATACAGAGTGGCAGCAGGTGTTTGTGTGTGTATGTGCGTGCGTAATGATTTTAGGTATGGCGGCATGACGGCAGAGAGGTGCTCCCACAGGTGCATATCATTGACCCCACACTGAGCTCAGAGCAAAAGTGCTAAGTGAGAGGAATTTGGTGAGGAGCAAAGGGCCTGCACTCAACGTTTGTGTGTGTGTGTGTGTGTGTGTGTGTGTGTGTGTGTGTGTGTGTGTGTGTGTGTGTGTGTGTGTGTGTGTGTGTGTGTGTGTGTGTGTGTGTGTGTGTGTGTGTGTGTGTGTGTGTGTGTGTGTGTGTGGGCGTCCCTGTGTGCGCCTGTTTGTGTCTGTCAATGGCTGAATGACTGAGTACAGCAACAGCTGTGACATACTGCTTGATCACGGATTCACCGACATTTGACACACACAAGCACACACACGCATCTTAGTCAGTCCTGTAGCTACAGCAAATACAGCAGAAGCTCTCCTAAAGCTGTGCAGTAGCTCTGAAACAGTAGCTTTGTATTTGTACGCGCTTTTTTTCACTACTATGATACAGTTAAGGAGGATTTTCTTGTAGACGACACTGGAGTTTTTTCCAAAGTGGCGGAACATGCCTGTTTTAATGAGGAGATGAATTTTTTTTCATTTGTTACTTTGCTTTAAAGAATATTCTTCCTTTTACTGTGTCTAGCCACTTGTCAAAGAAGATTGCATTGTTCTGTTTTCTGGATGTACAGACTTGTGACAGCTGCATAACTCCAACACCTGGACTAAGCTGCAGCCGACCTCTTGCTCCGTGTTTTCTTTGTGCCTCCTTGAGAATATTTTCCTAGTTTGATTGCACTCGCCATGCTGGAACACCCGTCTTGTGTCCACATTGACCGTGCCCCTCTCAGGCTTCCACCAATCAGCAGGAACATGGATGAGAGAGCCATACGGTTTGAGTTAGAGCGCCAGGCCTGTCAGAGTCTCAGACAAGGTGGGATATCTGTTGTGTGTTGTGCTTCCAGTGCTCATACAGTAGTACTTATACAGTCAAACTTGCAACACCTGTAGTGCTTTTAAAATGTATTTAGCCTGTTGGATTATTGCTTTTACCTCAGTGGTAGTAGAGGAAAGAAATGCTGTAACTCAGGCGATATTTGCAGGTTCCTGTCAATTTAAAAAGCTGCATCAACTGTTTTAAGCATGTAGGCCTTCATCAGAGTGTCATCCAGGTTTATTTTCTGGGCTCAGGTGTTAAGTGGATCAAATACTCAGTGTCTGGGTTACATTTGGGGCACAGCCAGCCCGGGCACAGCACACTTTGCCTTCAGCACATGAACTCAGCAACCCGGTGACTGTAGTGGCATGGGCCTCGCACCAAAGTAGCTGGACTGAGAGCAGTTTGGACCGATTTAGGAACGGACAAATTGTCCGAACTCTAAAAGACTTCCAGAGAAGTCTAAAGAGTAATGACATGGATTGAGCCAACCCCTAAAAATAAGATATAAGGATCTTTTCTTTTTTAAACTGACATAATTAAAACTCTTCTATAGCAGCTTATTAGTTTAGAAAGTTGAAGTATTTGAAACAGGTGCTTGTTAAACTAAATTTGGATTGTTACTGTACACTGTGATTTTCTGTGAAATATTTTTACAGAAGGAATGGCTCATTACAATAATGACATAAATTGGCTTAATGTCAGAATTTTAGTTGAAACTGAGACTTATTTGATCAATCGATCTGTCCATTCATCTACATTGAGTCCCATCTTTTCCACCTTTTCCTCCACTGAAACCAAGTGATGTGTGTATCATTTTGGAGGATCTATTGGCAAAAGATTTAATATAATACGCATAACTATGTTTTCATTAGTGTATAATCGCCTGAATAAGATAAGAATGGTCATGTTTTTCTTACCTTAGAATTAGCCTTTCACATCTACAGACACTACACGTTGCCTTCCATGGAGCCCGCCATGTAGAAAAGCCATGTTTCTACAGTAGCCTAGAAGGGACAAACCAAACACTGGCTCTAGATAGGAGCATTCAGGATTTTTGCGCGGTCACTGTAGTTTCTCCTTTGTGCTCAGAAGTTGAGGGCGAAGCAAGGGATTTGCAATCTGCAACTACAACGCTAGATGCCACTAAATCCTACACACTGGTCCTTTAACTGTCTCTCCTCCTGTGTGTGTGTGTGAGTGTGTGTGTGTGTGTGTGTGTGTGTGTGTGTGTGTGTTGTTGGCAATTTACAGTAATGTTCCTTTTAATACAACCGGCTGTCCAGAGAGATTGGGTTCCAAGTGGTTACAACATGGACACAAATAGAAATGTGTGAGAGAGCAAGAGGAACGAGAGAGGAGGACCATAGATTAGTGATAGAAACATATAGCACAAGGTACAGAAAGTGTTGTGGGCTACTAAAATGAGTTGAGCACAGAAACACTGGCAGAAATGTCAATACAGAAACTAAATTTGACCTGTACAGCACTTAATAATAATTTAAAAAACTGAATCATGGACAACAGAATTCCATAAATTCGTATTGGTCAGAAGAGCTTTAACAAATTACCGTCCAGTAATGTGCTTACAATACATTTAAGCAGTGTTTTGAAAGATGATATTGCCAGGTTTAGCGCCTCATGTCTGTCCCAGAAGAGGAGGAAAAGGGGGAAAAAAAACATCAGCCACAAAGAGATGTAGCTCAGAAGTGAAATTGAAATATTGCTTTGGGGTGTTCAGTTCATGAAAGACATCTTTCCACTAAGCCACTCGTGCAAACCCTGGTGCAACCGGTGTGTCATGTTACATTGCATAGCAGTTAGTAAGTTGGTCAGCCCCACTAAACATTAGCCTATGCCCGCCATATCCGTTACTTAGCACATGACCACTGTATGACCTGTGTTAATGCGTTTTGTCAAGGTTACTTTTATGGTATCCTGTAAGGAAAATGTTACAATAAAGATAAAGGGAAGTAAAAGAACATTCGCAAACACCAACATGGAATAAAAATACACTATACGCAAACAAACATACTGTTAAAATTAAGAGATTTCTAAAACATAAATATACTGGGGAAAAAACAACTTTACATGGACTATCAATATTTAGTTTATAACGATAACGGTGGCAGAGTTCTGGGACAGAGCCACTAATGTTAGCTTAAGCGCCAACTAATAGCATCCAACACATTCCTTGGCCTTCGCAACACTTACTACTGTAGGAAGTAAGCTGGACATGCTAATGTTTGCAGCTTAGCAGACAAACACACTTTTTAATCTATCCCTTACAGTTTTGTTCTTGTATTTTTAGTTGTGGGGAGGGTAAAAAAGAAACTACCATCAAACTACCACCAAACTCTTTATAGGATATTGGATCATTTTTGAAGCGTAAATACAATTGCCAGAATTAAAAAGCTAACATTAGGCTATAAACAAATTACACCTAGGTCAGATGACTTCAACTTTACCATCACAAAGCTCCTGTGTTCAGCATGAGGATGTTTAATGTCCCCAACAACAACCCAACCAACCAGCTTTTTGAAGACACATACAAGCTTCAAAATTCAAGAGTACCTTTTTTTTTATGTCGTAGAATAAAATGTGAACATTTCTTAAACGTGTTAACCACAGACCTTATTTCAGCCATCTAACCAAAAATCCCTTCAAAAAACTCACTGACATTGAGACGAGGGAACCAGAAGAGCAAAAATGTTAACTCATTTCCAGGTTGCGGGACTTATTTCTTCAGAACTTTATTGTCTGTGTCTGCAGTATTTTCTCACAATTAGACTGTTATAATAAACAAGTAAGATTTTTTTGAAAAGCAGCTGTAGTTTGGTCACAGATAATTTGACCAAAGAAGGCAGTTTATTTTTTATTTCCTCTTAATTGTAACTTGTCTGTAGTAGCTCTATGGTCTTGTAATTGCTCTTGTCTGCCTTAAACTGTTGAGTGAAGGTACACTTGCTGTCGTGTAGTGGCATGTGAGCAATGTGCACACCTCCCCCAGAATAGATTCTGTATCAGCACATTGCATCACTTGCCTGTCATCTCTTGGCACAAATCATGTGCCTTGAAAACAAGTATTTTGTGTGTATGTAATATTGAGTGTGGGCATGTTTCATGATCACGCATGTATGTATATTCACACCATGCAGCCGTAAGTGGAGGTATTAAAAATATGTGTGTTTATTTGTGTATGTTTAGTGTGCACTCCTGTGTATGTTTGTGTGTTTGCAAATATTATGCATGCTTGTAATGAGTATCTCTGTTAGTGTTTGTTTTGTTAGTCTGCCCGTGTTTGCCTGCAGGAGCCAGTTAAATCTTTCCTGCTGCCAAGGGGAAAAACTGCACCATCCTGCGTCAGCCACATCCTCATCACAGAAATCAAAGGAATATGAATGTTTTTTTTATCTCAGGCTACTGTAGGACACACCGAGGGACTGTCTGCAGATTCTGCCTGCAATAGGCCACAGTGACAGAGCCTGCTCTCGTTATTACTAACTTGGAATACAAAGCGGTGCTGAAAAACCCGAACCAGATCTTTTCTACTTTTGTAAAAAAAAGAACAGGGTAGAGTTTAACTGAAAAAGAAGAACAAGAGGGGCAGATGCATGAAAGAGATAAGTGCTCTTGTCACTGTTTTCTGAGTAAGTCATGGTTTAAGGGGTAGTGTAGGGAGAAACAATGACAAAACATGCTAGTTTTTTTTAGTTGACAAAGAAGAAAGTCATGTTTTGGTATATGAGAGGTAGCATCCCTTTGTATAGAGATGGAAAAATGACCAAAAGAAGAAGATGAGAGGATCAAGAGAAGGAGTTTGGGATACAGTTTCAGGCAGGTTCTAGGCAAAACAAGAGTGCCAAATCGAGATTGCGCTCAGTCCACTACACAGTGCATTCATAGTATGATCAGTTTAATGTAATTCCAGCTCTCTGACTCACTGGACTATCAGCTTGCAGCTTATAATTAAGCTTATAATAATTAAGACAACTATAAATAAGAAATTATGAAATAATCTACTTAGCTTAAAATAATCATTAATAACTGAGCTTTTAATACCTAAACATGATGGCTATAATCAATATTTTTGGCAATGGATCAAGACTATGTGTAATGTGAAAGGGTTTGCTAGTAATGACAGTTAACCTGTCCATGCAGTTCCCCTCAGCTCTTCTGAGCTTTGTATCGTCTTTCGGGTCATTGTTTTGGTTTTTCAGCTTTACTGTTTTAGTTCACTTTCACTGCTGTCATCTGTGGTTTGACTGCAGCATGAAACAGTTTTTAGAAAAAAAAAAAGCTCTGAAAAACCCAACACCAAACACAGAAAAATTGAGTGACTGAATACTGGACATAGTGGAGTATTAAGCAGCTAAAGAATTAGATAATTTCCCCCAAGAGTTGATGGAGACCAAAACAGAGCTTGAAGGAGAGTGAATATTGGACTTCCATTCAACAGGGCCAGAAATGAAAATGATAGTGTCCACTGTATGCGTAAATAGGCTGTTTGCTCACAATTTCGTTTCAATTTCAATTTCTGCTGATCCCATGCAGTCAAAAAGGGTTAGTATAGTATGTTATATCACAAAGAAGCTTTAAAATATTGTTTCTCTTACTCATTAATTAATATTATAGTCCGTCTTTATCTACATTTATTTACAAAAGTTGAAAAATCATAAATCCTTTGAGTTGCTCATTACAAAGGTTTTCTTAATTATTTGCTGTTCTAAGGCCCTTTTCTAGCTGATGACCATCCTTTTAGGTGCAATTCCTCTACAGATCTTCTGAAATATTTGTTTGTTTGGTTTTAGGAACTGACTTGTGATCATGTGACACCATGCGGTGTCTCAGCCCATGGTGTAGGAACGCTGTGCCGAGGAAAGTTGATCTACAGTTTGAATGTCATTGGGGTGATTGAATTCAGCTCAGAAGGGGCGGCAGTAAATTCTGACTTTATGGATTTGTCCTTCACATCAACTCTGATCAGACAGAATGACCTGGCAACAAGTTGCAGTGTTTTTTTGTGCTTTTCTTGTGTTCACACAGTTTGAGAGGTATGTTGCTTATATCAGAGGAGAGAGGGAATTGTACTCTTAACTGTGTATGTTATGGAAAAAAGGAACTTTTGGGTAACAACATGCACATTAGCTGTGTGCATGCACGCAGTTTACACTCTAGGCAAGGTCCTCAGATTCTGTTTTGTACGTATTACTGGTAGTTGCCACATCATATAAATCACTATGCAACACCTCAGCCACAGTTCTGCAGTGCTAAGGGTGAGCTAATATTGTAACTGTGGATGGCCAGGGTGGGTGAAAAGGAGCCTTTTTTTTTTTAACAAAATATGTTTCTAGGCGCC
Organism: Dicentrarchus labrax; assembly: GCF_905237075.1. NCBI lineage: Eukaryota > Metazoa > Chordata > Actinopteri > Moronidae > Dicentrarchus > Dicentrarchus labrax. Next base: position 3,554,436 of record NW_026136722.1, on the reverse strand, counting down.
ATATTTTGTTACACTTCAATGCTGATTTCATGACCCAGAATATATAGAGTGGCTGCTGATCTGCAGAAGATCATTTCCTGGCAGTTCATATTTTCATTCTGGAAGTTCAGTCCTCAAACGTCTGAGAAAATGTGTGGTTGGCTCAGGACGTGGTGAGTCAAAACAAGTTTGACAGCTTTTCTGAGCCTGAGAACATGAAGGCCTTCATCCAAAATGCAAATACCAGTTACCTGGTGTAGTTTAATAATACTTCTGTATTGAACCTATCTAACCTCTATTCTCTTGAATTGAAAGAGTCATACATGTAAATAATTGAAGGATTAATAAAGTTACCTTTAACATATGTACTGTATGTAAATCGCTTTCCTTTATCTCTCTTTGTCACACTTTCTACATCTCTGTGGTGATGAGATGTGATAAATGCAGCGGTAAAGTGTGTGTGCTGCTATTTAATCAAATACTTGAAACAGGAAATTGTTCATGCGTCTGTCTCTGCCTGTGTGTGTGTGTGTGTGTGTGTGTGTTGTGTGTGTGTTTTCTTGCTCCCCTTCCTTTTGTAGTATCTAACAAACTTTGTACGTGTCACAACGGACCGCAGAGAACCAATTTTGAACATCAGCAGCTAACAGGGTAGATAAAAGTCTCTATGGAGCACCTTAAATGTAAAAGTTAAATGTTATTACTTGCATTCAGTTATTATTTTTTGTTTTTCTAACTCGCATCGAAGTAATGAGTAATGTCACAACCTTTGTGGCTTTCTGTGGCTGGGAACTGAAGCAGAGATGATGTATTGCCGGTTTGACGAGGCTCTCCATTCATTCTTCAGTGACCGACTTTTGTTTCTTCTTCTTTTTATCTGTCTCTTTCTTGGTGTTCAGTTCTCCAGCTGAAGCTACAACAGAGACGGTCCAGAGAGGAGTTGGTCAACCAGGGGATCATGCCGCGTAAGTAGACTGCAATTTATGTTCGAGAAAAACGTTGCCCCTTGCTCTGAAAAAGTTGTTTCTGTTTTGGAGTACATCCAGATTATGAATTGTCCACAAAGTTAGCCTTTCATGAAACACTTTGCTGATACAACTTTTTGAAATCATTCATAGAAGAAGTGAAAATGGACAGGAAATTACCCTTGTTCAGTTCATTATTTTCATATATTATAAAAGGTCAAGTTGGCTTTTCCAACCTTTCACTTTTCCATTTTCATTGTTGATTAATCTGCTGATAATAGTGAAACATGCCTGTAATTTCCCACAGCCCAAGGTGATGTATTCAAAAACTTGTTTACTATGACAAAGCAAACCATCAAATCTTCAATGTTAAGAATCCTAGATCACAACAGTACACAAGTAAAAACAAATACAGATAAAATATGTGAAACAAACATTAAAACATAACACAATATGCCACAGAGCATGAGTTTTAGCCTCATTAGTTAATTAAAGTGCATCTGGGTAATGAGGCAAGACTAAATATTAGAGGCACTGAACATTATAACCATAATGAAGGTGGGATTTATTGCCGCTATTGTTGAATAAACTGCACGAGATTTAGCTAGACTAAGACTAGCAACTGTCTTCAAGCTGAGGTTTTTCATTCATTCATCACTGCCTGTGAGAGTCTGTCGTGTCGCTTCAGTTTTAGCCTCATTACTTGCTACACAGCAGTTCTCTGAAGTGATTTGGATTGTGGTTGAGACTGTGCCAACATCTCCTGAAAGACAGCAGTTTCAGTCTTCAAAGTAAGGTGAATCAAGGTCATACTTCAACTGCCATCATGAACATCCGTTTGCTGCCTTTTAGCTGCTTTTTATCTGATTAAAAGATTTCCCTGTGCACCATCAAACTCAAAATGTTTAGGTGCTTATATGCTTTTGGATCAATGCAACATGCTTAAAAACTGTCATTTTCATTAGACAGCATATCAGACAGCATACTTTTATGTTACTGTTCAGCACATGTATTAATATTTGTATTAATGCATGTTCTGGTGTTAACCAATAGGAACATACATTTCTGTACAAGGGAATGGCCTAAATTATCTACAAATTAATGCTCATAATCCCATTTCGTCATATGCTTAATTATAATTATTTCTTAGAAATAGTCCATACTCTGCTTTTGACAGTTGATGTCATAATAATCACACACGTTACAGAGGAAGTGTGTCGTGCTGTGTGTCTTATCTGCTTTTATTTCCTATTGTTATCTGTTCATCTCGTAAATGCTTGAATTAGCTGCCTGAAAACAGTTTACGTAGACTGTTTTATGCATTACCCTCGCTGTTCCAAGAATATATTATTTCCTGCATTACAAACACATACAAACACTATTTCCCCTATTTTGTTGCGGTTATAATACAAAGTTCCAGTTCTTATCTTTGTACGCAGACAGCATTGATAATGGAACATGACTTAGACCTTCATCTGGTGGAGAGCTGCAAAACAATTGACCATTGTTAACAATGAGGAGACAACGGGTACTGTTGAGTTTCGTATTGTCTGTGATCAGAGAGAGAGTGAGAGACACAGTCGGCCAAGTGTGACCCAAGGACTTAGTGTCATCACAGCTCTTGTCTGTCTTGACTTGTGTTTCTTCCTTTCTGACTGGCTGGGACGAAGATCAAAATGTTTGGTTCATAGTGTCATCCAATTAGCCCATGCCTCTCTATTTTCCTTATCCCAAGGCCTGTTGCTTGATTAGGTGCTTGTTTCGTCCCTGTGTCATATCTCATGCAGTGTTTAGGGAAATTGCAATGTCCCCTTTAGCCTGGGCAGAAACCAACAAGCCCTCTTGTGAGCGTTTATAATCTGAACAGCTACACGGACAAATATGACGATGCTCATGTGACAGGTAAACGCTTTATTTTTATAACTGCAACTGTTGGACTATGTAACATGATGGCTGTTATTTATGTTGTCATTGAACACAGGCTTAGTTGGATGTAGGTTTGAAATGGTTGAGTTCAGATATGGGTTTTAAAGTGGTTAAAGTCAGAGTAAGGACATGCCGGAACAATTAGCCACTGACATTTCAGCTACCCTCCTCTGTCACATGACCTTGATCGTAATTGTTCCTGTAGTTTCTCAGGGAGACAGTAGGTAGTTTGAGAAGCACACTGTAGAAGGCCAGTGATCACATCTCTACAACTTCCACCTCTGTATTGCTGTTCTTGCACTCAGACTCCTCTTGTCTTCCCATTTATGTCTTTTCCTTCAGAAATTCAAATTCTGCTTGTGCTTTAAGTCTTCATTGTTTTTGTTTTTTTTCATATTCTTCTTCTCGGTCTATATTATTTACTGTATATGAAGATAGACATGACAGCCCCCCTGAAGCCAAAGCATCTTAATCACCCCCTGGTGGCTGGCTGCAGTATAGGTCATAAACCCTGCCCCCTACATGTTAGCAGATGGCACATGGGCTCCCGATTGAGTGGGCCAGGTGTATGGGCAGGGCCTTGATACCGCCGCCTCAACCTCGACTACCACTGCGCAGACTCTGGCTTCGAGTGATGTCACAAGATGGCAGCTCCCTTATCCAGGATATTTTGGCTTCATTTTTGTACAGTGGGAGGTCCACATGCGTACATCCTACCTTTCTTAACAGAATGCTACCATATACCCTCATCTTTCAGCTCCTTCCCGCAGTCATTTCAAGAAGCAGCAGATTAGACCTCAAAGGAAGCTTTCCTCTTTAGTTCCAAACAATAGTTTCAAACAAATATTTGTCAGCCGGATGGACATTTTGGGAACCGGGGTTGTTCAATTTGTTGCATTCAAATTATTTTAAAGATATGTGTTAGTTTGAAACTTAACTCTCTAAAAATGTGACAGCCCTAGTGGGTGTGTGTGTTTGTAGCTGCATGTTGGTTGCTTGAGTGGTGGGGTGTGGTGTGTGTGGTAGGGTGTGCTCATTTGACACAGTGTTATAATAATCCCACAGTGTGATACCCTACCTAGCACTTTATTTATAAACTTTTCAGACGTGTAAAAACTTTTTTTGAGTTTGTGCTTCTCTACATGTGGTTATCAGGTTATAGGCTAAACCTTAATGCACTGGTATAGAGTATAAAATGGAAAACAACGAGTAAGAGTGAAAACATGAACCTTTAGTCACACAGGTGTACGTAGTGATAATGACAATGTGACTGCTATTTCTGAATGGGCATGAGGACAAACTTCATTGGACACTTTGGATATACATTGTATGATGATTGGTAAACCTGGCCCAGTTACTGTGACATTTGGATTGACAATTTCTGGCGTTGCAGATGCAGTTGTGCCATATTAGTTCTGCACACATGTAAGTATCAGATTAACACTTACCAATGGAGAGAGAACAGCTCTCACAAAGTTCTCACATCTGAAATAGCTACCTGTGGTCTTATAAAAACAACACTTGACATGTTTGTGGAAGACAACTGTGATATTTGTGTAATTATGTGGCTATTGAAGCTATTGACCAACAGATCACACAGTTTACATTGCTGACCCTGTGGAGTAATATACAGAGGAGCCTTTCTTAAGTGCAAGCCAGTCGGTTAACACATAACAGACAAAACAAAGCACTTGTCAGCAACAGACTGAACATAAAAAGACAGCCACCACCAGAGGAAGCGATGCTGCTCGTTGTTCTGAAAGTTTAAAGACCAGGAATGCTGCTTAGCTTTAGCAGGGTGGCAAGAAGCCATGATGCAGCCACTCATGCACATAATGGAGTCTTTTCTCTCTGACCTCATCCCACCACTCTCTATTTCCTCCTCTTCATTTGCCCTTCGGTCTGTTGTTCCATTTTTCTTCCAGCTGCCTCTCCCCATTTATCTCATCTGCCTGTCTTCCCTCCATCCGTTTTCTGAGTCTTCATCTTCTTCCTATCTATTTCCATCCCTTTCACTTTTGTCCCTGCTTCCAAAACCTTATTTTGTGCTCATCCATCCATCTTTCCCCTCCACCCCACCACTCGTTTCCCATGTAGTTGACTGACAGGCAGGTTCATACACCCTCAAGGAGGCCACATAACCCCCTTGTGGAAGGGTGAGAGGTCTAAGAGGGGTAATGTCCCCAGGGCGTGCACAAGTCAGTGTGTACCAGCAGTCTGACAGGGCTCAGCCACGTGAACTGAGGCTTGAGCAGGTACCAGCAGTCTTACCCCAGGGTTGCTAATCTAGTCACACCACACACACAGTGTGTGTGTGTGTGTGTGTGTGTGTGTGTGTGTGTGTGTGTGTGTGTGTGGCGTGTGCGTGTGCGTGTACAGTGAAGTCCAGTCAGAGTATTAGGACAGCTACACATGTGTTACCTATAACAGTAAGGCTCAATAACTGTTCCTATTATTACATGTAATACAGCATTATTTAATAGTTTGAGGTTTAGATTCTTGTTTTAGAAGCAAAATCATAATGCCTGTACTGATATGCTACATTTAACTCAGCATTTTGGTGTCATCACAACCCTTTAGGCCTTTAAGTTTCTAGCACCACTAATCCCTTGGTTTTTGCATAATCATAGGCCTACAGGAAGTCTTGCTTGAGTCATTTGTGAATGCTCAACAGATTCTATAAATTCCACTGCTGTAAAGAGGCTCGTTGGACTGTAAACCTCCATCCATTCAATTTCTACCTTTTTATCTTGAGATTTTTGGCCTTTTACAGAACTTGTTAATGGGACCAGAGCCCCAGCTATTATGCTTTTTGTTCTGTAATGGCTTATAAACGTGTGAGCCTGTACAGTGAGAGCAGACATTTACAACACCGACATGGCACTCAGAACCAGAGAAAGGAAAAACTTTGGCAATATAAGAGCAATAATCCTCACCATCAGTAAACATATTCAAACTGAACTGGAACTGAAATGAAGAAGCGAAGAGCGATTCAAAGCTGTTTTGCTCTCCATTTCCCTTCAGTGGCATGAATGTACACACTGCCATGTTAATGTCCTCTCTCTTTCTCTCTCTCTCTCATTCTTTATTCTTCAAGCACTGAAAAGTTCAGCTTCCTTCCACGAACAGAGACGGAGCTTGGAACGAGCACGGGTGAGCACATCCTCCCAGAATCCCTGACTGGAGTCACAACTGACCTGTTTGAAGCAGACATTCATGCTCAATCTAGGTTTTGTAACATCTGACGTCATTACAGCAGCTCTTGAATAATCAGAGAATGTAAAACAGGCTGGTAATGACACATAAGAGCTAAGGCCATATGCAGAGAAAATAGATACTCATACTCTGTATCTAAAGTATCCAAATAGTATATCATGTAGCATAGGTGTGGGCAGATAAAAGGTTAGTGAGAGGTTGAGTTATGGAAGAATAAGTATGTGATATAAATCCAAAAGTTATTGTCTCAATTTTTTCTCTCTCCTTCTTCAGACTGAGGACTATCTCAAGAGGAAGATCAGGAGTCGACCCGAGCGATCTGAACTGATCAGGATGCACATCCTAGAGGGTGAGTGCCATATAGAACCTCCTGTCTGTCTGGAGTCTAGGCAAGTGTGACAAATAACTCCTTGCAAAGTGGCAAAACAAAAAAGTCAATTGTTTGGGTTCTGCCTGCTTCCAGAGACGTCAGCAGAGCCGTCACTTCAGGCCAAGCAGCTGCAGCTGAAGAGAGCTCGTCTTGCAGATGATTTGAACGATAAGATCTCCCACCGGCCAGGGCCCATGGAGCTGATCCACAAAAACATCCTGCCTGTTCACTCCAGCATTAAACAGGCAATAATAGGTAAGCCAGGCCAGGTTCAGATGGATTCTATTTGTCATTTACACTCCCACAGGGTCTCTAAATGAAATACAGAGTACATCCAAGACAATATTTTTTTTCCTTTGACTTTTGGCTGGACTTCAATTAACTCTCTCACAATTACTTCAGACTAGTGGAGCCAATTATAAACTTGACTTAAGTGTTGAATTATTTATATTCAATTAAGCTGACAGCAGACCTCTTTACTTTAAACACCAGCAACACCAACAATGTGGCAGGAACAGGGGTGTAATGAGGGAGCGACAAGTGCTGCTTTTCACTTTCCCCACCCAGATTTATCCTGTCCGGTCTGGGGGACTGAACTGAATACACCTTTAAATAAACTATGCCCTGCATATATGTTCAGGAGGGAGGTGTAATATATCACAACACACCAACAATTTAAGGCTCTTGACATTATGTCCCCCTCCAGCTATCATGAACATACTGATGCTCACTCTCAGATGCCTCAGCTGTGCCTGCCATACACACACACACACACACACACACACACACACACACACACACACACACACACACACCAACAACACATGACACACACTTGCACAAATGCATTCACATCCAGTGTGTACATATACAACAACCGTGTTACACACAAACCCCCTCACCTGAGTATACATGCTTCAAACTTCCAGTGCTGTGGGTTTCATCCTTGCTTGACGGACAGGAAGTGAAGACATCTCTTCCTTCTCTGCTGTCGGTGTTAAATGGCCACAGTGTCTGTTAATAAAACCCATTATCTTTTATTAGAAGAATTACATACTAATTGAAGAGTTATGACTCTAAATGAATTAATGTGATTTCACTCAGTTGCAATTTGGGCATTGTGACAGATCTAATGACCCCAATTTCACCCTTTTCCATTTCAACATGAACAATGAAAGAAACAAAGGAGCAGTACTATCTAACTTTTACTGTATATCTTCAGTTCAGTGCCAGTTTTGTCAGATATTAGAAGATGACATCAGAGACAGTGGGTCCAGCTGCTTGATTGATGTGTGGAGGGAAACAGTGCTGAAATTCAATAACGTACAGTGTCAGTCGATTATCCATCAGTGTCACTGCTGCACAATAAACACAATTGCATTACCGCTGCTTACTGTAGGAGCACTGGGAACAGCAGAGTTACACAGAGTTGACATGCAAAGATACAAACATATAATGCACAGAAACACATTGGCACAGCGCAGCGGTAGGAAAGTCATCTCATTATTGGATCAGAGGGTATTAAATCAGCCCCATGTTGTCTTTTCATCATTGCCTGCTGATGGTGGATTAATGGCCAGCGGTTTATTTTACATAGCCATCGGCTCCAACCCACAGCAGCTCCTTTAATTAAATAACACATATACACACAGCACAAGTCTATTTCCTAGTCCAGGATTCATGGATTCATTCCTATGCTAGAGGATGTCTCAACCTGATGCAACATTTGTCCTTTGGTTGACAAGTTTTAATGCAATTGGTTTTCACATACTTTACCTGAATTATATGTCAGTTTTTATATTCTTCAGCTTTGTTTATTTGTTGCCTGGAAAACATTTTGTAAATCCAAATCATTAGTAGCACAGAAGGCTGGCATTAACACGAGGAGCCTTCACATTAACAGTTAATGCATTCATAGCATAAATTACGCAACCAATCCTCCTTAGAATTCTGAGCATAACGTAATTCCTTACAGAAACCATCTGTCGCATGAAAAACAGTGTGAATGAGGTGGCCAGCCTTATTTGGCTGCACTGTAAGTGAACCTAGATGAATGAAAACTATCACTGCGATAAAGCTTGACTCATCCTGGCCTCCCCATGGACAAAAGAAACATTCTTTTCAGTGAAGATATCATCTAATAGCGCCTTTTATGGATATTATGTGTGGGCAGTGAGGACAAGGATTTAGGTTACTCTGCAGCAGTCGTCACATAAATGCACTAGTTGACAGTTGTGGAGCAGACATTGGAGAAGAAGCACTGGTGAATATTTTGGCAGACTTTATGGACACTCACAGGGTATTAATTCATTGGCACAGTGCAGTATGTTGGTGGATGGTAGTGGCTCATCACCTGTAAATGTAGGTGATAAAAGCCTGCTGCGTGGCCTGTCCTTGTACACAAGCAAGGCAGACACACACACACACACACACTCAAGCGAGGAGGTAAATACAGTAGCTGATCATGCTGTTCTATGTTATGGGGGTATGTTCAGTTTATGTTTCATCTGCCTATACTGTATATAAATCCTCTCCTCTCCCCCTCTTCCCACAATCCCTCCTCTCCCACTCAGAGACACAGTTTCCAAAGGCTTCAGGAGATAACTCGTCATGTGATGACGACAGCAATTACAGTCTGTCTCCAGAACAGCCAATAAACCAGGAGTCTCCTCTGGGCCTACTACCTCTGCCCTCTCCACCAGAGACACTGGCTGGAAGCAGCATCCCATCTCCTACACAGGTAGGGTCACTCCGGAGAGAGGGTGACATAGTGTGATTAATATGTCCTGTGTCATGGATGCAAGATTGTAATACATGAGTAGAAAAGTAAATTCCATGACAATAACAAACAAACAAATTCATAGTCACATTTACTTAAAAACAAATTATGTAACATGAAGCTATGTCCTCCTACTGCTGGGGTCTGTTAACTGTTAATTGTCTATATTTTAGTGTTATTATATAAATATATATCTATTCACATTAATTAAATAAACACATAAACGCATAACATAATTATTTTAATATTATTATACTTAGATTTGTTTTCAAATAATAATGACCTATATATATATATATATTATTTTTTTTTAAAGTCACAGAGACATTTTTTTTGTTAAAAAAATCAACTTATCAGTGCTCTCTAATGGATATATCTGTAATACAATATGTAATTGTGACACTGTTTCTAAATGACCCTTAAACCTAGTTTGGCAAGTGGCAAGAAATTGCAGGACAGAAACGGCAATTTCTTGTTATCATCTGACAAATACACCAATACTGATAGATCTGCAATAGGCTACTATGTCTCTAGGTGAGGCTGTGGTGTAGCCATTAGTGAACACTGTTTTTATTTTTTAAATTAGGTTGCTCCTCCTGCACCTCCTCCCCCACCTATCTCTGGATCCCCCCCCACACTGAAGCTGACCAATGGGATTACAGCACCATCTGCCCAGAGTACAGGGGCGATCTCACAGATCAAGGTAAGTGACAACTGCCAGCCAAGGTGTCTTAAAAAGTGTCTCATAATCTCAGAAAGAAAACGTAATCAATGCTTTTATATTAACAATCAATCAAATGATCTCTGTCAACAAAAATCTCCTTAAACCCACTTTATGCTACCAACCCAACACCAAACGGAAGGCAGACAAAGTTATGGCTAGCTGGTGCAAATATTTGATCTTTTAGCAGCTAAAGAGCCAGATATTTTCCTCAGGAGTTGGTAGAGACCAAAACAAAGCTACACAGAGAGTAAATACTGGACTTACATTCATCAGGTCGCCAAATTAATGATAATGTTGCTTTCATAATGATGGTAATGTTGTTTCTTGTTGTGCTGCCCTCAAGGGGTCAAAACTATTTTTTGACATCAAATATAAAAATTTGGTATATCGTATGCACAGCATGCACTTACAATCCCTCTCTTTTTCCAGTACCAGCCTAAACCAAACTCTGACCGCTCTGCACACAGTAAGAAACCAAAGGACAACAAGCCAAAGGTAGGTTTTTAATTCTGACATACAGACAGTACTGTTGCTAATACTATAAGCTGTTGTAAATCATTATGCTAGTATTTCAATGAGCCAATCCATCTAAACCTAAGAGGGGAAAATTAGTCATTGAAGCACCAATATAGTTCTCAAACGATAATTTGTTGTATTGATGTGTTTCTCTCTAGATTAAAAAGTTAAAGTACCATCAGTACATCCCTCCGGACCAGAAGGGCGATAAAGAGCCTCCTCCCCATCTTGACTCATCTTATGCCAAAATCCTCCAGCAGCAGCAGCTCTTCTTGCAGCTCCAGATTCTCAATCAGCAGCAGCAGCACTACAACTACCATGCCATCCTGCCTGCACCACCCAAGTATGTTTCACCTGGAGAAAATAGGTGTTGCCTGGGATAGGGGAGTTTGTCTGAGACCATCAATCAAGCCTCTATAATCTAAAGCAACCAGACACACTGTCAGTTTTTCAAAAGACCGTAGCGATCACCATCCGTTTCCTCTCTCTGACTTTCTCTCCAACAGACCTCAGATGGATCAGCAGCCCTCTTCCTCCTCAAATTCCACGACCATCTCCTCCCCACCTCGACCTGTCGCCGCCTCTTCAACAGCCCCCTCTAACCAGGGCGGTCACAGCCGTCAGAGTTCTGCTTCTTTGGGTGGAACAAAACCAGCATTTCTACCTCCAAACCTGGATGAAATGAAGGTTAGTTGTACAACAACATATAAATCCAAAAGGAAACAGCATCAATGATCAATATTTAATGTCTAATTTTCATGATTTGAGCAGCACTAGTGGTGGATGGACACTGTACCTCACCTATACTATGATACATTTTCAGTCTACAAGTGAAGCACAGTAAAGACTAACAGCTCTTTCTGCTGTCTACAAGCTATGGGTCGATGAAGTAACTTTTAGATAGAAGTTGACATTTGTAAAAGATTCTCTGTTAACAAATTTTTGTCACCGAAAAGAGGCCTGCTGACAAAGAAAGGGACAGTGATGGATTACTCTGTCTTTTTGTTTTCTCTCTTCTTTTTTCCTTTGATCCTTTTCAATTTTCCTCTGATATTTATCCTCATCTCTTCCCCCTTTCCTCGCTCTTGTCCTTCACACTCAATTTCTCTTTTACTCCATCTTCTGTCAGGTCGCGGAACTGAAGTCCGAGTTGAAGCTGCGCAACTTGCCAGTCTCCGGCACCAAAAACGACCTCATTGAGAGGCTGAGGACCTACCAGGAACTGAATGGAGGCAGTGACACTACCTCCTCTCGAACAGCAGGGGGTACCACAGGGCCAGGGGCTGAAGGAGCAGGAAAATCCTCCAAAACTGCTGCAACCACCACCTACAACAATACATCACAACAACAACAACAGTTTCACTTTCAGTGCCATCAGACATCTTCTCTTACCGGTCAGTCAGATTAAATTTGTTCACAAACAAAGCATTTACCTGTACCTTCTCTAATGTGGGATTACTTGTGAAATCAATTACCACTCCTCACTTTAGTTATGTACTCAAGTGTTGAAAGATAAGGAAGAAAACAGTGTAGATGTATGTAATGTATCATCTTTGTGCTAATGTCATATCACCCTTTCTTAATCCCTGTATAGCTGATGCAGGTAGCAGTTCCGCCCCAGCAGCAGCCACTCCTCAACAGCTCACTGGCTGTGGTCGCAACGTCTCCTCCTCTAATGCCTCGCTCACTCCCTCAGGCTGCTCACTGGGAGCCATGAGCCCAGAAGATACCAGCTTCAACAACGACCCCTTGGGGGAAAAGGTCTGAATTATTTTGTTAACTTAATCTTAGATAACCCCAGAAATGTACTGAAACTTTCCACTTGCACATTTGAGTGTGGTGATTGATTTGTGAAAGAAATGTAAAAAAAATAAAATAAACTAATGTATTAAAATAAAATTTTAATATATTAATTATACTTCACTGCACTAATGATTAATGTACTTGACATACTAGTATTACTACTGTATTAACTATATATAATTAGTAATTTTTTACATTCTACATAGAAGACGCAATTGAGTTCTAAATAAGCATAAATTATATTAGCAATTACCTAACTATTAACATACATTTAATGCAGTGCAAATACTTGTAAAATGTAAACATTATACCTGAAATAGTAATTTAATTAAATTTAGAGAATGTATGGTCAACATGATAACTATTATACCTGCTCAACATTAGCATGCTATCACTGTCACTGTGAACATGTTAACATACAGAAGTTAGCATTTAGCTTTAATAATGCTGTAGACTTATCTTGCTTACGTACTAAGAATTGTGATTTTAGTAGTCTCAAGCTCTTGCACTTTATTTCACAGTTTTCTACTATACGTTTACCTATTTATATTATCACTCTTTCTGTCTAGATGAGTTCGCCTCTCACGCAGCTGAGCCTTCAGCCATGTTCAGCTGCTGAGCTTCCAATTAACATTAAAGAAGAGCCGAACTGCTCCACCCCAGCTCCTTGTCAATTCTCTTTAAAGGCTGCCTCTCTGCAGAAACATTGCCTGGCCTCATCAGCTGCCGCCTCAACTACAACCACAGCTCCAGTAGTGGCTATGGACAAAGACAAGATGCTGCAGGAGAAAGACATGCAGATAGAGGAGCTGACCAGAATGCTGAGGCAGAAACAGAGGCTGGTGGAGTTGCTGAGGATGCAGCTGGAGCATGGGAAGAGGGAAGGAAGAGTTTCAGAGCCACTAGTTCTTGTAAGAGTTAAACAAGAACCACCTGATAAGCCAAATGTCCCTCTCTCATTTGGCCACCCACCTTTCCCCTCTCCACCTTCATCTGTTTCATGTGACATGGATGTTACCAAGGTAACTGTCAAACAGGAAGCTGTTGAGGCAGAGGATGTTGTGGCTGAGGCAACTACGCAATTACCAGACACTCGTGGATTACCGCGGTCTTTAATCCAAACTCAGGAGGTACAAATCAAGCCAGAGCAGATGAACAAACAGAAAAAACAACAACATATATGTCTCCAGCAAACCACTCTGCAGTTTGCCCAGCAACAGGCCATACAGAAACTTTTGCTACAGCAACAGCACAATATTCAGAACCAGCAGCAGACAAATCAGAACAGCAGTCAGACTCTGGAGAATCAGCAGAACCTGCAGAGACTTTCTCAGCAGAGAAAGAAGAAATCTCACAAACAGCAGCTCAAACAGCAGCAGCAGCAGCAACAGCTGCAATCACAACATCTGCATCAACAGTCAAAGCGGCATCAACAGCAGATGCAGCTGAAGCAACAGATTCTTCTGAAGCAACAAAAGTCGGTTTTACAGCAGCAAAATAAGCAGCAGCAGCAGACTAAACAACTGCAACAAATCCAGATACAGACCAAGATACATCTGAAGCAACAACAGGTGCTAATACAGCAGAAACAACCGGCGCAACAGCAGTCCCCGCAGGTCAGGAATGAGTTTTACAATATCGTTTACAGTGCATAGACTTTGGTGTCAGATTTCCAAATTATGCCAGTAAAATTCTGTGATTGAGGGTGTTCCTGGACAGTGGTCTCCTGACGAATCCCTTGTTGAATCACACGAGGAGGAGACGTTTTGCCATGCTTGTGTAAAATACAAAGTAAAATGTACATAATTCATTATGCTGTCTGTTTTGTACAGGTGTCTCAGACGTACCTCAACCAGCAGTCAGGCTCAGCCCCCTCGTTCCCACTGGATCTTCTTAAGAGTAACTCCGCCCCGACTCTGGTCACCGACAGCAACGGCAACCACTTCCTGATCGCACTGACCAGTCACATCACAGAGAACCAAAGAAGTGATGCGCCTGAGACTAAAACAACCAATCAAATCACTCTGCAGGTACCTGACACACTTTCAGCCATCCACTTTTTTGTGAATCGGGACTGATTCATGAATTCTGATCTACTCTTGTTATTATTATATTCAGCACTTAAAGGTCCAGTGTGTAACATTTAGGAGGATCAATTGGCAACAATGGAAAATAATATACATAGTTATGTGTTAATTATTGTATAATCACCTGAAAATAAGAATTGTTGTGTCCTCTTTTATGGAGTATGCCATATTGAACCTCCATGTTTCTACAGTAACCCAGAACAGAAGACCCAAACACTGACTCTAGATAGAGCCTTTCACATTTTACAGGCGAGCTGTATTCAAATAGTTGCAATCTGCAACTTCACCACTAGATGCCACTGAATTCTACACACTGAACCTTTACCAATACTAATACTAACTACGCAGTATTAATTGTTCATTTTCCACCAGCGACTACAGTCTACTCCAGCCAAGCTCCCTGGCCACAATCCTGTTCAGCTGCCTAAAGCTGATAATCAAACCAAACAGAGTGTGCATGAGGGATTTTTGAAACAACAAAAGACAAAGGTGAGATTTAAGATGTTGATGCAACCAGATTAAAAGTAGCAGGAGTAGCATTGCACAACAGGAAAACATTTTTAAAAAAAGGAAAAGAAAGATAGTCTTATATACCGAAAATATGACTACTTTTACAGTATGTGGGGAATATCTCAAAACCTCAACAGATCAAAGCGAAACTATCCGCCTGGAGAGGCCTGGAGAAACATTTTAAATAATCACACATCCCTTTTACACAATTAATGAATCCCCGTCATACTACATACAAACTTCACTCCTGCCCCAGAGCCTCTGTTTCCCATCACTGGAGCAAAAACAGAACAGTGTGTTAATGCTGCATGAACAGAGAGCGAAACATGAGGGTGAAAGAGAACTGCTCCACTGAGTCCAATAGCAGTGGAAATTAATGATGTATGCTGTTTGAGGCAGTGACAGCAGTCCTTGATAAGAGTGTCTGACACTATCACGATGCTGATTATTATTGCTTTGCTAATTACTCTAACGACATCCTCCATTACTATGATTTATATTGTTAACGGAGGAGGAACAAAGACTCCATTGCATCTTGGCTAATTGAGATGTACAGGATTTCCCATCAAGTGCAGGTGTGCTGGAGAAAAGACTGCCTCTTTTTACCCCTCCTATGATACAAGTACCACTAAACATTTTGTACGGCCCTTTCTTAGCAAAAATATATAAAATCAAAGTTACTGCTGCTTCTGAATACTGTTCCCCATGTAAGGAGTACTTATCTTTCTACTCTTTTCCATGATTTGAAGCCACAGAATGGGGGACTTCAGGTATCTGTTGACCAGCCTCAGCAGGAAGTTACTCAGTGTTTGTCAGCACCTCCCAGTCTGCAGCCTTTCTTCAAGGACCAGGAGACCGCTCCCTCAGGGAAAAACACCTTATCACCTTCTTCTCAAATTGTAAGTAATCTCCGGATGACACAGATTATCTTCCAAGGTGACTTGTATCCTCCTGTAACATTGTAAAGGATTTTGTGATAACTTTGGATGCACAAAAACTTTTTCCCTTCCCTGGCTTTGGAAAGTGAATGGAAACTTGTTCATTCTCTTGTAGGACGTCTGCCCTAGTCTGGATGTCTTGTTTAGTCCTCTGTCTCCTGCTTCCATTAAGACAGCTGCCTCATCGCCTGATAACAAAGTATGACATGTCTGATTGTTTTTAATCCAAAATGTGTGATTTTTATTGCCCTTGGGCGTGCTTCTTAAGTTTTTCTAAACTATATTAAGCCAAACTATATTGCTCTGCATTCTAGTTTGATATGTCGTCTGTGTTAATGTTTAATGTGTTGTTCCCTCTGTGTGTCTGTGCTCAGGATACAGAGCGTGAGGATGATTTTATTGACATAATTTTGCAGACAGGAGGTACGATTTTTTTTATTACAGCAATACAACAATTAAATTTGATTTATTGTATTGCGAGCGTCATTTCATTCTGTGTTTTTTTTTCCCCCTCAGAGATGTCGAGCGCCTTCAAACCAGCACCTGACCCGTCTCTGGAGCATTTAAATCCAAACTCCTCTGCCTCTTCCACTCCTCCCTCCCCGCTCCAGCTGTTGCTACCCCCCTCCATCCCACCCAGCTGTGACACCCCACAGCAGGCCCTCTCGGTGCAGTCTGAGCTTCAGACTCTGGTCGGCACCACAGAACAGAAACAACACCTCAGTAGCGTTGGGAGTGGACGCCTGGAGGACTTTCTGGAAAGCACCACTGGTAAGCCTCTCCTGGGGGTGGAACCCGGGGGCCTGTTGACTTTGATCGATGACCTCCACAGTCAAATGCTGTGCACTCCAAGCATCCTGGACCATCCCCCGTCTCCCATGGATACCTTCGATATGGAAGTGGAAGGGGAGCATGGGATGGACAGTATGGATTGGTTGGATCTCACCATTGGAGGAGTGAGGGGAGAGGAAACCCCCACACTGGCCCCACTGGGCCCCCAGACACCCCCTAGTGTGTTTTCCACAGACTTCCTGGACAGTTACGACCTGCAGACTCACTGGGACTCCTGCCTATAGCCTAGAGCAATCGGAAAGCAAACATCCTACACAGTTCCATGCACTCACACAGTTGCACACATGCACAAAAACATGGAATTGATTGCTGAGGCTTCAGTATCTAATAAGAGCACTCTTTCTGTATCTTCTCACGCACTGGTATATTGAATCTTCAAGCACTTTGACCTTTATTTATTTTATTTACAGGCTGTAATATTGATTTTTGTACAGACACTTATTAGGCAGGTCCTATGTCTGTTCTTGATTCTTTAGCAAGAGTTTTGTCAACACATTAGTTGATGAGACACTTCTGAGCCATTAACCTGTAGCTTACATATAAATGAATCCCATCTTTCTTTGTCACAGACACCATGTTACAGCGGAGAGAAGTTTATCGGTTTATTTGACTGTCTCCTAATTAGAGCGCAAATCCTTAGTTGCCTTTTGTAGTACAGATACAGATCAAGATAACAATAGTGTACCACTACAGGAAATGGTACAGCTAATCAATACCCAAAGTTAAGCTTAAAGACAATGGTTTTATTGCAACATAATAGTTTATAGGTGGAGCAGAGATGTTGTTTGGTCATAATTTCAAAATATGTTGTGATATTAGATCACACTTTACTGAATCATGTTTTTCTTATACATTTTTGACAGTTACAGAATATACGTCTCCACATCTTAGACAGTGGTTTGGGTTAAAGTGTTACTGCAATTTGTATCCTTTTCACTATTAATGAAACTGACATCACACACATACAGCAGACCCCAACTTCTGCTTTGGAACGTTTCATTAATTTATCTTCTCTCCAGCTATCTATTGTACATGATTTTTAAACATTTCATGGTAGTATTATCTGTCAACAAATTACAAAATTTTTTATTTCTGGATGAAAGTAAAATATTTTAATTAATTATGAGGTAGTTGATGAAGTTGGTTTCACACAGCTCCAGTGTTACAGTACAGCAACAAAACAAAAATTGGTTGTCATCATCGTAAGTGAGACATAAAAATCCTGTTGTCTGTTGCACAAAACCTGCTTTAACTGAATTGAAGGTTCCACTTTTCTCACGTTCGCAGATTCTCAAAGAGAGTCACAAGAAGTATCTCACACCCATTCTGTTGGTGAGAACAAATACTGAGCACTTTGCAACAGTCAGTGTTCAATGCTGAGTACCTACTGTATGCTCAAGCTCTAATTTCAGGATATAAGATAAAAGACACTTTTGAAAAAACTTTTGAGATAATTTCATACATAACCCAACTTCTAAACTTAGTTTATTGGGGACAGTTTCAAAAAGTTCATATTCTGATGATATTTAATATTGTTGTGTACTCAGAATGTTTAGCAGAAATGGACATTGAATATGTCCCACGTGAGCCCATTGTCTTAATCTTTTTTTATTTGACATAATGCTACTTTATAGTATGTACATTACATAAATCTGTACACGTTTTGTATTAATATTTCATGTGTGAATGTATTTGGTATGAAATCTTCTGAAGGTAAACATACAGGAGTAATGTCTCTACGCATTATGCGCTACACATATGGTAAATAGGTTTTTGTGGTCATTTTGGGACTTTTGTGTCTTGAAAGCTGTCATACTAGTATAGTATAGAATAGTTTCCTTCCCTTTCTAAGAACATACACACACACACATACAGTATAATTAAAAAAGGGAAACTTCTGCAGCATTATAGATTCTTGACACATTTAATTGGATGTAATGCCTTCTGCATAAGGATGTTTGTGTTAATGGTGATATTTAGCTGTCCTGTACTGTATCAGTACTTTTGCCTATGGGGAAATGTTTTATATCAGTCCTTTCCTCTTTGAGATTTTACACTGCTGTAATGTACCAGTTTAGACACTGAAACTGTATTATAAGACATGCAGCTTTCCGTTTTAGCTGTGGATACTGTGACTTATTCTGTTTATGACAAAATGTCTGTATTGTGAATCCAAAGCCTTGGAGACTTGCTCATTAGCACAATCACAAACCCACACACACACACACACACACACACACACACACACACACACACACACACACACACACACACACACACACACCGAGTTCATTTTTGATTCTCATTTATCATTTTACACTTTCATGCATTTTTCACCACAAACATAGTGCACCATACTGTACATTTGTAATCATATTTACACTTTATATGTGATGGGTGTGGAGACTTTGTCACATTTTCCTGTTGTCTGAACTCTTGTTCACACACTGGCCATTAAGAGACCCCTTCCTGATGCGTGTTTTTGATGGAAGTGATGGGGGAGAAAATCCTTGTTCTGTGAAAAAATGTATGCCACATTTTTTTTTTAACTCATAGCAGTTATAACATACAAATTCTGAAGTATTCTTTTGATTCTAATAGTATATAAGTTTTAATTGAGTATTCAGTAAATAGTCAAGTTGTGTATGCCAACATAGGCTAATACTGCAAACTCAGTTATTTTAATGTACATAGTAGTTATTTGAGTTTTTGTTGAACTTTTTATTTTATTTATTTCATTTAATTTCATTTTACGTGCCTGGCATGAAGTATCAAATACACTTCAACTCTGTCAAACTTATGTGGACTTTCAAATAAGAGGAATCTCTGATTTCTGCTGTAGTATTTCTGTAAGTGTTGGGCCGCCTCATGTAAATGATTGTGAAAGCATTAGGAAAAAAGTTATTGGACGTTTGGGGAAATTGTTTGAGCTTTTTGTGTACTTTAACTTTAAGTATTTCTTTTTCTAAAAACAAAAATGAATTTGTTAATAAAAGACGAGATAAATAAGTCTGCTGTGGTAAGCTCTGAGTATTTCAATTATGTGCTAAGCATGGCTGGTACATGCACTGCTGTACATGCATTTTCTCCAACCATCATACAACACTGTTTCATTTCCACTCTGCTGAGAGCATACCTTGGTCTAATTTTTAACATTCTTTGCATCAAGTAGCATCCAGTTATACCTACTGGGCTACTTACCTTAAATGAAAAGTTAAACATTTGGGAAATATGTTTATTTGCTTGCTTAATGGAAGTAAGATGAGAAGATTGATACCGCTTACATGTCTGTACAGTAAATATGAAGCTACAGCCAGCAGCAAGTTTGTACAGATTAAACATACAACATCTAATGTGTTAATTAGTGATCCTTTGTGGCGCTGCTAAGTGGACTTTCTTGGCTCTTTCCCCATATTTTCAGAGAGCATGGTATCAATCTTCTCATCTAACGCTCAGTCAGAAAGTAAAAAAGTGTATTTCCCAAAATGTTAAATGAATGTTGATTAATTACAATGCACGTTACCATGTGACTCGATCAACTGTTGAATAAACTGCCGATTGTTTTCTGTGCAGCATGCAGATGAAACAGACAGCAAGGAAAATATTTACCCAACAGACAGAGCAGATACAGAGGAAATTATATACTGTAAATATTGTGAATGGTATTTATACTCTAACTATACTCTCTAACATTACAAGATGGCTGTCTTGCAGATGCAGTCTTTACTTGCTGAGATAAACATTACATTGTCGTCTTGGAACTGTCAGAAGCTTTGATTTAAGAAAACTAGAGCAAACTAATTTGTCTATGAGGCCTATGTTTGTTTTTGATGTTCCCCGACATTCTGTGATATTAGAAGAGCTAATGACATCGACCTACATAGCTGAACATAATTACATGCTTATATGTGCAGTTATCTTGTTTATCTTCACACCCACAACCTCGCTGCTTATCTCTGAAGATGCATCACACAAGCTCACACCACCTATAAGCCCACATGAGAGCAAGCAATGCAACACTGTCTTCATGCACATGCTGTCGCTACAGAATGATACACACATGCACAAGCCTCCGTCACACAGGCACACACACACACACACACACACACACACACACACACACACACACACACACACACTTGGGTGGTTAAAATGTGCTGTGAGCAGGAGGATGACAGAGCTGTAGTGTTGTAAAAAGTGAGTCACAAGAGGGCGAAAACTAGATGACTGTATGGTTACAGCTTTGCTCTGGGGAGAGGGAGCACACACACACACACACACACACACACACACACACACACACACACACATAATATAAACACAAACATGTTTCCACATATGAAAAGTAACACACACACACACACACACACACACACACACACACACACACACACACACACACACACATCCTTGCCAAACCAGGATATGGGTGGCGTGTGAGGGAGGCGGATGATTGGCTGATAACAACTCTCTAGCTACTAATGGAGGGGAGCAGAGGATGTCAGGCTAACATCTATTCCACATTGGGCATCCCAGGCCTCCCACTGAAGCCCATAACAAAAGAGAGTGTGTGTGTGTGTGTGTGTGTGTGTGTGTGTGTGTGTGTGTGTGTGTGTGTGTGTGTGTCTCAAATCTGCATTTTTACACAATAATGCACAGTCAATGATATTGTTGTGTACACTTGAAATAACCCAAATATCTTGATTTCCTTAGAAAATTGTCTGCCATGTAAGTTGTTTTTCACAACCCTCCAGCTTCTCCAACAGAAGCACTGAAGGGTTACCTTAGTAGCTCACCTGGTAGAGGGTGTGCCCCATTGAACGAAGACCTTACTATAGTGGCCTGGGTTTGATTCCAACCTTTGGCCCTTTGCTGCATGTCATCCCCCCTCTTTCTGCATCCATTTCCTGTCTCTCTTTATCTGACTCTGTCTATTAAAGGCCAAAAAGCCTGAATGATGATTTAAAAAAAAAAAAAAAGTGGGTTAGAAGTCTCAATGTTGCTCAGAAAAATGGTGGAAGCTCAACAAATCTGAGCTAATCTTGCAGATTATCATCTTAAACAAACTAAATATGCAATTAATTTGGTAATTAATTTATCTTAAGGTTACTTCCCACTCAGGTGAATGAGATAGCATTTCCTGTAACTTTAGTGCTGAGAAACGTCTATGGCTTAATTGGCTGCTTTGAAATGCACTTCAGGTAAAGCGGTGTTAAGTCTCAGTTCAAGTTTTCATCCATTTTGATTGACGTCAGTGTAATTGAGCAGCTTGTGTTTTTCCACCGGGTCAGAAAAACAAACTCCTCTTCTGCAGATGTTTATGAGGAGAATGATTTTAAAAGTCTGAGCCAAACAAATTGCAATCATCTGCTCTGCTACCCATTTTTTCTAGCCTGCATAGCTTCACCTCTGGCATAAGAAGTGCAAGATCATGGCTACTCATTAACACACACACACACACACACACACACACACACACACACGCCCCTAAATCCAACGCTATAATTTTGGACCGGGCTCAGAAGGAGTTTTGCTATCAGGCACTCTGAAGTAATGCAGATGCTTTGATGCATCTCAGCAGAACAGCGGGGGGTCTGCTTGTGATGTGGAAGTATGTTAGTACTTGCAAACACACAGAAAAGCACATGCATGCACAAATATATGCAAAAAGTAAAACAGAGATTTACTCTGAAATGCAGTGCGCAAATACACACATTTGATTTACTCACCTCCTACAAGAGAAAACAGTTAAGTCTTAAGGATGAGGCACTTACTGTATTAAGGAATCTTTACTTTTTATAGCAACATTATGTAACTTTTCTACCTTAAAATAGCAGCTTTAAAACCATTTTGCTGCACTGAGTTGTAATAGGGTGAATGGGTGCCTCTGTCATTCACACTCTGCCTGTTCTTGCACTATATAACTTTGGCTCAGTACTAGTGTGTAATGCTTTACGGTGGTAGTCACACACCACCAGCAATGTCACTGACCATTTTTTAACTGTTTCAATTCTCGAAAGGTTTGAGTTTAAATAACTCCATTAATAATAAAAGTTAGTGTTAGGGGACCTTCGTCAGGTCACAACACTCTTACAGTCTTTCAATGTGCAATACATTTGATTATTATTATGTTATTCTGTAATTATTCAATCATTCCTTGTAATTATTTATAACTTCTGCGAACCACAATCTTAAAACTCATTGCTATTTATTTTCTGTCATTGTTGAATATGTTTACGTTTACATTTACTTTGTATAGGCTCTTATTATCTTATTATATCTCTTAGGCTCTTATTGTATTTCTATTTCCATTTTTATCCTTTTACTTGTGTATATACCGATACATACATTTCTATTCTGTATATTGTGTTAGATATTGTATTATAAGTATTATTTCTATTCTTTACCATGTGTGAGTAGAACAACTGTAACAAACAAAAATTTCCCCCCAGGGATCAGTTAAGTACTTCTTCTATTGATACATTAATTAACCAGTTGGATACAACTAGGACAACAGTCATTGTTTAAAGAAACCAACCCAGACCTCCATTCTCTGCGGACTTTGTGCCTCTATAATAATGTCTGCTGTCTGCAGACTACATTTTCTGTCTTTGGTTATGACTAAGCCAACCAAACTACTGAAGTGAAAGCCCCCACAGTCACAAAGCAAAAAGCTATGTGAGACTGGGTGTGGAGCTGTTGTTGTTCTTGATTAGAAGTGACAGTCCTCTGAAAGCTCAGGTTATTTCAGACCAAACATCATGACACCTCCATGGTGGATGAGGGAGTGAAATTAATTTGTGCTTAGCATGGAGGGCGAAGAATATCTGCCCACTGAAGCAGCGTCCTTTCAAGCCTGAAGAAAAAAAACCTATAGAGGAAGAAAAAAGGGGAATTGACAGAGAAACGGCGAAGAGAGGAACATCTGAGTAGAATACAGTACAACATGTATTCTTGGTCAGATCCTCAAGGTCAAAGCAGGCTCCCTCAAGATGACGGATCATATGCTAAATCTGGACCGCTCTAATGGAAACCTGCTGCGATGAAATGTTCATACCGACACGCACAAGCACACAGTGAAGTGGCAGATTTCAGATCCAGCTGTGTGTACAGACAAAAATGCTGACAGCGGCTGTCAGATACACATGTGAATGAGTAAAACAAGGCTGCGAGCACATGGACAGACACACACGCACAGACAACAACTATGAGACACGCCAGCATGCACGTGTATGCTTGTATTTGTTGCGTTGTTGTTACATAGGCTAAGGGTAAACGCTTACAAAGTTGCAAACGTCACAGTTTAGCACTGCATGCCATATTAAAGAGAACAGAAGCAATGCACTGTGGTCATAAAGAAGAATAGCTGATTCATTATGTTTTAATGAATCAGTTATTAAATGGGCCTGGTTTCCACCCACTGACCATCTGTGTCACCTTAGCTCTCCAGAGCTGCTGGGATACAAACCAATCATAAGGAAATTACATGAATGTGACGCCTACATTGCTCCTCATGCCTTAAAATTACAGCACGCACATGAAAGCTCAGCTAATATGTAGAGTTTAGTTTAATTTCTCTGTACTGGACCTTGAATCTACCTCTGTGTATGAGACATGCTGTGTAAATGAAAACCTCCATCATGACCCAGTGAACAATCCCCCTACACTGCAGAGGTAATAAAAAAGACATAAAAACTAAATCAAATTTACAATGAGCGGCTACTGATGTGTCCGCACCTCTCATCCATATCAGTGTGAGTTCAGGTGCATCACAATTAGGCCTGGTTGTTTTTTAATTAGCCTAATTAGCTAATTAGCTAAAACACCACATCTAGCTGCAGGCTTCATTTGACCACAGCATGACTTAAGTGACAAAGGGAGCAGCCAAATCCACAGTTGCACTACTATAAGGATCAGTGATGATATAAAAACCCTGACTCATTCTATTTAGTTTCCACAGTCATGCTACCAATATATAACTAATATAATAAATCCAAATACTGTTTCTTGAAATATCGAGTTAAAACTGCTCTTATGAATATTTTTACATTAACAATGGATCAAATGACTACGTGTAATAGGAAAGGTGTCGCTCGTTGATAACCTCACAGAGAATTATCACCTCCCCTCAGCACTACAGAGCACTTAAGCATGTTTTAAAGGTCCATTGCTAAGTCATTGTTTTAGTTTTTCAGCCAGTAACTTTATTGTTTTGGTTCACTCTCATTGCTCTCACTGGTGTTATTTTTACCCACAGCAGGCAGCTATTTGCAGTGAAAAAGCTCTAAAAACCCACAGTACACGAACTGCTCGTCACCAAACATCAGTTACTGACTAGCTGTTGTCGAACACTGAGCATCCGAACAGCCAGGTGTTTCCCCCATGAGTAGGTGGAGAACAAAACGGAGCTAAAAGGAGAGTGAACATTGGACTTAGATTGATCAGGTGGACATTAACACCATTCTAAATGAATGCTAATGTTGCTCTGTTACTCATTATTACATAAACAAGCGTGCTGTTTAAGTGCTGGATGTGTAAATTAGCATCTCTTTATGTTCGCCATAACGCCTCAAAAGTTATAATCAGATATAAGTTTCATATTAATTAATTAGCATAATTAGAACTAGCATAATGATCACAGTACGAGCACCTAAGCTCCGACTTCTCATCCACATTGGTTAGCAGAAGTTATCTATAACTGCATGAACACAAGGAAATACAATACCACAACCATAGTCCATCACTCAGCCACCTCACTGAAGGTGGGTTGGCTCCCCCGACAGAATTACCAGCACTGTCAAACACCAAACTCTGGTCCATGGCCCTTTTAATTGGTCATATCCAAGAATGTGGTGAAACTATTTTTTTTGGTACATCTTCTATGCATTTTATTTACACAACATGGGTCTAAAATAGAGGATTTTTACTTAGATTTTTACAAGATTATCTCATGTCAAACCAGTTACTTCAGCATCCAGTACCGATGCATTTGCTAGCAGGACAGAGAATCGTTTATTTTCTGCCCGCCAGTATGGCAGGTAGGCTGTTTTGTCACCTCCAGGGAAGACAGAAGCAAGCCTGGTATAACCTCCTCTTTTTTTTTTTTTAACACTGTGAACCTCAACTAGTGTGTACCTTCCCCCTTCTGCACCACGGAGGAACTGAGTAAAGAATGTAACGTTTCCGGAAGAAACGCTGACATCACGTCAATTCAACACACAAAGGGAACAAAGAAAATGCAGTTTATAAAAATGGCGAGAAGAGAGAGATAAGGTGTGGGAGGACTCAGGAAGGGTTGAAGGGGGGGGGGGGAGGGAAGAGAGGCACATGTGTTGGAGTGTGTACAAGTACGTGCATCTGTGTTTATGCATGTGTGCAGGGACGTTTTAGTTCCACCTGGACCAGAGTTTGGTGTTTGACAGTGAGAAAATATGAGAGCAGGAGACACTGAGAGCGAGAGAGAAGACAGAGAGGTGAAGAGCAAGAGAGTGGAGAACCGAAATAGCTGCGGCCCATTATCATCACCTCTACCTGTCTGGCTGTCGCACCTCTAATTACTGCTGCCACATTGCTCCAAATAGCACACAATGAGGGAAGTGTGTGTGTGTGTGTGTGTGTGTGTGTGTGTGTGTGTGTGTGTGTGCGTACATGTGTCTGTCCTTGTGTAGATGTATTTGTGTACGGTACATATTCATATACAAGATTTGATTTTCCACGTTTTTGAGCCTTTACAAGACAGTTTCTGCACATGGAGTCGCTATGTTTCAGTGCCTGTAATTCTTTTTGTGTTCTTGTCACCCTCTGTGTGTGTGTGTGTGTGTGTGTGTGTGTGTGTGTGTGTGTGTGTGTGTGTGTGTGAAGATTATACCTCTCCTGTTAACCACCTGAAGAGAGGCAGCCTGGTGAGAGAAGCTTAAGGAGAATTTAATCCTTGCCTTAATGTGACAGCAGCATTTTCTGTGAAACTACCATCATTACTAAACTGTTGAGCCTCGGTGCGTGTGTGTGAGAGAGAGTGTGTGAGAGTCTGTTTAAGCAGACCACACACACACACACAAATATGCGCGCCCTTGAAAGCAGACATTTTGCAGGAAGATAGAGTAAGTGTGACTTCATGTGTCGTCTTAAGCACACTGTGAGCAGCCGATGTAGGTCAGGCGTATTGCAAACTGAGTCCCTGACTGTTCTCTGACTTATGCTTGAAACCAAATGCTACCAGAGGGATTATACAGAGACAGTGGCAGGCCTCCCCCCCTCCCCCCGACACACACGCACACACACGCACACACACACGCACACACACACACACACACACGCACACAAACGTGCACACATCACATGAACACATAAAGAGCCCTTTGAATCTAGGTCAGCCAAGCGGTTGAGACAGAACTGACCTTTATCACACACAACACACATTACCTGACAAAATCTACAGGTATAACGGAGAAACACATGTGGGTTAAAGAATAAATTGACGAGTTTCACTTGGGTTTGTCTCTTTTACATCTACCTCCAACCATATGTATGAGATTCACTGTCCTCTGGGAGTCTCCATGTCCTTGCCATCAATCGCTCCTTCTTTCTCCACGTGTAAACTGCAGAGGCAGCATCATATGGCCCCTGACAGCTTCCATACTTTCTCCCTCTGCTCAACAAAACTGCTGAACCCTTGCCAGAGAGAGAGAGAGAGAGAGAGAGAGGAGAGAGACAGAGACACATACACAGAGAAAGACAGATACAGACAGCTCTGCATCCAGGGTTCCCATCTGTTTATGGTGATGCAGTTTTTCTTGTCAGGGTCTCTGTCAGGTTTATATGTCTGATCTCATAAGTGGGTATGTCCATCTGTCCAACTTTTTGCAGTCTTCTCAATAGCCCATCAAATCTCCATCAACATTCTTGTATATAATAATAATAATAATAATAATAATAATAATAATAATAATAATAATAATCACCTTTATTCTCCACAAATGTGGACATTTTCCTTTGGCTTCACAGGCTGGTTAAATGAAATGATGCTGTGGACTACAGTGTTAATGTTAACCTTGTATCAATTATCCTCCAGCAATGCGTTTTCTGCAATGCTTGAGATTGTTTCCTAAAGTCTTGACAGAGAAGGTTAAATAACTGTGGGAGTTCAAATTCCCACTACCTTCTCTGTTAATATTATTAATATTAGTAAAATGTCCATCTCTTTTCAATGATGTGTTGTTGAGGTCTGCCTACTTGGGGTCAAATAACTTTTTACAGCTTTCTCACTCAAAACTTCAGACAAGATGTGCCCTACTGCTCAATATGTCACAACAAACTTTAGATAAAAAAACAGAACAAAACAAGTAGTAACTTTACAAGAAACTTCTTCAGAGTTTGAAGCTATGGAATAAAGTCTACTCTGCATATGCATCATTCCAAAGTGCTCCCGGCTGCTTTTTTTTTTTTTTTTAGTTATTATACTTTATTTTACTTCAATTTAGTTGAACTTTGGCCACAAAACTTGGCAGAAAAACAGTGTTATGTTAGACACTGTGACTCACGCAGCTGCCAGCGAGCACAGCCGTTCCCTCCAGTGGAAATAAAGGCCTTACTCTGTGTAATGTTGAACTTGCACTTTAAGTGTGAAAGCCCTGACAGAGGTTCAGAATATAGCAACTGTTCAGCCTTAC
This sequence comes from Dicentrarchus labrax, assembly GCF_905237075.1. Lineage (NCBI taxonomy): Eukaryota > Metazoa > Chordata > Actinopteri > Moronidae > Dicentrarchus > Dicentrarchus labrax. The sequence goes on along the minus strand of NW_026136722.1, from coordinate 3,526,102 downwards.
TCACACACTATGTGAACCCATTAGTGGCTGGTTTAAGAGCAAGTTTTGGACAGGGTTCACTCACTAGAGATCATTTTCCAGGACTTTGCCAGAACATTTTCAGTGATAATCTAGCTGGTATGACAGACAGGGATCATGCCATACACTTGTTCCCCCTCTGTGGAAGTCTGATTTAAACTTAAACTTGCACCGTTTTCCTGGCATTCTGTCACTCACTCCTATAATTAGAGGATAGTGTTGTAGAAAAATCAGCAAAATCCTTTTGTGATAATCCAACTCCAAAAAACCCTCATCTATAAACTACCATTTAAACATTAATGTGATCATGAACATAATTTTCAGATAGAAATGTTATCTGTTTGGGGAGCTCTGATAGTTCTTCGTGTTAGCCCCACTTTGTGATTCATGATGATAATAAATGTGTATTTTTTATCTAGAAATCCTGCCTGGAGCAGTTTTAAGTTTTAGTGTTTTTTTCTTAATTGGTGCAACCCCAAACTTTATCAGATTATGCAGATATGCATTCTTCCTGCTCTTGTTTCAGCCACTGTATTTTCAATCCAACCCTATCTGTCATGTGACAACAGGTTAGAGTTGTAAGATGTATGACTCTGATGCAGGTGTTGCTTGACCCACGTTTGTTTAAGTGGAACATGTGGCCCCCAAAATTACAAGAGGCAGCAGGAGGACAGAGGAAGAAAGGCTGGAAAATACTATCAAATTACTACAAAGGGCAGTGTTGTGGAAACTTTCATACTACTTTTTTTTACCTGAAACAAAGCCAACACATTGTCACTCCCAACTTGGCAGATACTGCAGCTTGGTCAGTGCTCCTTCGCTCTGTGGTCAAGGTAGCAAGAATAAATATACAACGCCCGGTTACACTTTGAAAATAAAGGGACTTAAAGAGTAACTGAACCCCAAAACCCTTTTTCTGCTGAAAATCTCTGTCCATAGGTATTTACTAGTGTTGTTGGTTGATTCAGGTCCAAATCTTGACATTTTAGTCATATTTTGCTATAAAAATACATAGCAACCACCCTCTACTGTTTGAAACCCGACTATTGCAATTTAATTTTGCTATTGGCTGATCTGGAGGCAGGTGATGTATGTGGTGCCAGCTTTCATCACTAACCAACTCCTGCTCCTATAAAACCAACGTCTCAGATCTGCAGACTGTGGCCTGCTACGTCACTTTAGCCGTAGCTGAACATTCTACCACTCTACCAGAGATAGCCTCTGTGAGCTGCTAGCTTAGCTAATGTTACAACACAGGTACCACACAGAGGCCGTGAATGTACTAGTGACTATCAAAGCTCCAGCGGACTCTCTGTGGTTGCATCATGGACAGAGAGTCTGACAGCTGCTCATGGCTGGTTAGTTCAGCTTGACTCCTGCTATTGTGAACAGTGATCCATTGTACCCCACCACCTTCATATGCAGACTTTCTTGCTCTATACTGAGTCACATGACGGTGGGCATGTACAGAAATAACAATACAGGGGTCCCTTATAATATTTTGAAGCATAGGGCCACTGACCAAGCACCAGTATTTGATGACATGGGAGTGAGACTGGGTTGAGCAAAGCAAGCTACTTGCAATATCCTAATAGCAAGGGGATCGGCATTGGGGATATTTTGTCCTAACTCTAACCCCAATCTGCTGTCCACATTCTTCCTCTCTCCTGCAGCAAACACCTCCACTGTCTCCACAAAGTGCACCATCTTAAATTAACACAGAAGCCAAACCACAGAATGATAAGAGTTTCTTTTTTTACCCTCAGTCTGCCTACACTCTCTGAAAACCCTTCGGCACGATCAATGAGTCAGTTATTTTCCCCTTGTATTCTCAGTCAAGCATATTAGGAGGCATTTGTGATACTCCCAAAGAGTGAAGATCAAGGCAGAGAGCTTATCCACCTCCTGTTCAGCAACCACACATTTCACATGACAACCAATAGATCTTATTTAAATCTTATTATTCTCCCTTTGATCTGTTCTTTCTCCTACAGGCCAAAGTTTTATGTGTTACCAACAGTACAGCTAGCTGTATTTGATTGCTGCTATTAAAGACGTATAGGGGTTAGTGAAATTACACATTACATCTGCTGCTGTTTGTTTCTTTTTCATGCATTAAAAACTGCGTATGAAAACAGCACATGCGGTCAGTCTAACCTTGCACCTGTGTTATTTATAATACACTATGTAGGCAGAGAAGCATGCACCAATTGGATTTTACCAATTCATCTGTAAAGGTCTTTTTATTATAGATTTTTGTGCTTCATTTTGTGTGTGCATGTGTGTTTATACTTAAAGGATTATTCATCCATACTCCTCTCAGAGTAAGGGAAAGGTTAAGCAGCATGGGAATGAGGTCAGCTTCACACACATATCTTAATTTCTTGTCTTTCTACTCTCTAATTCCTACATCTGGGGTCAAACTCACACTTCTGCCTTCTATAACATCCCTCACTCTTCCTCTAATTCTCTCTTCTTCACTATTATCCTTGCCTTTCTCTGTGCCTCTCTGTCTGCCATCCAGCCAGTCATCCTCTCCATTTCCTCTGCCTGTCTCACTCTTTCTCATCCTGACTCCTCATTTAAACCTGTTTCCACTCACAGGCCCAAGAGGATTCTGTTACAGGAAGTGCTGCTTAAAGATTAGAGGCTGTGACTGAAACAATCAGAACCACACTATGCACACCTCACTGTTGCTTGTTTTCAGCTCTTAACTTCCAGACAAACTCTGCTCTCACTTACTTTGCTGTGTAGTGAAAACAATGTAGGACACTAGCTGTCTGATGTAACTGCCTGTTAAATTTTGCATACTGTCACTGTAACTAACGTATGTAGTTATGAGCAGACACAGCTTTACAGTGAAATGCATTATTACAGAGCTGTGATTGTGCACATGCAGGTTGAAGGCCTATATGCCCTAGGCAGAGGGATTTACTATGCATCTATAGCCAGAGATTTGTAAGGCTGTCTATCTTGCAGAGTGAGACATCACGTTTAAATCTTTCATGTGTTGTGAGACTAGAACGTTCCTGACTTTTCCATTTAAAAGAGTTCACCACCAATTCAGCAGTGCACTCTTTGTCAGACTCATGATGGCATTAAAAAACAAAAATTACACATTCTTATTCCTTGTCAAAACTTAGCACCTACATCACCCACAATGCAACTGCTGGGTCAGAAATTCAGACGTGTTATGCCAGTAGCAGCTAATGTAGCCTCGAGCTGGTAGCCTAAAGCATAGATTAGATGAGCTGCAGAGGCCTGGTACATACTTAAACAACTCCACAACAGCAGAGTTGTTTATTTTCAAACTTGTCGTCTTCAGTCCTGGCAGACACTGACTGGTTGATCGCTTGAAGCATTTTATCAGATTTTGTGCAGCTCCCATTGGACCCACAAAAGGCTTGATACAACTTTTCTCTGTAAACAGACTTTGCTGTGTAAAATTAGTGGAGTTCCCCTTCAAGGCAGAGCCTCCTCCCCGGAGACATTAATGCAGCCCTAAAACAGCCCCAATCCTGGGCAGAAGTGCTGTACCAAAAGTCCCTTCTCTTGCTGTCTTTCCACGGTCCACCAGCTTCATGGAGGGGTAATAAAACACTTAGACTAGTTAATTGGGCATACACAAATGTAAATGCGAAAACAACATTGAACACAACAACACAACACTGAAAATGTCACTTTAATAAAGTATTATTATTATTACCAAAACATAAAATAAAAACAAAAGTTAAGAAAAATTACATATTATGTTATTGGATTTAATAATAATATGTAAGTAGCATTTTTGAAGTGGAGCATTTGAACTACCGGGACTGCTGGGAGGTTTAATTTATAACACTTACTCACTGTAGACCATTGTATGTTTTCTTTGAAAAATCGTAAAGTGACTAGAAAATGCAATTTCTGAAGAAGTTGCAGAGGTGATGGCTGACTGCTGAAAGGCTGATGCTAAACTGAATTGCTGGCTTTGAAAGTTGAATAATAATAATAATAATAATCTGTAATATTTGAAGACTTGATGAAAAGCTGAGGCCATACTTAATTGCTGGCTTTAATTTGTATGAAGTAGTTGGAGTACTCTAGAGGGGAAAATGGGAGAGAGTCTAATTACTATGAAAGGGACTGAAAAGTTAAATACATGTGATAATGTGTCTAAGATGCTGAATATTGTAACAAGAAAAATACTTAAAGTGTCTGTCTGTCTGTCTGTCTGTCTGTCTGTCTGTCTGGGGGTCTGTCTTAATTAAGTCATCTCAATCAGCGGTGTGTTCCCAAATCCAATTAAAGGTTGCCAAGGTGATGTTATCTGTTGTGTGTCTCCTGGGTCAGAGGCTTCATTTTATAGAGATTTTAGCTGAGGCAAACCCACTCATCTCCAACCTCAGGTTAAAAGGTTTTTTAATTGACTTTCATTGTAATTTTGTTGTTGAATATCTAAGTTTTAACAGGATTTGAAAGTTGAATAACAGCTAAATGTCCGAAGAGTTCAGAGTTTAAATGGAGTGAAGTATGAATGAGCAGTAACGTCAAACATCCTCCTCCACAAGAATAAATGGGGCCAAATTCCTGGAAAACCTGGAATATTTCAGAAATTACAAAAGGTATCCATGAGAAAAGTATTGGCCAGAATGTCCTAATTAAGTTGAATGTTTTGACATTTGAATTAAGTTTATTAGTCAAAAATGTTGAGGTAGTTCAGAGCCAGTAAAAAGGACAATATTTCTCGCTCCAGTATCAAGACACCACATGACTGGATGACTTTAAATTTCTCAGTCATTACTCATCTCTTTACCCTATGTTCTCCCATTCTTTCTCCTATTTCCAGATCACAACCTACTTTCTCCTTTACCTCCTTTCCCTCTTTCTACACCCAGCATCCATTTTCTATTTCTTTTTCTAAAAACACCTTATTCTTACAAGTTCACAGCAAACACCTGCAGAACCCAACACTTCCACAGCGAAAACACACTGAAAGGATTTTATAAAGAGGTGAAATCATATGGAAAATAAGGAAATGGGTACAAGTTGAAGTGAAGAGAAAGATGAGAGGAAGATGACTTTATTGTGGATAACTCTTCTTAAGGTTTTTTTCCTTGCTTCAAAACATTTTTAATACATATGCACACACACACACACACACACACACACACACACACACACACACACACACACACACATCAAATCAAACCACAGGTTGTTTTACATCAGATGATGCTTAATATTCTGTTGACGCTTGATGCCCTTTTTCTAATTCCACTGGATCCTGTTGACAGCTCGCATAATTTTGCCTTCTTTCATGTCTGCACCAGTCAGGCTACAAATTGTTCTTTTTCTTTTCCACAGCTCCTTATTTTGTCACAATTGTAGATGATTACATCTGATGTTAACAGATAGGCTGTTGTCAAAAGTCCCGGTCAGTGTAGAATATTTTAATCGTTGTGTTGGAGATCAGACAGAATATTGTCAGTGCTTGGAAAGAACAGTTGTTTTGAGGAAGGAAAGAGAATTAGCAGGGCGGTGTCATCATGGTGCCTTGTTCAGTGCAGTGAAATCACTTATCAGGTAATAACAAAACCTTACAGTATCTTCTGTCTTATAGAAAGCTGTCTAGAAAGTTGCAAACTGATCATAAGAACTAATTGCTACTATATTTTCTCAGTGCAATGTTCAGATGCTTTAACCCCAATCTGTATTATGCCATTCTCGCAGCATCCTGATGGCTTCATTACTGAAAAGCCAAATTCAGGGTCACTGATAGTTGTCTGCTTAATAGGTTTAATTGCATAATACAACTTTTAAGTCAGGCAAAAAAAGCAATTAGGAATTTAATCAAATGTTATAATTGTGCAATGCAGTGATAAAGAAACACCTTAAGACACCTTGTGCTCACTTATCTTTTATTTCCTGAAATAATATAGTATATTGCTTTGCTCTGTTGATTATTCACAGTTTTAATTGCATTAATGATTTGGACGATTGGATTCTAGGAACAGTGTTTACCTCTTTAGCAAATAAGGCACAATAGGAACACTGGCAAGCATCAATGCAGTGCTGTCTGTATAGTCTGCCTGCACATAATTGATTTCCAATACATGTGTCAGCAGAGAGACAGTGTCAGGCCTACCACACAAACCTACAGTAGAGGGTGTGAATACAGAGCTGGCAGCAATGCTGCAAATTAGCACGCAACAGGGTTTTGTTTTCCGTGGAGAAGCGTAGCGTTCTATGTGACTCCATGTCTCAAGTGGGATTTTTGAAATGATTATTAATGACAACAGGAGATTATTTGCGGGGTATTAGCCAATCACCACCTTGGATTGTGATCAGTTGTCCCAGTGCTCAACGTTGCAGTGAAACAAATCTTCTAAGACGCTTCCACGTTGCCTTGGTGTTTGAAATAACTAACCGATGCATTTTCCTCACTCACTCTCTCTTTCTTCCACTTCATCCTCTTGCTCGTTATCCTGATTACCGCATCAAAATATCTCAGATACTTGCCTGAAAACTGCTGCTGTCATGTTATAAATTAGGGAAGTTTGTGCCTTCAAGGAAAGAGATGAAACAGGGTGAGTGAACAGGATCCGTCTCCAAACCAAAGTATTACACACTCTCTCTGATTAGATTAAAATACACATGACAGATTGCCGTGAACGCATGACAAGATATTATTCAGTGTTAAGCATATTTTCTCTGTTTGCAACCATTTAGACTTTTTTGAATGCGGACCTCCGTTGCGTTTACAGGAGGCAGTTGTTATTGACAGATGGCCGAATGTTCTCTAAATATCCTCAGTTTCAGTTATCCTCTGCTGATGATGCAGGAATCACATTTAGAATCTCCTGACAAGACAGTAAATGACCACCCACTATACCCTTGTATGTATTCATAACAAAAAAAATCACATTTGAATGGAGCCTGTCAAACCGAGTGCCATTTCTCCTCATTTCATAGCATAGTTTCTTTGCTGATGTTAATAAAACACTATGTTGTTCAGGCTGTTTACTGGCATGTGGTAACTGGCTTGTAGACAAGGATGCTGTTAAATAATACAAATAAAAAAGTGTGGATTATGATAATTCAAAAACTTTCTGTGACTGGTGTGTTTTGCCCTGTGTTTTCCTTCTTTCCATCATCTTTGTGAGGCCTCTTCCCTCCTGCCACGACAAGTTCAGCAGTCTCACACACCTTCTCCTCCTCTTACATAATCTTCCACTCAACAGCAGGTGACTCAAGTGACTCAATACAGACATTTCATTCACGGTTTAACTTTAAAGAGCTCTAGATGGTCAGAAGTTCATTCGTCTAATGACAGTGATGTGTCATTCGTGATGAGTTGTAACTTATGATTATTTGCTGGCCAACATACTCTCACTGGCCCCTTTATCAGGTACACCTGTACAATGTATCACAATTCAATCTGCAATAATGTTTCAGCATTGCAAATTTATAAATCCTACTATGGCGAAGGCATGACCCACCCTACTTTGCCTCTGACCTGCTGTAATCCACGTCTGATTGAGTTGCCCTGATATTCTTACTCTAATCCTAACCTATGTCACTGGTCATGTCTAACCAACGAAGACGATGATCAATCAATGGCAGACTGGGGTCGTGCCTTCGCCATTGTAGGATTTGTAATTTTGCTTCTGCCTCATCAATGAGCAAGCCAACTTAGCTGCTGGGTGCAAATCAAATTAACACAGCAAATTAATTCCTGCAGTTTGACCATTTATTTTTAACACGTTACCTTCAGGGCAGGTCTGTCAGACAGCGGAAACACACACACATACCAGCTGGGATCACAGAGCAAAATGGGCTTCTGTACAACAACAAAGCAAATGCTAGCGTTGTGGTCCAAAGCTACAGCAAAAACTGAACATTACAGGCATCATAAAAGCATTACACTGTGCTAGTGCACAGCGACGCACACAATGACGCCACTATTGGTACTTACTAGTGTCATACAGCATCTGCTATGGTGATCTTGCAGGAAGTTGCAGGTAGAGAAAGTGCAGTTTCTACAGCCACATTTAGTTTCATCAGTAGTTTTATAAACCGCACTTTGTCTTTAAAATAATATCCAGAACAATTAAAGATAAATTGAAATACCAGAGATGAGTTAGATGAGACACATAGGTTGTTGTCATGACACAAATGTCTTACTGTACTTTTCACTGGCTTTCAGTTAAATGTGACAAGTATTCATCATCTCATCTCTGTAAGAAAATAATTAATTAATTAATGTTTTCAATGTGCGAGGTGCCATGCAGGTTTTAAAGGAACAGTAAAATATTATATTAAAAATAAATCTATTTGAGATCTTAGTCTTGGGTGTGAAGGAAATGGACACTAAATAGGTTGCATGTTGCAGTTGCCATTATTTTATTTTCTAACCTTTAACTAGAACAAGACTAAACTGTACCAGGAAGGAAACAAACTAGAGATCCTTCTCATCAGCATATTCTTATGCTCATGCAGTGATGAGAGAGACTGTCCTACTTACAACTATTTTTAATTGGTTGCCCTTGCTGCATGTGTCTCATGCCATACAGCCAACACTGAGACTAACACATAACAGACACAAAGCAAAATGCAAACGGCATGTGGCTGAATCAATGCACATCGACAGACAACCAAGCAGTGAAACTGAACACACATTCCCGCCCATGTGTGCACAGACACACATACACACGCATCCTGCATATGTCAATGCGGCATACAGGCTAAGAAAATGCTGACACAGTGTGTGGTAGGGGGGAAGCGTGATAATGGGGCAGTGGGGCCGAGTGTAGAGCGATGAGGAAACACTCATCAGAGCTATTAGCATCAGTGTGACCCCATTGGCTGCTATGACGACAAGCTGAACTTACACCGATCACAGCTCTGCACCAGCATGGGTGACGGGTAGGAGGAAACAACAGTGTGTGATTGCAACCAGAGGACAAAACATGCTAGAATCAACATGTTAATGTGGCTACAGCACGATTCTCAAGGTCTCTAAATCAAGAAGTTCATGGTAATGTACAGGTGGCATAACCAGCACGAACAGTTATGTGATGTAATCTATTTATTTATTTTTAGTAATGTACAAGAGTTTAACTGGTTATGAAAGAGACTTATTTCATACTGATGGCTTTACATGACCTACAGCACTAAGGCTGACATTTGCTAAGTGGTGGTTTTTGAAGCCTCTTGTCATGAACTAAAACAATGGAGGAGTGATAAGTCATTGGGATTCATCCCAGCCATAAACGTCTTCATCATCATCATCTCATAATCAGAGTCAAAGTGTTAAATTCAAACACCAACTATTCGACCCATATAACCACCCCAGTAGCCACCCCACTATCGTGTCCAAAAAGATGAGAGATTGCAAAGAAAAACAGGGAGAGTGAGGGAGAATTGCGTAATATGTTAGAAAGACAAGAGAGTGTGTTTCGTGTGTCTGTGAGAGAGAGAGGTGGGACAGAGTGAGAAAGAAGGGTGAGGTAAAATGCAGACGTTCTATATTTAGCAGAGGAGCTATTGTTTCCTGGCTGGGGGGAAATGGGAAAGGCGGATGGCTTGCCAAACTGAGCTTTTCTGAGTAAACCTATCCAAAGTGCACAATTGCTCAGTCATGCACATGCAAATCCACATACAGATGCACCAGACCCCCCCACACACAAACATGCACAGTACACGTATATTCCACAGAGATCCTCTCTCGGCATTTTATTCCCCAGAAATGTCCGCCAGCTCATGGCTGGAACTCATCACATTATTATGATCATTATTCAGGAGCTGACCTTATCAGTCTGTGATTTATTGCTGACTCCAGTACAGTGTTATTATCATTCTGTCCGATCTCTTAGATTTGGTGGCCTGGCAACTCTGTAACTTCTCGGCCTTATTTAATGAGGATTCATTAAATAGACTGCTTATATATAATCTTATGGAAGAGGATTGCAGAAGGTGCATATACATTCACACATACATACACACACACACACACACACACACACACACACACAAAACTGGCAGAAGCATGTTTGCATGTATGCTGTTGGAAACAAACACACACATTCAAGTTGTTGAGTTCTTATTACAAACAAGCATAATTTGATTTTGTGTGTCTTTTTAACCCTATTCTGATGGGAAAATAAACCAATCTTAACCAAATTTCATGGCAATCTGTCCAATATTTGTAGAGACGTTTCACTCAAAAGTGTAAATGTCAACTTGCTGGTGGAACTACAGGAACAGCCAAGGGATCACCAAAGTCATTGGGATTCATTATCTGGGGTTCATGAATGTCTGTGCATAATGTCATATCAATCCATCCAATAGTTGTTGAGATATTTAAGTCTGGACCAAAGTGGTAGACCAACCAACATTGCCAACCTCAGTAACAGAATTTTGTTTTACCATCTCACAGAAGCTGTAGCCTATAAGTCAACAAGTCCTCCAAATGAAATGGCAAAAATATTTACCCACTAGAATGACACGTGTCATCAGCTAAGATCATGGCTTGGGTTGAAATAAATACCAGCCTAGCATCCCTGGAACATCACACTACGTCTTCTTTTGCCATAGATCCATAACTCCTGAGGGCACTAAAGGTCTTTGTCACTCTGGCAGAGCGGAAATTAGCAATGTTGTAATTTTTCTCAGGAGGACAATCTCAAGAGGGAGGTGGTCCGGGTTGATTGTGGGTGTAAACACGTCGACCAGAGTTGCATGTGGTCAGGTTTAGTTCATTAAAGCACTTTGGTTGAGATCAGGAGCAGAGCCTGATGGTTGAAGTCAGTGTTTTATTTTTTCAGTATATTTAACCAACAACACAATTTGCCTTAACCATAAAAATTTACATAATCATAGAAATATTAATCATGCTTTAATGCTATGAGCATTAGCTTCAGAAAATGCATGTGAATGTTGAAAGACAAAATAAATTGCCAAAGCTGCCACTATGCATTACGTTTCTCTCAAAATGATCAGCTTGTTGTTTGGAAACCAAATTTTGAGAAGACATGTTTGCCCTTTAGCTGTATCATGACCAATAGAGCAGCAGTTGTTTGATTTGTTTGATATGATACACAGAATTTAGTGCATCCTGACAGTAGTACCATTTACAAATGTCAGTCAATGTGCCGTCAGAGCTAAAAGTACTGTAACTGCACATAGTTTAGCAGCATCCTTGTATAAGTAAACAGCATCGAGCATCGAGCATCGATCGCCCCGGAGATTTCCTCTGACGTGTGTTGATGCTAAATGAGAAAAAAGTGTAAAGTTGTGTAAAAGTAGTAGCGATGTTGCACATGCGGTGTCATTAGCATTGATCAGGGGCCGCTGTAGTCAATGGCTTGGTGGCAGCTGGGTGAGGATGAGCGCCACCCATGACTCCACACAGTCAGCTGGAAGAATCGATAGCAGCACCAGCCTGATGTTACATAACACAGTAGAGAGAGATGACCAGAAGCAAGTCCTCAGTGTTGTCACAGGTGAGGTTTTAAAGTAGCACAGTTGGGTGATGAGGCGGTGACAACTGAACCTCGTTGACTCTGCTGTATTTAAAGAGAGAGCACTGTCAGCCATTAAACTGCTTTCCTGACATGGTGCAAGAATGTATGGGAGGAAGCCTGTTGAGTTTTTACAAATTGACTGTGATCCAGAAAGGAAAAATAAACAAAAACTGCTTGCTTTTCACTTTCTCCAAAAGTCAGCAGAGAGTTGTCACACTAGGAATTAAAAGCTACAATGCTGCAACTTTATGCCTTGAGGCTGGAAGTGTATTGTTAGTCCTAACTCTCAGTTCAGTTAGTTCAAAACCCAACACTTGTCTCTCATCTTGATGAGCTGTCTACCTGGAAACAACATGTAGCCTGAGGCAGTGGTATGCTGCATGAGGAGAAGCTGTTGATTTTAAAATTAAAAGCAAAAACAAAACAATTATTATTTAAACAAGTCTTGTCTACTTCAAATTAACTTTAAATTGCTTAGTGATATCAATATATCTTTTTAATTTTGAAAGATAGATTAGAAAGATAGATAGAAAGATTTTGAGATTTTATCAGATTTATTTATACATCAATAACAAAAATAAGAGAATAGAAAACAAATAAAATAAAAAAAGAGTTTATAAAAGATTTCACAGAAATAAAGATCATATATCAATCAATATCAAGATGACAATTACTTTAACGGTACATCATCTACAACTTCCTGTCTGACAGGAGGCAGCACATGAAGCTGGGGAAATAAGACTCCTGAATGCTGGGTCCTTTCTCCTCTTCTCTTCTCCTTGTGCATCAACAGCTGGAACTCCAGTCATCAGTCCGTCAAGCTAAAGGTTGTGGATGACACCACCCTCATTGGGCTCATCTCTGATAAAGATGAGTCTGCCTACGGGTGGGCGACTAACCATCCATCAGAAAAACGCTGACTGCACCAGAATGGTCAACTCTCAGGACCCTGAGATGTGCAGGTGAGACTTTTTACATTGTCCTGGTTTCCTTGGAGACGACTTGAAGGCCACCAATCACGTCTCGACATGAAGGGCAGAGGGTGCAGCGCTTCTTCAGGTTGAGTCAGGAAGAGAAGAAGAAAACAGAACATGACGACAGATTCAACTCTGCGACCCCAACATGGACGAAGCTTCACCCGCTTTTCCCTCTGCGGGGCCGAGTGGGGCCAGAGACAATAATCATCAAGAAAGACACACCAAGACAATGTTAGCCTGAGACAACAAGGAGAGCTAAAGGGAAAAGAGCAAAGGGTAATGAATTGCACAATAAATGGACCTTGAAATGACCTACAAATGCTGGAACACTAAATAATATACACATTGTGACATATGTCACCACTGCTGCTATAAACAAATGTTAGTGGCTGTCATGACTGTTTTTATTTCCTTGTGACAAACATGAGTATCACTGTATATTATCGTAATTGAACTGGAAAGAAAATCAATGGAGCATTGTGTCAGCCTGAGATGTGAACTTCCAGTTTTGTATAAGTTTCGCAGACTCACTTCCTGCACGTCCTCTAGCAGTACTTTCTGACCGATGACAGAAAATCAATCTGCACCAGAGTATGAAACCTGGTATTTCTGCACTGAATCTTTAAGAAAAAGGAGAATTTATTTTAAGTGTGGCAGTATCGCTGAGCTTGCATAAATGAGCTAGACAATGGATTTTTTTTTGACATAAGAAAATTCATTGTATGACTTCATTTTTGTTTGCAATGAAAAAGCTTCTTTCCAAACAGTAACTCAAAAAACTTACAGTAAGATACTTGTCAAAGGCTGCCAGTTAGTTGTCACCCATTCCCCATCCGTTACTCCTTCCCTTTCCGATTTTTGTTTCACACACAATGAATTACATTTTATTTATTTTAGGCCCTATACAGTCTTAACAGGTTTCTATGGTTTGAGTTTAAAACATATATCTCTATGAAGAATTTTAGTATATATTATCCTTTTATTATATATTATCCAAATGCTTGATGTTCATTAAATGCTCCATATAATTCTGTGCTTGAACTCATCATCTAATCTATTACGTACAAAGTCTGGGTCATAAGCACATCATCTTAAAACTTTTGTAGCCTTTTTTAATTGATTTTTTGGGCTATTACGTTGTTCCAATCAGTTAAACTATTCCACCAGATCTTATCCCCAGTTTGGAAACTCTCCTTCCACCTGTATTCTGGATTACACCAACACACCAAAGGTCTTAATTGAGCTGCTATAAAATAATCTATTAGACATGGGAGGGTGACCCCCTCCCGTGTTTTTTTTGCCAACTGTAGACTCTGATATCTAATTCTAGGTCAAATTACCTCGATAGAAGTTTGCTCCATCCCTGAAATTGTCAGTCAGATTTATCTAGTGGAAGGAAGAGATACAGCAATCTTGGCAAAATATGAATTTAGGTGATTTAAGTCAGTTGAATTAATAGAATGTCTAAAAATCTGTTCATAATCTGGAGAAAACATGATAGTCGGCCAGTAAAAAAATGGTCCTGTAGAGTCTACATACTATTTTGTATCTAATTATTCTCCAACTATCTTCATCATTCTGAAACCATAACACAACAAATGTTGAGGATGACAAATTTTTACTCCCACCACCTAACAAGGGGCAAACATAGTTGAGGGTGACTACTCGTGAAAAACGTTATTTCCATAGTTCGTAAGATAGTTAGCCAGCAAGCTTGCTCACTGAGGTGACGCAACTGAATTAAACAAAACACACACAAGACAACAATCGCCCATAGGTTGGACCCATAGATAGTGATATTCCCCCAGCAGTAGAACTCAATTGATTTGCCTGTCCAGGCTTAGAGACTGGATTCTGGGGTTTAGAGAGATCAATCGGGGCTGGAGCCCCAGAAGCCACAGTAGGGTGATATGTGATACAAAAGCCATACATTTTACGCACAGTGTGGTATGAAGAAGCTCCACGAGGCTCCCTCAGTGCAACGTTTTGAATGGCAAAAATTGAAGTGATTAAATTGAGTCCTCTGCATCAATACTTCCAGCAGTGGGGTCCTTAATCCTTTGTTTGTAAGAAATCTCTTTAAACCAGCTAATCTCCTGTGCACTGACCCATCCACACACCTGGTTATGTTGGCTGCTTTACAGCCAACATAACGTACTGGAGTGAGAGCATATGAAATTAAATGGCTTTTATAAATCAGTGATTATATCAAATAGTGCTGCGTTTAGCACTCCAACTCCACTCTTTAGAAAGAAATATTGAAAAACCCTTCAATCTCTCAAAGTGTATCTAGCTTTTTTTATTGGCAGGAATTATACCCTCAGGCTAACAGTTTGCAATGCTGTGTGGATGAACAAAAACAAAATTAGTTAGTTGCACAAATGTGTAACTGCAAGTGCAAAGAGGTCCTCTACTGTAAATAACAGCGGGGGGTTGCACTTCGTCTCTCTTGAAGATGTGGAAGAGATGATACGGAGACAAACAGAATAGATAGAGAGTAAGAAAAACAGAGAGAGAGATTGATAGAAAGTTGGATTCAAGAAGCATTTAATTGCTAATTAATAGGATAATGTTTGGACTGCAACAAACTGTAAAGCCTTATGGGACCTCTAGAGTGGCTCCTTATGGCGCTGCCTTCAAACTGCCTTTAGAACACTAATTAATTCACATTCTGCTGCTAATTAATTTGCCACTGCTAATTAAACTGAAAGGCACCTTCTTTTCACCCAGTCCTCTCTGTCCCTTAGCTCCTCTCTTCTTTACAGTTTCTCCATCTTTGTGTTTCAGCCTCCCTTGATTCAACAGCTCATCCTACAAGCTGAATGCTCGCTTTCCCCCCCAGTGTCTTCGCGGCTGACAGCTGATGCTATTATTGTGTTATATGCCCCCAGCTAAAAGTGAAACATCTTGCTATTTGTACCTTTAAATGGTTTCACCAACAGGGGGATTGTTAGCAGGATGTCAAATATAATCACTTTCTAAATCCCAACACCGCACACAGCTGATAGGATTCAACCTCATGTCTCCCACACAGACAATCAACAGCGATGTACAAGCAAATGGTTCCCACAATTATGCAATACTTGTAATTTTTCCCTTAATGATGAGACATGCCGCTAATCTCTATACTTAAAAACACAGCTGTTTTATAGGGAAATGTTTTCCGATGACTCATGAATTTCATGACAATTCATAATGCGCTTTACTTTCAGGCCTGTAATTATTTTGTCGGGCATCATCTCTGGATGTATTGCTTTGAGATGTATCAGAGGCAGTGCACTGTGGCTGAACTGCAGGAAGGAAGAAATAAATAAAGAAGGGTCCTCTGAGAAAACCAACGCTCCTCAGCCTCGCTCACGAACCTTGATGCACAGCTGCTGATTTGTTGTTGTGCCATATGTTGACTGATGAATCGGAAGGAGGATGTATGGGAATGCTGTGTGATTCTGGCCTCGCTCGGATGAGCTCAGTATGAGTTTAGTTCCCAGCCTCTTGACCCCTCCACTATAACGTAGTCATGAAAATGTATTGCATGTCAATTTGACAGAGACCCTATATCTCCCACAGCCACATGGGAACTAACGATCATAACAGTGCATGGCAGTTCAATCTCCTGTGAACTCATATGAACTCACACCAACTGAATGGACAGCTTTTTCGATCATTTATCATAGGTCATGCAGTATACCATGGATTTCATAGTGACCAATTCGAGTAAGTATCATTTATAGCTACTGAAATGACCTAATTATATCCGCAATTGAGTCTATTTATTGATACATACTGAGCAGTCATGGAGATTTTCACACAGCACACATGCTTAAGGGGTGGCCGAGGCTCTTTCACACAGAGTCATTAACCCACAGCTAACTGTCATTTCAGGCCAAATGAATCACATTGAAAAAAAAAAAATCTATAATAATCTATTTCACACAGCAATCAGATCATTGTTTCTAAATGCTTTGTTGGTCTGATGTGTGCAAACTGCTGGCATCAGGAACAGTTTTATTAATTAGCTACAGTGGCATCCTTATCAAAATACCTCATCCTATTGTGCTTATTACATTAACACAATGTTGTACGGTGGCTGTAGCTTAGTACACTTTCTCAGTGACTGTAACATACTTGAGCACTGCTTTGCAGTACTTGGAACTTTATTCTGTTTTATTTTTTGGAGTTTTAGGGGGTCTTGAAAAACTGATAAAGCATTCAGCTTCAGTGGTTATTGCAAGAATAGCCTACATGCCATCATCTTCAGTGTATTACTGCATGAATCAGTAATAGCCCAACTTTACACATGATCCATGATGATGAAGATAGAAATGCATGGCAAAAATAACATACATTTTTCATATTTTTATTTTTATATTTTAGAGACCCCACCTAAAAATTTAACCAGTACTGTTTTCAGGGGAGCTCCTGTCATTAGCAACACGTGCTGAGGTTAGCACAGCAAGCTAATTGGTGAACCAGTCAGTTACACTAAAGAAAAGGTAAATGAAATGCCCTAGCTGAACCACCACGCCTGCATCCTTTAAATCAGTGGTTTGGGAACAGTTTTACAGTTATAGTTACTATGCAGATTGTACATACAAAATCACTTTATAAAATATGATGCATTGGTATCTATGAATTTAAATAATCCCAAAACTATTTCATTGTGGCTGTTCTGCAGAATGAGTACAGGGTATTAGCGTATTAGCTGATAACACTTTTACTTTTACTACCTGCTTATAACAGAGTATTGCTACTTTTACTTAAGTAAAAATCTGAATACTTACTTTGCCTCTGGTTTTATAATGAAACCCCTGAGGTACTGCTACAAAATCAGTAGGCCCTGTACACTGACACAAATGGACATGGACAATAGATAGGTCCAGTAATTTATTAAAAAATAACCTTCAGTGTAAAAACAACTCGACAAATGCACAAAGTAATCAATTTTCTCATGAAACAGTGTTCCTAAAATATGTTTAACCTCTCTTTGACCCAGGGAATACACATAGCACACAACATTGCCACAGTTTGTTCACCCATGTAATTGGAACAGTATTGCACTTCTTGCAACAGATCTTCAAACTAAATGATCTTCCAGAGGATGAGTGTAGTGCTTCCCTGTGCTTTAAATATCCATCCACTTACATCAATAATAATTACAATGTAGATTATGATGATACATTATTGTGCTACTGTTCTCTCAGGCTATGATGTGATTATATTACCAACGACAAAGATAATGAAAGTCATACACTATTGATTACGGCTGAGATAAACCTTTACGGTGGTGGTGTAAAATTTAAAGCCTCGCTCTTTGGGAAAGTGTGAGTGTGTGTGTTTCAGTCTGTGTCTGTGTGCCAAGTATAATCAACAGACGGTACAATGACCTTGTAAGGGTCATTAATGAGGATATGGCTCGAGGGGTTAACTGGATGCAAAGGGAGACCAAAGAGTGTATGTGTACATGTGTCCACCATGCACGTTTGCCTTTGAATTTGCTGTGATTAATAGTCAGTAAAAGCAGAGATACACTGTACATAAACAGTTACAGCTTCAAGACACCTTCATATACTCTATATATAGAAATGTCATATGGTGTGAGTGTCTCTGTATGTGAGTGTAAAAAATGACAGGGACATCTTATTCAGTGCAATCTTGTATTTATTTCTAAGTTAGACATATTCATTGTTTTATAGTAAAACTTTTAACTTATAGTATTGTTTTGTTGTAATTCATCTCAGCTTTTATCTGTAGAGTGTGGACAATTTACCCAGCAGTACACAACAAGTGAAACGATGGTGCTACTTCATCAGCACATTTTTCTTTCGAGATCTTGTAGATTCCCCCGACCAACCATCCCGGCCTGTTCAAACACTCAGAAACATCTTTCTTTCACGTCATCTTTAATGCAATGAATTTCTAAAGACTGGAAATTACATTTCAGTGTTTGCTCTCTTTGTGACGTATCTGCACTGAAATCCACTGGGAGAAGTCAGAAGAGAGAGTCAGCCTGTGGAACAGCTGCTTTAGGACCACTACGAGGGACAGATGTGGCCTGTGGACTATTGTTTTTCACTGTCCTCATTTTCAAGAGGATATAATCCTTTAGGGAGGCCTCAACAACAATCACACAAAATATTCTAAATAGTTAACCCTTTAGAGATATTCTTTGTAATTTGTTATATGCCCTCCAGGTAAAAAAGATCTGTAAGACCAAAAATAACCTGGCACAGAATCCTCATGGCTCTATCTATCATATGTTCTATTCATGTGACAACAACCGATCCTACCTGCGTATATCCTGCTGTTACTACTACAATAATGGAACCTGATGTGTTTTTGTCCTAGTGCTGGGTAAATAGACTGGTGCATGTAACCTTACACAACCCCAGGTCTGGGGTCAGACTGAAATGTCTTGGTGCCGGTCTATTGTAGAGCAGGTCAATTATAGATGCTCAGTGGGTTCAGTGCCATGCACCGACCAATGCATCAATGCTGAACTCAACTGAATTAAAGTCTGAAGAATTAACTTAACTGTATAGTAAATTTGGTATGTGAAAATTATTATGTTTTAGCTGTAATATGATCATTTTAATTGGTATGCAATTGGCTCTCAGTAAGATTTACTGTGATGGATATTGTGCAAGTTAGTTGACTGTAAATTAAACCTAATAGCAGTGAACATCTATTTTCCTCTACTAGAAACAAGGATATTCTCTGTAGCTACACTGGAGAATCTAATTTTGATCTAGATTGTTTGTGATAGGTGGAGATAGATTTTGTGATGAACCAATTTCAGAAGAGCTTTGAAATTTGAAAAAGGGATAATGAGGTCACTGCCGTGGGCTTTGATGATGGCAAAGAAAACATGTCGTCGTTATTCCTAGCTTCTGTACAAAGTGAACTCCAAAGGCGTACGAGTACGGAATACGAAAGAGAAGAAGAGACTACATCGGTGGGAGTTTAATTTAGTTAGACCCAGGGTGGTTTTACTGTAAAAAAGACTTCAAAGCGTACTATCTGTGGGAAAAGAAGGAAAAAAAGGTACAGTTTGCTGTCAACATCAGGGATTTACCGGGACCACAAAATCACTTGTGGTTACAATAAATCTCTGATGCATACAATGTGCCGCCACCCTGGACTGTTATCTTTTGGAGTAAGTGCTGCTTTTAAGCCAATAAAAGGAGAAATCTCTTGGTTGAGTTGCTGAATTTGTTAGACTGGAAGAGTTATAGCTGTGCTCTCACAGCACTCTGCAGGAGACTACAAGGGTCTTTATCATTTCTGAACAATAAGAAACAGAAATGCTGCAGCTCCCACTGCTCAGGGACACCAGATGAATGCAAAGTTTGTTGCCCAAAAGTGTCAATTACACACATATGGTGACTAAATCAGGATTGTGTAACTGAATTATGAATGTCAGACCACTCTGAATTAATATTTGAATGGATACAATGAATTATTTTGGCTAATTTTGAATATTCCAGTATTCACATTACAAAATCAACCATTAAACTTTCTCATGGTTTCACTCCTCTCAGGAAAAAAAGAGAGAAGAGGATCCAGTAACTCAGGCATTGCCATAAGCCTCCTTGATTCAACTTTCCCTTTGAAGAAGTTTAAAGAATCAAATTAAAGAGGAAGCCCTGACTTTGATACTGCCATCTCAGCATGAACATTTTAGATTAGATCAGGAAAAATATCCTCCCAGAGGCAATTTGCTTTCCAATATATGCCTTGTATTTACACGCTATAAAATAGATGGGATTTTCTCCCGTTTACAACCCTTCATGAAAGCGTAAAGGTGCTCCTGGGCTCTTCATGGCATGTAGTTAATCGACAGCACAAGTTGGAATGTGTTTCTGTAAGTGTGATAAGATGATAAATATAGAGTTGGATAAACAGCTCCAGGGAGAAGCACTGTGAGATGTGCAGTGATGTCATCAGCGGTACTGGACCAAATATGAGTCATCCTCAAGTTTAGGAGCCTCGGTGATGAAAACATCAGCCCTAAACTGGGCTAATCCACTGAAATCCACAAATTTAAACCGTGCACACACACACACACACACACACACAAACACACACACACACACACACACACACACACACAAACGCATACATGAGCACAGCCACATACTTAAACCAAAGTGGTGCCTGGATAGCTCATTTGAAATGAACATGAGATTAATTATGGACTACCACATGTGCTAATACATGTGTGAATTATAGACCTTACGCTGCATAGCTTATCAAACATGTTAACGTAAGGGCTTTACGGCTGCACTGATCACTGAGCTGCAATAACCGTCTGCTGGATTTTACAAATCCGCTTTGTGTCATAAAACTTTAGCGGAAAGGGGAAGAAGTAGCAATTGAGGGCAAGTTAGTGAATATCTCTGCATCAACAAGGTCTCTTTACTACAACTCTACAACTACAACTTCGCTCCTCTTTTAGTGTTTTTTCATTTTCTCCATTCTCTCCACACGTGCTGGGATCATGGATTGATTACTGATCAAACCTACCGAGCACAGACCCCGGCGCTCAAGTGATCAGTGTGCAACTGTGCAAGAAAAATCAGTTTGAAGTGACTTTTGTAATTCTTGTTGGAAAAGCAATCAAACAATTACAAAGAGACGCAAAACAACTACAAAAAGACGCAAAACGACCACAAAGAATACAAAACAAGACTTGATAACGAAGTGATGCAGAGTGACAACAGAGACAAAAGCCGACTACAAAGACACAAAAAACATCCACAAAAGGTGCAAAAGGATGACAGACACAAAACAATGACAAAGAAACACAAAATTACAAAATTAAAAGATACAAGACTCAAAATGAATAATAAGAGATGCAAAGTGATGCAAAGAGACAGAAAATTACTATAAAGAGACACTAATAACCACATTTTTTTTCTTGCTGGTATGCAGGAGAGGCCTATTGTCTCATAATCCGTCCATACCTCACATTTGTGAACCTCGTTTTTTATTTAGCCCTTCTTTCAGTTCCGATTGTTTAACACGTCACCCACACCACTTTCACTTTTCTTTGTTCACCTATGGGTGACCTTTCTGTCTATCCTCCTCTCTCACACACAGTCTCTTTCTACATCTCTGCTCTGTCCCTTTTTCTGCGGAACAAGTGAGGACGGATCTTATCTCTGACTGATTGAGTTACTGTGGCTGTCCCTGTTGACACACACACAAACACACAGATAGACACAGTCGATGGCTTTGCAGGGGACTGAGAAGGCAACAGGATGAAACAGAGACAGACAGCTAATCATGACACAGACCTCCCATGGAGACGCAGTGGGATACTTCTATATTGATGACTACTTGTTGACTGCACGACCAGTTATCTAGCTTAGTGGCTCTTTGGGCATTTGGTGCTCTTGTTGGCTAATTGGTTGCTATCTGCTGACTTGCTGATCTTTGAATGATTTTTATCCATCGTACATTATTTATATCTGCTTATCCTGTGCAGGGTCGCATGGGGATGGAGCCTATCGCAGCACACACTGAAGCAGGCACTCCATGGACAGGCTGCACCAAAAGGAAACCCACAAAGGCACAGGGAAGACATGTAAACTTTAGAAAGGCCCCAGCTACCTGCAAGGTTCAAACTCTCGCACTCTCTCAAGCCGTGTGACCTGTCAGGATTTTGCTTACAGCAACATTTGGCATCTTCAACCAGTGTTTCTGTAGTCGTACCACCAAGCATGTTAGTGCAATGTGCAGGTTCTGGTAGTGCATTGAAGCAGTAATAAGTATCAGCTGAGTAGTTTCTTAGTCAAGAAAAGTAGGCCGTTGCCAGTTGCCGTGTTCATTGTGTGTGTCTCATTCACTTTCTGGTTTTGTTCTGTTGGGTTAACTGCACGAATCCTTGGCCCGGATTGGTTCATATGAAGATACCAGAGAAGAAGATAGTAGAATACAAATATGGACACGAGTGGCATTATGCATCTATCTGTTAACCTAAATGAAATGAAACCAACGCTGTGCATGGTTGGCGACTCGAGAAGAGGACAGGAGAGAACTGCATCCTGTCTGTCTGGTATTGACTGTAGCATTATGTTATGACCTGTTAGTAGCTGGTACAGCCAAAGGGCTTAGTGGTAATTAAGTCCCCTCAAACAGAAAATCATTTTACCAGCACTACCTACACCATGACGGAATAATTTATAGTACATGGTCTCATATCCTCTCGTCTTCAATTGCCCTTCAGAACAGGAATTTATCCATTTTTGCTCCAGAGATGTGACGAATGGAAGAGCTTAAAACAAGTCCAGCATGTAGTGTATATTAAAGGAGAATTCCCTGTTGTTAAAGTATGGTGGTTTTCTGGTTAGCATGAGTTGATTGTGCTCTGTCTTTGGGTTTATTGACTGTTTGGCTCAACGGGTTAGGTTTGGCTGATGGGTTAAGTTGAAATTTTGGCTGATAGATCGAGTGTGTTGTTGGCCCTCGTCAAAATAAATAGCTGTTTGGATAGCTGACTGACAAGACTGGATGGGCTGATAAACAAATGGCTAAAAAGAATCATCAATACTTAAATGCATTAGCATTAGTAGTCATTGATCGGACCATGGAAGGGCAGTTGGGGTAGACTTTCTTAGTAGGGTAAAATACAAAGGAACATTGGGAAACGAGAGACGTACTGTGGAAATAGAGGATGGCACATAGACTATATACTAGATATACAAACAGTGTACAACACCACTGCAAAGTTATGTATTCTAATAATAAAATCTACAACGGGAGGAAATTCAAGACACCCAATAGATTTTTTCTTTCTATATCAAACTGACCCACATTGTCTTACAGAGAGGAGAGCGGGGCTCTCCTTTCACAACAGACCTTTTCTTTTTTTGTCCAACACGAGGAACAGACAGAGTGAGCTCTTTGTGTACTTTCTTTTGATTGAAGAAGAGGGAAGATGAGAGGGCTACAGACAAAGAGGGATCACAGTACAAAAAGCACCGCAGCTGGGAATTAGACCCAGCTAGCCTGCATTGCATCCGCAAAATGAAACTTTCATTTAAAGAGAGCTACAACAATGAGAGCCCGGGAACATCTTTAAACCTCCAGCGAGACAGTGTTACTTTCAAGAACTTTTTATTTTTATCTTTAACCTTTGAGATAATATTAGACACAACTCTGTATTTATACTGCCTGGAATTCTACACTGCCAGACATTGTCAGCTAATTCCTACACACTGTTTTAAAGGCCCTGTGTGTAACAATTAGCATGATCTGTTAGCAGAAATGGAATATGATATGTTATGTCTTCAATAGTGTCTTTTATTTATCTATTTTTTTTACCTTAGAATGAGCTGTTTTTATCAATCTATGCCACTAAATCCTGCACACTGGACTTTTAAAAGAATAGTTTGCCTTTTTTAAAATGTGTATTTTTTCTTACCAAGAGTTAGAGGAGAAGATCAGTAACACTCTCGTAACTGTCTGCTAAAGCTACAGCCAGCAGCAGGTTGGCTTAGCTGGAAACAGTTGGAAACACATAGCCTGGCTCTATCTGAAGACAACAAACTTCACCTAGCAGCACCTCTAAAGTTCACTAATGAATATGTTTGACTACTTCTTGCCTGGCCGCAGTTTCTGGAGCCTCTGCTGATTGCCTTGCAACCTCACAGTCACAATAACGCTCACTGCACTTTACTCAAAGAATAGTCTGGTGACTTGTTTTAGTTTTTTTGCGTGAATTAATCCAACAATATGTAATATGTTAGTGCTGGATTTTGTTACATTTGGACAGAGAAAGAAAGTAGTATCGGTCTTCTCATCTATCTCTCAGCAAAAAAGTGAGTGAGCAATGTCACACTCTACTAGACAGTGCTTTTGCAATATGAATCAAAATAAAATTCTGATTCAGATTCTCTATATATTCTTGACAATATTTCAGAAACATATTTTATGATCTGTACGAGAACATGTGACCAGGTGAGCTGCCATTGTTTTCTGCTATGGACGAGTCATAACCAAGTGTAGCCAATAAGCAACACTGGCTGCAAAAAACAACAACGTGGCAACGGCCATAATGCCAAACTCAAGTCTCCACAAACCAGTGGTTGACGTCACAATAGGTTATCAGGTAATCAGAACCTGCAACTTTATGCTCACACATCACATTACTTTTGTCTATTGACAATTTCAGTTAAGTGTATTCAAACAAGAAAACTGTTCTCAACACACAAAAAGAATAAGAAGCGTTAATTTGAATGGAAAATAAGAAGAAAAAAGAAAAATATGGTGCTGCAGATGTTTGGGATGTTGCAGACAGTATATTCTGTCTGATCTGCAGGTTCAGTTTTATAGCAACAGTCAAGACAGTTTTAACCATTACCATTAAAACCCGCTCACGACAGCCATGTGAGAAATTGAATGGTAGAACTGCTCAAACCGCAAAACAGGTGACCACAATGTTTGACATGCGACAAACCAATGTCGAAAAATTCTTTAGGACTCAATTCCTAAATTAGCGTGAGGTGACCAACTCAAGGCTAAAATCCGTACAATGTCTGCCTGGTTTAACAGAATCAGCACCATGTTTAATTTTAATACTTACTCTGCAGTCTTTCTCATGGTCAAAAAGATAATCACAATAAAATAAAGTAGCAATCACACACATACACACAGGTACAGACACACATGGCACAAACACTCCTAATTACAGTGTAGGGCATAAACGTTAAATTCCATCCCATTAAACTCTGTCTTCATCTCCTCTAAGTAACACGATATCTTTGTTTGTATCTGTGTACATGAGTGTGTGTGCTCAGGTGTGTGAGAAAGTATTAATTTGTGTGTGTCTCTGTGTGTGTGTGTGTGTGTGTGTGTGTGTGTGTGTGTGTGTGTGTGTGTGTGTGTGTGTGTGTGCCAGCTCTGAATCAATAACAGGTATACGATGTCTGGCCTCTGCAGTCAAGGACGAGGTTGTAGGAGGGCACTGGCTCGGGACCGTGCTGCACAAGGCAGTGAAAAAAAGAAAAAGAAAAACACTTCTACAACTGCAGACATCCATCAACCCTGCAGATGCCATCAAACTCTTTTATTTCAATATAACTTCATCACTTGATCTATGTCCTTCTCTCTTTGCCTTGCTCCCCACTCATCTTCTCTCTTCACATGTTTTTATATGTAACTATTTCATTGCCTTCTTTCTCTTAAATGTCTCTCTCTCTCATTTTTCAAGGCCTGCCACTAATGTTGGATTCCTTAATGTCCCTCTCTCTCTCTCTTTCTCTCTCTCTCACTGTATCCTCTCATGGCCTTGTCTGAGTTACCCTCACATAACATGCTTCACTTGATGCTCTTTCTCCGTGTTCATCTCCACCCTGAACTAATACATGCTGAGCGACAGTCAGAGAGTAAAGGAGTGACACAGAGCGAGGAAAAAAGAGTGAGAGTGACAGGCGTGGCGTGGTGTGGCACATACACTGGAATTTGAGAAATGTGGGAGACAGTTTGATGAGAGGATGGGAAGATGAGGTGAGAGACAGAGACAGGCTGAGGAGAGGACAAAGTGAAGGTAAAGAGGCGATGTGGTTTGAAGTGGCAGAGGAAGCAGCAGGCGACTGAGATGAAGAGAAAGAATGAGGTTGGCTTTGAGGAAACTTAAAATGTTCATCCTCCTTGAGTTTTCTATAAAATGTAATGAAGGAGGGAGTGGGAGAGGAAGTGAAGACGAGAGGTGGTAGATGAGAAGAAAGAAAAGGTATACACAGAGCAGAGAAAAGAGAGGAGAGAGAACATCCTTTTATTGGCTTTGTCAGCATCTGACAGAAAGATCTCTTGTGAAAATCCACCAAATGAAGCCACCTGCGTTTAGATGGAATACAGTAAAAGGTGTCAAAATAAATAATCCTTGCTAGGGATCTAAATGGGTAGGAATACATTTCCCTGATAGGAGCAGCAGCAGAACATCTGCAGTTAGATCTGCTGCCCCTCCCCAACTGACCTGTCATTAGATTGACAGTTTGTCACAGACATCGCAGCACTTCTTCTCATATACATGACACAGACATCTGCATGATGTCTGCTACAATCCGCACAAGTGACTGGTGTCAGGATCCATAGGCGAATGGCTGAAAGAACACTGAGTGGATAGTTTTGAGTAGATTACAACAGTTTTCACCACAGTTGTTGGTCAGCGCATGACAAAGCTTGACTCATGCTGCACAGGTGGTGTTAGTGACTTGTAGACGGGCAGCTGACTAACTGAAGTTAGGGACCGTCTCCAAAGTTCGTGCAAAATGAGCCTTGGGAGTTTTTTCCACATTTTTGTCAATAGCTTTCTTATTCATTTTTTTTTTAATCTTCAGACCAACTTAACATTCAAGTTAGCCTCCAGTTTTGAAGAAAGTTGTATAACCTCAAAGTGGTATGTATAGGGAGCATGACTGGCTGTAATCTGGGGGAACAACTTCTGATGTAGGCATGGTTCCACTATCCAGATATTTTTGTGACATAAACAGATGATGCAGATAGTAGCCTACTAGCTTACAACCCTAAGACTTATATATGAAATTATTATTGTATGATATGCAAGAGAAAGAAAATAAAAATAACACAACAGATAGAGCGAGTGGAGAATATGAGACCACAGCCAAGCAGAGACAGAGAGAAGGAGAGAGAGAGAAAGAGAGAAAGGGGGGGAGGGGGGGAGATGATTTAAGACAGATCTCCTGTTCAACCGTACTCTCTGCCCTCCATCTCTCCCCTAGGACTCCTCCTCTCATTCCATCTCTTTTCCTCTCCATCCATCTTATCCCTCTTTTCTTCCCACCTCGCTTTCCAGCCAACACCCTTTGCTCCCATGTCTCACTGCCTCTGTGAGCATTGAGATGTGTCCTGTGCATCCATTGCCAGTAGACCAATCTGAATTCACCCCAACTTTGATTTCTTTTCTTAAATTAATGACCTGCTTTCCATTAGAGAAAATGTGCTGAGGACACTTTAATGTCAGACTGCAGGAAGGAGGGGGATTAGCTGATTTGTGGTGCATCACGTAACTGTAGAGTGAAGGAATGGGAGTGTGTTTGTGTGCATTTTGTAAGTGTACGTGTGTGTGTGTGTGTATTCTTGACATAACTCCTGATGCACTTTGCCAAAGATTTTAAGCAAATTTAGGCCGAGAGGGTTGGACAGAGAACAAACGGCAAGCGAAGATGAGCTGGGGGTTCTTCCAGTAAAAACAACAACCAAAAAAGACACAAAGAGTCTGTAGTAAGTGTGTGTGAGGGGGGAAAAGAAAAAGATAAAAAAGGAAAGGGTGACAGGGAAATTAAAGAAAAGCTTTTAAGCTTTTATGCAGGGGAAAAAAAGTTAGCAAAAATGAATATTTAAGATGAATATAATGTTAGCCACTTACAAACAGAATAAAATATTAAGCAGTATTTTTTGCATTTTTGCTGCTTTTTCTCTCTCAGTGTTTTCTGATTATGCCTGGTTCATGGTCACACCCAAAGGCACTTCAAAATCTAGTTCACATTCAACATTATAACCAGGATTATTCAAAATTCATAACATTTTGCTTCTCCATCTCTCTCTACAGTCTATTTCCTGGGAATTTTCTCCAGCCTTGACTATTTCTATCTGAATACGATTCCCTCTCTCTTTCTCTCTAGGTCTAATATGTCACTTTCCCTTGAGATAACTTGTCTTTTTTCCCCCTCCTACCTGTCTGCACCTCCTTTCCTATCTATATCTCTCCCCCACTCCCTCCACTATCCCTCTGTCAGTTCCTATTCCAGTTGCTTTCCCCATGTTTCTTAATCCTCCTCCCTTCCCTGCGATAATTCCTCTCCTCTTTCCCTCCCCGGCTCCTCTCTGTCAACCCCCTTCTCTCCTCTCCCTTTGGCAACCGCTCTGCTGTCTACTTCTCTCCTCCCCTCCCTCTCTTCCTGCCTCCCTCTTCCTCTCTGTTTACCTCAATCTCACTTCCTCCTTCCCTCTCTCCCTCTCACCATCCATCCATCCCTCTCTCTCTCTCTCTCTTTCCGTAAATCAGCCCTTATAGACTGCAGCACCACACATGTTCCAGACGTGCTCACACAAAGACGAGGATGTGCAGTGGTATTAGTGCAGTAATTACGCACAGGCGCAAACACTCACCAAGCCACAAACACACACACACACACACATGCGTCACACTTGCACATGAAAGCATGCCTGCACATTACAACCTGCCACTCTGTCGGCACCATTGCTCTTATTTGTTGGACTGACAGGCATTTTGGGAAAGGAAAGTAGCACGGTAGAAAACTGAAAGAGAATCAGGGAAAAGATGAAAGGAGACGGGATGAATAGCTCAATAATAATGGGAAAAAAAAAAGAAGGAAGGGGGCAGGAGAGGCAGCCAAAGCAAACTGAAAAGGTTAGACGAACAGGAAGTAAACAGAGATGAATGGATAAAAAAGAACAGGAGGAGAAGAACGGAGGGAACGTAAAAAAAGGACAAGAAGTGAGTTTTGATAGTTGGGAGCCAAAAAATAAAGCAAAAAACGTGGGACAAAACTGGGAGAGGAGAGTGTCAGTGACACATAATGAGAGAAAGAGGAGGAGAGTGAAAGGGAGAGTCAGCAAGCAAGAGCCGCGCTCATTTGCCCACAAAAAGATGTGTGTGTGTGTGAGAGAGAGAGAGAGAGAGAGAGAGAGAGAGAGAGAGAGAGAGAGAGAAACACAGAGAGGGAGGGGAGGAGTGAGCAAGAGAGGGAGGAGTGAGTTGGAGAGGGAGGAGTGAGAGAAAGAGAGAGAGTGTGTGTGAGACATTGTCATACAGGCATGCCAGAGAGCAGCAGCAGCAGCGCAGGCATCACCAGCGGACGGGATACAGACGCACTGAGGCAGCGAGGAAATAAGGGAATACACGCTGATGAAGAAGCAACAACAAAGGGAAAGGATGGAATAAAAAATATATATATTTTATTGCTTCTCCTTTCTCTTCCCAGCATTCCACAAGCAGAGCACCAGTGAAAACACATACATATGATATATATATAAAACTCCTATACATATATATCAAATTATGCCTGTTTTCAAAGAAGCTGCAGCCGGACAAGGACTGAATTGACATCAAAATCTATTGAATGAAAAATTGCAGATCATATGCAGCATTTGCTTAAAAACTGTTGCAGATTAGTGCTTTGATATTTTTATTTTTTATTTTTTGCTCAGTAGGGGAAAAAAAGACAAAAAAATACATTGATGCAAAGGGAAAATTTGGGAAACTGGCACTGAGTTGTTAAAGCAACAACAATAACATCAACAAAGAGCTTCTGCTGCAGACAGTCCTATACTTCCAAGGGGGCTTCTTTTGAAAACAGGATATTTTTTGATCTGCCCTTGCTGCCACACGGCTGTTTTGGCTGTCGCATCTCCACTTGTCTCTGTCGTCCGATTGGGCAGGGAGAGCATTGTTCCAGTGAGGCTTGTGCAAGCACGCCGCTGAAAGTGCAGAGGGCAGTCCACAGGCTCTCTGACCCCACGCTGATATTTCCTCAGCAATCGACAAAAAGCCCACACAGCCCAGCTCGGGCAGAGAGGAAAGGGTTGAGGTAAGTTGTGGGAGAGAGAAAGAGGCAAAAATATCAAAGAGAAGCATAAAGGGAGAATAGGATCAGAGTGTAAACAAAGAGACATAACCAAAAACTGAGCCAAAAGCAAACCAAGGAAGGAGAAAGAAAAAAAAAACATCAAAGAACAAGCCACAAGATCCGTTATGTGGGACACTCCACTGTGGTCAAGTAAATCCAGCATCTCTTTTTACAGCTTCTCTTGAGTCTTGGGTGCAGCAACGCTAAGACATTAAGATCAGAGATTCAGTATCACAACACCAGCCCTCCCCCTCTCCCTTTCTCCTCCTCTCTCCTCTCCCCTTAGTCTTAGCACTTGTAGGGCAGGACTGTGCAGGCTGATAGACAGTAGTACCCAGCTGGTGTCCCGGGTCTGTTACGGACCCTGGGATCCACGGAGAGGAGGGGTGTCAGTGGAGAAACAGCAACAGGAGACCCCCGCGCACGCCGAGGAACAAAAAGCCATTGGACTCCTTGTGTCGCTTAAAAGCTACAGACTGACACTGACAGAGCACTGTCACCAGGGGGATTTGAGCTGTTTGTGAAAGTGTGTGTGAGAGTGTGTGTGCGTGTGATTGTGTGTGTGCGTGACAGAAAACACGCCTCAGGTGCAAGAGGGACGCTTTTGGACTGTTATCATCATAGGATTTCCGCTTGCCGAGAGACTGGAGTAATGTTTTAAAGACTATTGAACAGCTGTGGTTACCTGTTGGGTCTTTGGCTGGAAATAGGAAGGAGATATATCCTACATAATCTTTACAAAATAAAAGCTCAATATTTAATATCACTCATAAAGACATCAGGGGCTGAGAGACTGGATCTAGATATCTCAAGGTGGGAGTAACGTCTCCCCAAAGTGGACCAAGGTGGCATCGAAAAAGATGCCCACTACAAAAATAAAAAAGCCTCTTTTGAACAGTGACACTGAGAGTAGGAGGATGATAGATGCCAGTTAAGCTCTGAGAGGGAACACTTCACTCTGTTCAGAGTTTTCGCCAGGACTTCAGAACTGCTTTGACTCCAGTGTTGAGCATTAGAGTTGTTATCCACTCAGGAATATGAGTCTGTCTCCGGAGTGAAAAGCCTTTCATGTGGGAGCCTGTGACTATCTGTGAGTTTTAGAGGAATCTGCCTTCTTTTTCTGATAGCGCCCAGGAACCCAGAGTTCTCACTTTTCACGGATTATTCATCCACTCAGCGGGGGAGCGTATTGCTGGAAATGCCAGAGGCAAGTTCATTTGTACGTAACACGCCCTCCTAAACTGGATTCCCTCCAAGCCACCGGATTTGGATTTGCCTTCAACCGCCTCTGCTGTCTGCCGACGACATATGGCTTTGTGAAAGGTGACATTTCCTGAATTACGGAATATTTATTTGCTTTGATAAACACACACACACCTACGGTACACACAGACTGTACAGTAAACTGCAAGGGACTGTGATGTGTCTGCACATGTGAGTGCCTGCTCACAAGGGACTCATTCACTCCTGTTAGGAGCATGTTGAGATGGGAGATTGATTTCTTTCACTCACTTGTTCTTCTGCCCCTTGACGACAATTTAGCTTTCTGTTACTGTGTGCACTCCCACAACGCTAATTGAAGGCTCTGTCTTCTCCCCTATCTTCTTCCCCACCCCCTCACTGATTTCTATCTGAAAGGCTCAGAGATTAATTCAGTGACTACAATTTAAAGCTCTGGGCAAGAAGGATATTCAACTGTTGTTTTTTTAAACCTAGAGCTTTAATTTGGGCCTATCATTAACAATTACACATCAGCACCAAGCCATCACAAGACATTGGAGTGAATCCAAGATGGCCGCCTCCATGCATCCTCTGTTGGTAAGCCTCTCATTAGCTATTCTCCTGGGTTTGACCTCTCTGGGTGGACTGAACTCTCGGCCGTCAGGTCAAGCTTTAGCCCAGGTCAATAACCAGACAACAGAGCCCTCTGTGGTGCCAGAAGCAGCGCTGGCAACGCCTACACCAGAAGCGGAAGACAAAACAGTCCCAACTGTCGGTAACCGTTGCTGGGGTTACTATGATGTCATGGGTCAGTGGGACCCACCCTTCAACTGTAACGCAGGTATCTACCTGTTCTGTTGTGGTTCCTGCTTCTACCGCTTCTGCTGCCAGTTCAAAGTACACAGTTTGGACCAGACTTCCTGTTCCAACTACGACACACCTGTCTGGGCAAACACCGGGAAACCAGCGGAACCCGTCACGGAAGTCCAAGAGGAACCAGACCGGGATCGAACCCACATGATCGTGTATATTATCTGTGGAGTGGTGGCAATCATGGTTTTGGTCGGGATTTTCACCAAACTCGGGCTGGAGAAGAGTCAGGGAGGACAGACTGACATGACCAACTCCAGGTATGAACTGAGAAAGGTGGATGGATGGAAGGATGGATGGATGGATGGATGGATGGAGGAAGGATGGATGGACAGATGGATGGATGGATAGATGGATGGAAGGAAGGATGGATGGATGGAAGGAAGGATGGATGGATGGATGGATGGATGGATGGAAGGATGGATGGAAGGAAGGATGGATGGACGGATGGATGGATGGATGGATGGATGGAAGGATGGATGGAAGGAAGGAAGGATGGATGGATGAGTGGATGGATGGATGATACTGAGCACAGAAGGAGTAATGAATAATGGGTAGATGATAGATGTGATAATGATTAGCAGTGAAATGATGATGATTATGACGACTATGATAATGTCTGAATTGCTGATGAATGATTTTTTATGTTCGTTTTTAGTTCAAGAAAAAAAAGTCCTTGTTGACTAAAAGTCAATGATCATTTAAAAATATGTGTGTGAGCTTTCTATTACATTTATTAGTTCAAAAACGATTTTACTGGGAGGGCAAAAACTGAAACTTGATGGTGGGCTGTGGGCCAAAAACATACACCTAGTGATCCCAATTTCCCTTAATTGACTAACTTCCTGCGCAAAATGTCACTCATACCGCCATGCTCAGATTGATTTGTGATTTGGGGCTATAAAATTGACTTGAGTGTAATGTGTTACTGAAATAATGTATCAACACTGTCAGTCAGAATGGATTAAGAAAAAACTGAAATAACCAAAAAACATTACATTTGATCTGCATATCGAGCTCTATAGCTCAGTAGTGTTTGTGCATGAACATTTTCCTCGGGTAAATGCAAGTGTAAATGCTTGCATGTGCGAGTGTTTGCATTTGTGTGAGAGGGCCGTCCACTTGATAATGAATCGAGCGACTGAATTAGAGTGAGGTGATAAGTGGTGTGATGTCTGTATGCAACCATGAGGGCGCAATGAATGTAGTGATGGAGAAGGAGAGAGAGAGAGAGAGAGAGAGAGAGAGAGAGAGAGAGAGAGAGAGAGGACCAGATGGAGGTCAAGCAGTGTGATGGAGATTCCAAAGGACAGATGTCAGGTGATAGTAAGGGAGGAGTTTGGGGGGAAATTACAGTGCAGTTGTATTGTGTTTTCTTTGTATTGGTATAGCCGTTTCACGTTGACGGGTGATTGATTGCTGTGACACAACTATGACTGTGGCAATGTGCGGCTCCAGTGAACAATGAGAAGAGAGAGGGGTGGTTTTTGGTAGGGTGGACTATTGAGCGGATGTGACTGGAGAGCAGCCAACGGCTAATTCTAGTGCAGAAAACAGGGGTGTGTGTTTGTGTCTGAGTGTGTGTGTGTGTGTGTGTGTGTGTGTGTGTGTGTGTGGAAGAGGGAGAGGGATAGTGTGTGTGCAGGGTGTGACTGGCCAGCCTATTGGGTGTTAAGAGTTGGGCCACGGGGGCTCCTTTAAATTCCTGTCATTACCGGATCTCCTCTCAACCTTCCAGGGCAGGGAGGAAGAGGAAGATAGCAGTGGACATCAGTGCTTGTTACTGTTGTACTGCACAGTGCCAACCATAACACAATGAAAGCTGGCAGCTCTTTGCACATTTTATCCCCAGAGTCAAACAGTTATGTGTGAATTGTAATACTTAATAAAGCGTTTGTTTTGAGAGATGTTCCTGAAATCTGGATGGCTGTCTGCACCACATCCAGGTCATACTGTCAAAAGAAATGTTCAACATTTGTCTTCTTAGAGTTGGCATGTGTATGCCTCACAATCAGCTGGACAGATGTTGTCAAGCATCTGCTGAAGTGCCTGGGAGCAAGACAGAGAAACTCTACCCACTTGACCATTCACTTTGACCTTCCTGGATGAAAACCGTGTTGGGGTAGTGGTGGAAAGTGAATCCACTTACCCATGTATTGTATGTGAGTACAGCTTTTAGGTTCTTGGCCTTCACTTAAATATTTCCTCTATTTATTTAGTATTTACTTTCTACTTCATTATATTCCATTCCATTTTTGAGACAATATTACTAGTACTTTTTACCGCATTATATATGTTTGACAGACAGTTACAGTTAATTTAAAGATCAAGATGTTAAATATCAAACATATGAGCTTTTATAATGTGATATTATAATCTAAAGAACCCAACTTCATATAAATTGCTTCTTACACAGTAAAGCATCAGTACTACTGATGGAATAATATAATATACCACTCCTGCTGCATAATAAGTACTTTTCATATGTTAATATGTTCAGTACTTTATGCTGATACAATTTTTTTGCTTATGGGTGCAGGAGTAGTTACTTTTACTTAAACCTACTACAAGGAGATTTTAATTGGTTATGAAACAGTCTCAATTTAATACTGATGCTTTTATATGACCTACATAAAAAATGAAACCATCAGCAAGAAGACACAAAATGAAAGTTTCTTGTAAGGGCTTTAAATAAGGATCTCAATACTTCCTGTATGACTGCATTTTGACACGAGGACTGGTTGCCTATGAGACTAAATAGTTTTTCCAAAGCTTCCTTCTTTCGGCCTTGCAGCAATTCATATTTAGCATTAAAAAAAAAAGAGGCACAGGTGTGACAAAAGCCGAATAGTTGTGAATGTGCCCTTTTTATTTACTACCATGCCGTAGTCCCAAGTAAACTTCTTTAAACTCATGGGGAAGCACAAAAAGGGGGTCAGTGACAACCATACAGCAGAACAAAGAAGAAAAAGGAACAATGAGAATGGGAGGAATAAAAAGAAAGACAGAACAGAGGGCTGGAAGAAGGCAACAGGGCAAATAGTGACGCAGAGAACGCTTTCTCCTGCCTATCACAGACGTGTGTGTGATAACAATGACATCGGAGCTAACCGCTGTAGTGACGAGATCAGAGCCCAGTGGTGAAGGAGCCTGTGAAAGGACAGTTCAATGGAGCATGAGGACGGGAGGGACAGATGGAGGAAGGACATTACACAAGAGAGAAGGAGGTGCTGATGAGTGAAGGGCTGAGCTGTTTTAATTCTGCCACTGAGAGCTTTAGATGACTTGTTAGCTTTGTGCCCAGGCTGCATGGAAAAGGATAGTCTGAGAGTCTTTCAAAACTTGCTAAAGAGACATTTTAACTCTTGATGGTGTGTTTTAAAACCTTTGGGCTGCAATTTGACAATGTGGTGTTGCTCTTACTTTAAGTTTTTACTTAGGTGGTTAATTCATTTTTAACAATTCTTTTTGTCAGGCGTTGCTGGTAGGTCAAACTTGATGGACGGGTAAGGTCTACAGAGGACACAGATTTTATCCATTGAACAATAATTAAAAAGTATTTCTCTAATTTATTCCCATCCTATAGTAATTGTCTTTCAAGAAAAAACTAAATTGTCTTTTACCAGTTTCCCTGAGAGTGAAGGTTCATTCTGGCTGAATGCTAATTTTAGGGACAGCTCTTTGCACACAAAGTCAGAGAAAAAATATACGTGGAAGCAAATAGACAAAGCAAACAGAGTGGAAAAAGTTTCAAGTTAAGAAAAGAACTGTACTCTTAGCTCATGAAATCCGAAAGTTAGAGCTGGTTGTAAATGAATAAAAGAACCACCTACAATGCCTACAATGTAAATAAAAATCAATATGACAAAATAACTGTATTGAGTTTGAAACTCTAATTATGAAATATGTACTGATAATTTGCCTGTGGAAGACAAAAACACTGTGAAGCCTCTTTGTGCAGAATAGATGAGCACTGGTAAGACTGTTTTTATTCATGGGCACCACATTTTAAAATCCATTCTCAACCTGCATACATTTGACAGCGAGACACTCTCATCCAGCTGTGAGCGAGAAAGTGCGGTGGGTCTGTGTGTAAACATGTGTGTGTGTGTTTGTGTGTGGTTTGTGTGTGCCCTCAACGAATAAATCCAGCCACAAAGCCGTTAAGGTGGTAATGCGCTGAAACCTTGGGTCAGGCAATCACAACAGGCAGTGGTGCAATGATGTATAGCACAAAATACACATGCACACACAAACCTCTCATTATAACTGTGTAGTACTCATCCCACCCACCCCTCCCGTGCCCCCTCCATGGCACTGTTTCTCCCCTCCCAAGTGGCTGTTTGTGTTTTTCGTTTTCTCTCAGTCTGTTTGCTTTTGCGCCTGTCATGTGGAAACTGCTGCAAAGCAAAATTAAAAATTAAATATATCCTTTGATATGTGATTCAGTGGGAATTAATATGCCAAATCAAGTTTTGTCAGTTAACCAGAGCGCAGCTCATGCTATTATGGACTATAATCATTGAGGTGACCAAATCTGTAGAAATCAGCATAGCTAACATGTTGACAAGGTGCCAAAGTCCCTGTTGTAAGACCACCATGCACACTGTGGCTTTAATAACAGTGCCAGTGCAGTTTAGGGGGTGGCTAATAAACATCTGACACATCGGCCTTTATAAAATATAACTATTAAAAAAGTGTTGGTGCAGCATTACTCAAAACACAGCCACTGGTGCTTTAAGCAGTGTAAAGATAGAAAATGAAACAATACTTACGGGTCGACAGCATAAATAATCTGAATGCCAGGCATGAATTAATGCCAGTGTTAACAGGGTAAGCATCAGACAAACAGATAAAGAATGGAAATCTATGCACTCTAACACACAGTTAAACAATAAAAACTTTTAAAAAATACATTTTCACTCTTATAGACTCAAATAACTAATCATGTCAACTAATCAGAATATTGGTGGAATATTTGGTGGAAGAAGTGTCCACTTCACACACACACACACACACACACACACACACACACACACCCCTCTCACTCCCTTTAACAGCATTATACCACTTATCATAAGTTATTCCACTCAAAAGCCATGTGTTCAAGGGCACAGGCGATTGAATGACCCACTGGGGATCTAAACAACCATTTCCATCGGCCATTCTTTTCCTTTACTGTATTGTGTTTCATCAGCATTGCTTTCTATTTCCTTTATTGTTCAGCCGCAGTGGCGCTTTTCATCACCGCCTGTGACAGGTGTTTAGAGGCCAGAGATAAACATGTGCACACGGCTCTGCTCTCCTGAAACGGATACAGCAGTGGACAGATTAATCTAATATTTTATAGTGAGGCGTGAAGTCCAAACAAAGTTTTGCGTGTGTATCTGTGTGTGTGTGTGTGTGTGTGTGTGTGTGTGTGTGTGTGTGTGTGTGTGTGTGTGTGTGTGTGTGTGTGTGTGGAGGCCCGCGGGGTAATAAACTGATGATGAGCCGTTGCTATTTCATTTAGAAAAAGTTTTCAGGTAAGGTACCACAAGGAAAAGATCTATTAAAATATAAAATAAGAAATACAGCAAATGACATGAAACTAGATCAAACAGTTCTTCATCACAAAGAGACTCATCATTGACGTAAAATGTGTCTTCAGGCTTTAGTGCTGATTTCACCTCCATTGTTAGAGCTGTGCTCACCTTGTAATAACATGAGCTTGTGTTTTTTAGAAAAGCAGTGAGGCTTGTTAAGCTCACCTCCTCCTCCTCGATGCTTAATCTGGACCCAAAATAAACTCTTTGATGCTGCAGCGATATGAAAAATAGACTTTGACCCTCCCAA
Source organism: Dicentrarchus labrax (assembly GCF_905237075.1). NCBI lineage: Eukaryota > Metazoa > Chordata > Actinopteri > Moronidae > Dicentrarchus > Dicentrarchus labrax. Next base: position 3,488,059 of record NW_026136722.1, on the reverse strand, counting down.
AGTGCACAGTTAACGCAAATCAACAAGGAATTATTGTTTATGCCTTTTATTAGCCTCTGCGCACATTTAGGGAAGTGATGATAATTGGGAATATTTTCAACATTTTCTCTTCTCTTTGCCAGTATCTGTGCTCTTTAAAACAAAGTGATCTTTGGCAGTTGGATTCTAAGTGATTAAAACGTATTTTCAGCTCTAAGACACACTTTGCTGTTAGCTGACTGCTGGATTTCATGCACCAGCCTGAAGTTTTTACTTGTGGTTTTTACTAGTACATCTAAATAAAGGGTATGAAAGGTTTGAACTAGAACAGTTGAAGTAAACAACTCAAAGAAGCAGAACTGCACGGTAGGATGTCAGGTCAGGATGTCTTTTCCCTCCTGATGCTAGCTCGGACAAAGCTAGTTTGTTTATTTAATTAATCCAAGCAATGCATTTCCAACCACTGTTTGGTTATTCATGGCCTTCAGACAGTTGCACTGCTGTGAAAGAAATACGATTGATTAGTATTTGTTGTCTTGACCTACAGATCTTGGCCACATATGACTAATCAATATTTTAGGAAATAGGCCGTAGAGTCAATATGAAAATCTACTATTAACACAAGAGAAAAATTATTATATATATAATTATAATCAGACAAATTCACTGGTTGTTATATATATATATGTATATATATATATATATATATATATATATATATAATGTTACAATGTCAAATTTTAAAGAAATTAGGTAAACGTATCTTTATGTAAAGTAATCCTTGTGACCAAAAAGCTCAGACTGCTCTGAATGCAACGTTTCCAACAGTGTTTTCTATTTTATGTAAAACGCGGACGTCGGCTTGTCACAGATTTCTTTAATTGGTGATCTGCTCCAGGCACAGGATGTCCACGAAGTACAGGGACGTGCCCATCCACCCACTCAGTCTGTTATAAAAGTTATTTGACTGCTCTGTTCAGGACCAACTCTTAGAGTTTTTGTATGTTTTGCAAAACTTGCTTTTCCGGTTGTGAAGAGAAGTAACACATTTTCTAGTTTTCCCTGCTATGTCCTCCAGCTTCTCATCCTCAACTCAGTGATTTATGGAGGTTACTGATGGATATAGCTTTACTTTTTGCTAAGCAGCTAACCGCATAATACTTCCCCTTTACATAACTTGTAACAGAGTATTTTCACAATGAGGTACTGCTACTTTTACTTTTTATTTTTTTTAAATATCTCGCTGCTTCTTCTAACACTGGATGTATGCCTACTTTGTAGTTTTGTGTCTATAGACGGAGGTATGTCTTTTTACATGCGTGTCCCACAGAGGCGGCAGTATCAGTTGTGTTATGATTGTAACTCCACACCACACCTCAGTGCAGCAGAGCTCAGTGAGACAGATTGCTGCAGAGCCCTGAACTTCCTCAGCTCAACTGTTGCTGCAGTGGCTCCACAACACATACTTTCTCTATTGTGTCTGCGCCCAGACCTATTCCTTTTCTACCTCCTTCTCCTTCCTTCAGTAGCCCCCTTTCTAATACTGTATCCTATTATTTCTCCTTCTGTTTCTTCATCTCATCCTCTACTTTCTCTCACTCTTGTCTGCAGCCTCATGTATAAAACATAGCACGTGCTGGATATGAGGCCAAAAAGTGTGCATGAGAGATTACAAACAAAATGGCCTGAGATTTTGCATATTCGTACAGAATGATACCTGCGTCCACATTATGCACATTATTAAAGCAGATGAAAGCAAGGCAAGTTCATTTGTATAATACCTTTCAACAAAACAACTGAATGTGCTTTACATAAGACATAAAGGCACTGAAAAATATATATAAGTATTACAAAATATGCACTCTCAATTTCGTACAACATAAACAAAATCATCAAAATACTAAGATTTGTACAGAATGTATGCACTTAAGTTTAGTGTATTGAATTGCTCTCAATGAAGCACACTACACTTCAAAAGCTACATAACATGCACAATCTCATGGCTACTTGTGAGGGAAGATGAAGATCGCATACAAGGCTTATGCTTGTCCATATTATTTCCAGTTTATTGTGATATTTTTAATGCCCAAACTGTGTTGAATTTAGAAAAAATACATACAAGTGCCTTTATTTGAAGAAAAATCCTGCATGGAGAAACTATTCGTGTGTAGACTGCTCCAGGTAAAAATATTTTTCCCCACCACAAGCACAACAGATTAATGAACCTTTCCCACATCTTTCTACTTACATTAAATGTAAAAAAATGCAACAGCCCATCATGCAAATGCCTCCTCTTCTCTCTGATTTGACTTTAATTTAATTACATGCCAAAGCATCCACCCAAAAAACGTCCTGCTTCTTCACTGAATTAAATTTATATCAGCTTTTTATCAAAGCCCACACACTCGAGTTACTAGATATTTACAGGATTCTTATCATAAGATGAGGAACTAAAACACTATATTTCACTTTATGTTTGAAAGGAAGACAAAACATAGATAAATGAAGAGTTATTACTTCACAATGAGAGGTTTATTTTTGAATAGGGCTGTGGGCTGTTAACAAGGATCTGTCACTTTTGACTTGGTAATGTGGAGGCACTGTAGGAGGTTTTGTGGGAAGCTCCATTGTTAAAGTGTATGAATATATATTCCCCCCTATATTCAGTCTAATAATGTTTTGCTAACTCCTTAGAACTGGAGACTGTGTTGACTGTGTTTGTTACATTGTGTTTCTGTGAGGCTCTCTGCAACTGTGTAAGTTTATGTGTATAGTCTGAGTTTGGGAACAGGCCGTCCAACGTGGGCTCCATTTTCACTCCAGTGATCCTGATAATGGTGTTGTCCCAGTAGATTGACGCTAGGTCCAAGTCGCCCTGACAGGAAATCAACTGCTTAACATGAAGCTGTTTGCTGGAGCGCGCACAGCAGCAAGCATTATTACTCTCTGTGTACTGTAGCTGGTCATCTCTCTTTCTCCTGCTCCTGTAACTCACCACTGACTCAACTTCTATCTATCTATCTATCTATCTATCTATCTATCTATCTATCTATCTATCTATCTATCTATCTATCTATCTATCTATCTATCTCATTTTGTATTCCTCGCCATCTCACCATTCTTAGCTATTATGCATATCTTCATTTCTTTGCAATCTGCCCTTCCACCTTCTGCTTCCTTTTCATCTTTTAATATCTTTCAGTCAGAAGAGGGAAGAATGCTGAAACGTTTCACTCTGGTAGAATTGCTGTTACCCGAAACAAGTAAAGAGCCAGTGTTATCAAACCAATTTGTTTTGATTAACGTAAAATTCATAATTTATATATTGTTATTGAATTAGCTCATAACTATATGTTTATAATTATTCACAAATTATTTGTGAATACCTACTATATTTCTAATGGCTTATAAATACATTAAAGACTAACACACTGTATAAAAAGGATAATACTCAGTTAATCATGTAAATAAAGAGATATAGATGTAAAAAAGCAATTATTTCATCATTAACTAATAGTTTAAATAATTTATGAACCATTCTCAAAATTAAGGCCCGGTCATACCAGAAAATGTCACGTGGAAATTAATCTGCAATTCTTCCTGAAATGTCTTCCGTCTTCCAGAAATAGCTCTCCGAGCTTCGTTCTATTTTCTCCTTGCTCAGCCCCCTCCCAGGTATTTTGTTCTCAGGATTGTGAATCTTTTCATTCAATAAAAAGTTATTGAAGAGGGATTAAAGCTCTCCAAGCTAATGAACAAACAACAAGTTTGCTAACCAAAAGAAGTATTCCTACCATGGCCCAAATCTGACAGGCCTGCAGAAATAACCACACCCAAGTTCGTTTCTGAAACTGCAGTGGCTTGCTGGCATAGGGCCTCAATCACCCCAACAAAAATGGCAGACCTCCCCTGTACTTGTCTGGGTCTGGGTGCTCCAGGAGGCCGGATTTGCCAGAACTGGCCAATGTAAGCTGGTTAACAGCCGGTAAAAAATAATGACTGAATCAGTTTTCTGGCAAAACTAGGAAATACATATAATACATAATAAATATATATAAACACAAAACCACATTTATTTAATAAAAACAAGAAGGACCCTTCCCTTTAAATATATTGAGTATACACTTATTTAATGTAACACAGAGTTTTATTTTGTGTTCAGCATAACACTGAAACTCTTCTTGTAATGATTTGATTGTGATATGTAGAGTGAATACAAATGATTCATTAAAAAAAAGTTAAACCATTTTTAAATTAATATTTAACTAATAAAAGTATGGTCAAGTGCACAGTGTATGTGTTATTCATTAAAATAAATGCTTTAGGATATAAAAATAATCTACTTTGAATAATTTCTGACAATGACTTTGTTAAAATTCTTAAAATGACATCTAAAAGCACAGCGTGGACCTCTTTGAGATGTATGAGAATGAGCTAAGGGTCCTTTGTAGCAACCACAATGCCCTCCAGATGGAGAATGCAGAGATAAAACTGCACTTCAAAAACAAGCTCACAGCGGAGATGAAGAAGAACGCAGCCCTGAGTCAAGAATTTGACAAACTGATTAAAAAACTTCAAGGATTTGAGTCCACGAGCACAGACAAGGTGACAACCTCAAAACCTGGAGGTCAAAGCATTCAACTGAATACCAGATGCTTGCCGCTGAGCTGGACGTAAAGCAGAAATAAGAAGAAATAAAGCAGGAAGTTCTCTCTCAAAAAACATTACAGTGCTCAACCACCAACTCCAGATAGAAAGGGGCTTGGACTGGAGGAGATGCACAACATCTCAGATGGGCCCGCAATAACAAGCCAAGGGAAGGCCTCCACCTGGAAATTGTGGAACGGAACCAACTCCTTCAGAAAGAAAAAGAATTAAGGACCCACGCAGAGGCTGACAAAATTGAGGTGTTCGTGGTCGCAGAGGCAAAGAAGCAGATGATTAAAAGAGGTGCTCTGATGATACCCTGCAGACGCTCAATGCAGTGGAGAAGGGAAAATATGGTCTCCAGCAGAAAATTGTTGAGGTGCTCCAAAAGCAAAACGACCTGAAGGACCAGAATGAGACAGAGAGCCTTAAGGACTTTGAGATCCTGCAAGCTCTTTGCCAAGAATTGGCAGAAATGAAAAGGGTCTCTGAGGACCACTTACCTAAGTTGGAAAAGGAAGAAACGAAGCAGAAAGGTCTCAACCATATTGTGGCTCATTTAAATGCGAGTGAAGGAGATGATACGAGGGAAACTTGAGCTTGAGCTTTTCATCAAGAGTGTTGGTTCTACGCCTGAAAAACCTCACGTAGGAGACAGTACAAACATTTTCTTGAATAAAAAAATGTAATTAAATTTCTGGAATAATATAGTGGCTGTATAGTTAGAATTTTGCAGGAAATAACAATAAAATGGCCCCACACTGAACATTGTAATCATATACTATTACATCTGCTTTTGCTATTTAGATAGTTTTGCAATTTTTTCATGCACTTTATTGATGTCATAAGCAAGGACGAATGATTCATCATTCAATAATTATTCTGTGGCACTTACACCATTTAATTCATGCAATAAGCTGGGGATGGGAGCACAGGTGCCACCAAGAGGGTGATTCAGTGCCCCCTATCTCCACTCCCCACAACCCCATATGCATAATGTGCTTCTAAATAATGAGTACTGTATGCATAATATGCTGCTATCTGATATTTTTACATGATGTACTGTCCATTTCAATTTATGTATATTGATTTAAAATTAAAGCTCTGTAAACTGGTGTTTATTTCTTCCTCTCTGTGTCTTGCTGTCTTTTTTTTCTCCTTTCCCCCCTCATTCTCTGCCCATCGTGGCTCCCTGCCTCCTCAGTAATCACCTCTCAGCTCTTATCTCTAAACACTATCGCATCTACAGGAAAGCTTAAACATAACACACAGATTAAACGAGAGAAAGACATCCATCACCTTTGCCATTCATCTCTCCCTCTTCCCCTTCCCCTCCCCAAGTCTCCACTGCCTCCTCCCTATCCTTCCATCTCTACCCATTCCTTTTCTTTATAATCCAAAAAATAATTACCTGCTGGCTCATATCGCCCAAACCGTCGTACGTCTTCGGCATTGTGCAGGAACAGAGATGAGGGAAATTCAGAAGGGGGAACAGGATGGCACAGCGATGAGGAATTCACTTCTTTACTTCACTCTCTACTTTCATCCCTTACCCTCATCCTTGTTCGTGTTCTGTTTGCTTTTCCTATTCATATGCTTGTGCTTGTCTCATTCCCCATTGGTCTCCCTTTGTCTCCATCTTGTTCCTTTTCTCTCTTGATCCTTTCTTCTGTCTGGCTGCTCTCTCTCCAAAAAAGCCCCATTTCTTTTCCAAAGCTTTTGTTGGTATGATAGGAGAACATATACTGTACAGTACGTAGCGGTTAAGGTAAATAGAGATACTGATGTAGTCATCATCTAATAATCAAAATAATTCCTTTTTTAGCACTTCATCTTTCATAATGGTAACATTTTGTCTACATATATAAATTTCCCTGAATGGACTGGTCAATTCAAAACCACTTAACTATCACTCTCTCCTTTTCTCACGGACACACACACAAAAATTCTCCTACACACACAATAACACACATACTTGTTTCGACAGGCTGCAGAGTGCAGTGCCGATATATGTTGAGACCAATCTCGCCAGCAGTTTCTCGCCTTTCGGGTCAAAAAGCTGGGTTATCCATCTTCCTTTTATAGCACCCAAAAGATACTGAGAGAGAGAGAGTGCTGAAAAAGTTAAAATAAGAAAGTTTCTTTGTTTTTTTCCAGCTGTTTTTATCTCTCTCAGTTAACCATGTTACGCACTTAACCTGTTCTCAGTCACTGAGTCTGAGTCAATGGGTCTAAATCAGCATCCATAATCCGCAGTGACCAGAAGAAGAAATGCCAGAAGCATGAATCAGTTAAGACCAAATTCAGATCACTTTGTTTTTACAGTCAGGAACAAAATCCTGAACCGAAGTTACTGAAATCGTCCATAATTGGCCCGCAGTGCAAAACTGAATTAATTTAAACTGCTGAATGTATTACAGTGACACTGTCCCACACAGCATAGCTGCTAGCTTCAGCCTGCATTTTAATCTTGTTTACATGACAGATACAAAAGTTTAGTTTTTCCCCTGTTCCCAGTGTTTGTCCTAAGATAGGTCCATCTAGTCTTTGACTGAACTATTTAATGACATAAAATTAAATGATAAGACTTCTCATCTAACTCCTAGTAAAACAAACAACATGCTATATCAAAAAAGTATTCTGAAGGTTAATGTTCTGTTCAGTGACAATTTAGTGATACAGCACTGTGGCAAAACGATGGTTAAAATGCAGGTTATTGTACCATGTGTGTCTGGTTTAAGCCGTATTTTCTTCATATGGTATTTTACTGGCATTCCACGGCGGCTAATTGGGGGTTTATTCTGTATGTTAGTGGCGTAACATGTCATATGATTGATGAGACTGCAGGGGTTCAGGGTCTGCAGTCGATAGCACCACTATATCATTTTGTCTTCTGCTCGCCTCCCCTTAACCCCTACCAACCCTGTCCACACACACACACACACACACACACACACACACACACACACACACACATTCCTACTCATACAAATACACATATTGTATGCAGCACAGTTAACATCCACAGCAACAACAACAACAGCACAGAGCTGTGCTTAACGTTTGCACAGTTGCTATCTCGAGATTCAAGTTTCCTGTTTTACAAAAGGCAGCAGTTCAAATCCGACTGGAAGACTACAAGAGTTTTCAGGGACTACAATGTAATGATTAGCACTTAGCTCTTTTTGATTTACCTCTCACAAACATAGAAACATACTAATGGTATTGGTGCCATGCCAGAAGAAGAAAAATGGCTCAGGTATAATGTGAAAGAAATAAAAAAAAGTGTTATAATGTGAAAAACATCTTGTTATAACAATAAACTTGATACTGACCTGTTTTTATTTTGGCATTGCAGCAATAGGCTGCTGTAGAAACATGCTCATTCTTTATTCTTTAGAAATTTTTTTGTTTTTAAAGTGTTTGGTTTTTCACTGTAATAAAAAATATATCTGTCCAGCTATTTCTGCTTCTTCTACTCACAAAGAGACTTTAAAGCCATATGATCTATAACTTGCTGTGTTGTCAGTAATCCTATTTTACTGATTTGTTGTTGGGTGAAAAGACATCACTGGCAGGTTACTGGCTCACTTTAAAAATTACTTTATTTGCATTTTCAATTAGGACAGGGCCGACGTGTCAGTTTCAGAATTTTATGATACCACAGCACTTAAAAAAAGCCTGTGTGCATTAAAGCAACAGCAGGGTAAAGTATATCTCTACTATCTGTGTACTGAACAGGATTGTGTTTGTTCTTTGCACTCAGGATTAGTAACAGTGTCTGAGCTATAATGAAAATCAATGAGGATTCAGGCCTGCAGTTACAACGCATGATGACACTATCATAGTACGCAAGAGCCACTGTGCTGGAGCCATGGTGCTGTCTGTAGAGCCAACAGCCAGTATTAGATTCAATATTTTACCTGCATCTTTCTAAGTACTTTGGAAGCCTCCCATAATCACTGGAGACATGCCCAGTTTTCTAATACTGTCAGCTCTTTCCAGTTTTTATTTTGATTGTTTTTCAGCTGGTTAAAATTATGTTAATGTTGTGTCAGGCGCTGTCTTCAATTACTGTTTTTGTACATGCACATTTGTTGTGCAATAGGTGCAAAAATTGCAAACAACTTAATTTCTTTCTTTTTTCAACACAAAAAAACCCCTAAAACAAAGTTTTAAAGGCAAAACTTTGGAATCAAGATTGCTCTCAGGATCAAAAGTGTCATCACACATGCACTCGCACACTCACATACGCATACTCACATTTGGCAGCAGTCGAACAGTCGATATGTGCGTTCTAATTATACCGATGCGGTATCAATGTTATAAATGCCAGCTTGACGCAACACTGACGTTGGCTGGGGGAACCCTGTCATTGAGAGGAGTGTAGAGGGAAAGAAAGAAGAAACAAAGACAAAGAAACAAAGAAAGATGGATGGACAGAGAGAGAGCAAGAGAAAAATGAGAGAGGAAAATAGATTTTGATGTCTTACCCTTGAGCTGGATTGAAAACAATATAATACCCCCCATGGGCTGCTGTGAAATAACACAGCGTCAATGGAAAATGACAGGGGAACTCAGATTTCTCAACTCTACATGACAGCCATGATGGTCAAAATACAACTCACCTTATCCGTCCACTCCTCCCTCTCTCCAGTCATCTCTTTTTCCATCAATCACCTTCATCCCCATTTTACGCTACTTTCCCTGCTTCCCTTTCCCCCTCCTCTGTTATCTTCTTCATAAACTCTCCAGCCTGCCGGCCCCCTCTGTTTTCCAGCCCCACATTACCCCTTAACATGTCGATAGTGAAAAGCTGTGTTTTTTGTACAGTATTCCTATACAGCTGCAAATATGGACACCCCCTGAGTCACTGACCAAATTGTGTCCTTACTATTTAAACACATTCAACATGTGTTTGGCTAAATGCCAAAATGAAATACTTAACCCGCTGTATATAACTAAACTGATTAGAGAGACAACCCTTTAACAGATCACCGACACATTCTGTTGCCCTCAGGCTCTCTGGCAGGCTGCTCTGAGGATCAGAGAGATATTAAATGCCGTGTGTATTGCAGATCCTGCTATCATCCAAAAGGCCAACATTGGAAGACAGAAGGGCTATACAAGAAATATAATCCAGGAGCATGTATGGGACATAATCAGGCTGCAGTGTGTAATGTATGTGCAGACAGAAAAGTAATATTGAAGTGATATGAACATTTTGATGTTCATTTTATCATTATCTTATCATTGTCCAGCAATTGTTATTAATTAACCATTATATTGCTGAGGATATTCTTTGCTGTGATTTTAGGGACGTTAACCACGCTAAAGAACATCCTCTCATAAAGGCTACAAAAGAGTTAATGTTGAGACTGTTGAGTGGAGTTTTGCAATGGCTGATGCGAAACAAGCACTGTAGAGTTCAGCTATTGCTCCAGGAAACAAAGTCACTTCATGTACTCTGTTCATTCCTGCTTTGTCCTCAGTGAAGGAATAAAAACACTGGTTACCGCCAGTCTACATAACCAATATACCCAGCTCGGTCTCCCGGTGTTCGGTTGCATTGTTTAACCATAAAGGGTCTTTACACTGTGTACGAAAGTGGAGCACAAAGGCACAGAAACACAGTTACATAACGCAGGACAAGACAGAGAGTGAGAGAGTTTGGGGAAAACAGAAACAGAATGCATCAGAGGGAAAAGTACAAAGATAAAGCAAAAAGATATACATAGTTGAGAAAGATTTTTGTTTCTTGTTTGAATAAATGGTTGCCTGAGCAGTTCGGGCTGTGCCTTAATCTAGAGTCAAGACAGAACAACGCTACGATCACTTGACCAAAAAAGTCACTAAATTAGTAGTTTAAATAAATACAAGTAGTGAACTGGCTGCATGAATAATTCAGTACAATCATGAGAAAGGAAACTGATGAGGAATGCTCATTTGATGACATTTGCAGGAATCCTCTGGTCTCATTGACAGAATAACTCATTTGTCATTGCTTTTCAAAACATTTACCTTTTAACATCTAGATAACATACAATGCCGTAACTGGTAGCAACAGAGTGGGGTCATATGGGCATTTTGATCAAGTTGAGGACCAATTTAAAGGTGCAGTCAACTCTTTATTGCACACGTCTGCCATATAAGATTGAATGTTAACTATCAAATAATGTAATACAATGTGAAGGGGAGATTACCTGAATCTGCGCTCAAGTGGCATATTCTCTATAGTGTTTTCTTTATACCTACATGTAATTTCTTCATAAAATCTCTTTCTTCTCTCCTTGCACACCATCTTGTCCTTCCTTTTCTCCTCTGCTCACTTCTTTTGTACCTCATCCATTCATCCCCTCCTTCATTCATTAATTCTATTCTTCTCTCCTCCATTTGGTGTGTTTATCAGTGTGAACCACTATGAAATGTAAAGGGACATTTACATTCCAGCCACATGCTTCCTATCCTCCCTACTTTGGTACAAATGAGTGTGATAAATCTTTAGAGAGAGGAGGATCGCTCTATATGCTGCATACATATTGTGGCAGAGAGGCAGCAGACAGCGAGCCAGATGTTCACTGTTTTCAATTGGAAAACAGTGGTACCTTATACAACCACAGCATGTGATGACAAAAGTTAATAGTCTGTCAAAAATATAGGCACCCCGTGGCATTTTTTATTTATGTATGTGAAAAGTGGCAGACAAGCTGGATAAATAGAGGGGAATGATATGCAACAAAGGATCATAGTCAGATTTTTACTTACATTATAATGTAGCAAAAGGGATGTGTGTATGGATTTTTGTGTTTTTATTCTCAAACAAGCTGCTGGCATCACTGCCAATAATCAGTAACAAGTATTGGTATAAGTCCTTTGCAGAACCCTTCACAGCTAAAATGCATTTTGTTTGACGGACACAACTTTTCTCCAGAAACTTCCTCTTTCTCTCTCTATGCAAAAACCAGAGCTGATTTGATGAATTGATATAAATTTTGAATGTCGCCGAGAAGCATCGGGGGAAATGTCAGAACTGACTAACTGAAGTAGAAGTGGATAAGGCAGAGTGCAGTAAAATCACAGTTGGGCTTAGAAAGATGCAATACAATTTATGTTTTATCTTAGTTATGATAATTCTTGCCTAACCTACCTCTTATTCAGTCACAGCGGAAATACACATTTTGAAATTAAATATAGAAAAATAAGAATGGTGTTAAAACAAGTCTAGTAAGTCTCTTGTTGAACAATATCCACATGGCAAAGAGAATAAAAATTTCTGTCATCCCACAGTAAAAACTGAAATGGCTTTTTAGGCTACAGTACTATGAACACAACTGTCACATCCCTCCCTGTCTTTTCCTCGCTGACTTGTCTTTTTCCCTTTCCTCTTCTTTTTTCCGTCTCCGGCAGCGGAAGATGCTTAAAATAAAAGGAACTTCCGCCCTGTTGCAACCCTCCAACACTTGTGAGACTTCTCTAGGAAGCAGAGCAGCCTGCATTACGCTCAAATCACCACAATTTGTCAGCGTAAAGAAACTGTCGATAAATTAAGGCGTGGCAGCAGACAAACAGCAAACCTGTATTTAGAATTTAGTGTTTTTGGGGGACCATTTTGTCAATCAGTTCAGTCCTCCCTCTGCTTGTATATAGGGAGACCTCTGCCTCTGTGTGTGTGTGTTTACTGTACCATCATCGTACAGGCATTAATTTACACATGCACATAACACTCACTATATAATAAACCCCCTTTATGCAGTTCACATCCCCTCTTAGTCTGTCTGTCTTCCTCCATACACCTTCCTCCTTCCTGTAAGTGATGACTGTCCCAGCAGCTTAGCCCATGCTAATATCTCCAGCCATTAAGTGGATTTATAGCCCTCCTTTTCTGTGAGAGCTATAGGGACCTTTCTAAGACTCCCAATCAATGCTCTCTCTCCCCACGTATGTCTGCCTTTCATGAGAGAGGGGTTAGTCGGTTTGTTTATGCCAGAAACGGTTCACACATATTTGTCATTTGGATATAGAGAAAAATAACCTCAATTTAATAATTGGATTTGGATTGGATTTTAAAGACTTGAGAAATATTTTGTAGACTGCAATGTCAAATGCAGGAAGGAACAGATGAGATACTGGGGGAGGCACATGAAAGAAGAAAATGAGCGATTCTTTAATTAAACATTTTTTAAAAGCCATCTGTGTGATGGTGTGTCTGACTGTAAAACACACAAGCCAGCTCCAGTGCACGTGCACTGAAAACAAACGCTTTTATATTAGCAATGCATGCATTTTCACTAAGCTTTAACACAGTTTTCCACATGTACACAATCTGTACTATACACCTCTACCTACTCCAACAGGTAAAATACAACAGGTAAAACGTTGTCAGATTTAAAACAGATTTATATTGTTATCATTGACAGTATATATAATGGACAGAGCGTCCGGGTCTTAAAGTTGAACGCCTATGTGTCTTAAAACCTGCATTCTATGTAAAGGCCACAGAGGGAGCGCCATTGGGTGCAATAACACACTGATATCATTCACTTGAATGGAGAAAATACGGAGCTAGATCCTGCTACTCGCTTAAAATTCTTTCAGAAACATATTTTAGCGTACTGTTTAGTCACAATATGAGATTGTGTGAGAACAGGCGAGCCACCATTGTTTCCTGCTACGGACGAATCAAATATGTGCAGCCAATGAGTACAAAGCAACTCACAGTACGTCACGTCTGCTGGCTCACACTGGCTCCGTTTTACAGTCATATCAAATAATAGTGTAACTGTTCCTCAAACATTTATACAAGCAATTACTACTGTTCCTTCCCACCCCACCCCACAATACCATCCTCTCAAAATAATAACAATAACAATAATAATGCAAAGAGTTACTAAATAAGTTTCTGTTGTTTCTAGTGACATTCTGTCTGTTTTTCCATCTTATCGTAGATACAGTAAGTTGGCTAGTTTGAAAAAAACACAGTACATTCCTTTAAAATGTTTGTACAAAGACGGTGAACTGTATGTAACTGCAAACTAAAGCATCAACACAAATCAATACGCCAGTGAAAGACAGAGAGAAAGGGAAAAAGGGGTGGTGCGGGGGGGGGTTCTGAAAAGACGCTACAAGTGTGTGCACTTACGCGCGCTTATATGTGTGTGTCTGTGTGTGTGTAAGTGAATCAGAGGGCAGTTTGTCATGTTGCTGCTCCACAGCCCTGATCCAAGCTGACAGGTGAAGCTAAGCGCAGCTAAACAGCACACGTAACAGAGGGGGGAGAGAGAGAGAGAGAGAGAGAGAGAGAGAGAGAGAGAGAGAGAGAGAGAGAAAGAGAGAGATAGGAGCAGTCATGAGGCAGCGGAGATAACAGGAGACCTATAGACAAAAAAAAAAGAAAAATAGAGGGAATGGGAGTGTGGGTGATGAGGAAGGAGGGATGGACATGAAATAAGTGTGAGAAAGAGAGGGGTTGGGAGATAGTCGTCAGAGTTAGAGAGCCATTAAAAAGAGAAACAGGCAGACGAGAGAGGAAAACAAGTAGAGGCACGACGGAAAGTGAGAGAGGGAGTGAATTTGAGCAAAATAGAAAGCTTGGGAAAGGAAGGAATTGAGATTAACTGGTGAAAGAGATTGGTTAATTGGCATTTTATCAAAAGAGTGCACTGAGCGAGTACATTTTTCATACCATCACTCCATTAATCTGTCCCTCCCTCCCTCCCCATCCCTTTTGTCTGCACTTCCTCTGGACTGGTGGTTTGTCAGTATGTGGACATGGGAATAGACTGAATGCTTGAGAGGATTTTTTTTAATCAGCATTTTGTTTTTATGGGAGGAATCATTTAAAAACTTTAAAATCAAGTGAATCATGATTTCTGTCTACTGAACTGACTGCAAATATTAAGTGATTGGGGGGAAACACGGATGTGGAAAGATATAGAAGAGAGGCAGATGCAGTGCCAAAGCAGTTAAAGGTCGTTGAATATCGACGCTTTGGGTTGCAAAAGTATTTGATACCAGGGAATGAGAGTCAACAATCAACTATCTTTCTGCAGAATGACCAATCCCACCTTAAAAAGCAATGTTGCTAATGTACGGAAGAAGAAAAATGTTATATAATCAAAACAAGGCTACAAAATGTTCATCAAACACCTCTTCAAAATAAATGTTTGTGTCCTTCATGACATTTTTGGAAAAAACATTTAAAACCAGGACAAGTGGGGTAAAGAGATCTTATAAAAGAGTTAACTAAACTCGTTCCTGGATAAATGGAAGTTAGAATCAGAATAAGATGTGATAGAATAAAAGACAACAGAAACCTGCCAAGTAGTAAGAAAGACAGAATTATTTTGGAGGATGAATGCAGGCAGAGATCAAAATTAAAATGGCACCAGTGAAATGGACCATTTCAACACAGGAAAAAGTGATATATTAAAGATGATACGGACGAAGACAGAGGTTGAGAGAACAAACTGATTGAGGGTACAGGCATGGAGAGAAGCAGCAATAAAGAGAAGAGATGGATGTGTGGATGGAATTAGAAGTAGTCAAGTCAGACAGTTTGATAGATTAGAGTCATTGATGTGACCCACCCTGTAGGTACGTATTCACTCGTGAAGCCAAGATCAGACTTATTGTACACGTGTGTGTGTGTGTGTGTGTGTGTGTGTGTGTGTGTGTGTGTTTGATTTCATGACAAATGAGGAACAAGAATTGGCTGTGAGACTTGCTTATCCATTAGTATATTATACCGCATTGTCAGAGTGTCCTTGCACTAGGTGTATGTGTGTGTGTGTGTGTGTGCTAGTAAACCCGACAGAGTGCATATTGTGCCTAGCTTTGATGTCTGTGTACAAGGCTGAACTTTGAGTTGAATGCAGTGTGAAGGCAATATCTGTGCATGAGTGAATGTGTGTTATGAGCTAAACACAGGTTGACTCCTGCCTCCCTACTTCTTGTTGCGCTGTATTGCAAAGCTTTTTATAGTGTTGCTTTCTGTTGCATTACATTGCATTGCATCAAATTTACTGTACTGCGTCAAAGAGATTAGCACCGAGTGGTTTCCGTTTTAACTGTGCAAGAAAAACAGCTACAGTGATCAAGCAAAAGGTGAATGTAGTCTAGAGAAAACATAACACTTAGAGGTGTGTGCAGTAGAGCGGCTTCAGAAATTTCTGTGAGAAGTAGTACTAGTAGTACAGAAATTGTATTAGGAGAAGTAATGCAGCTTTTAAGCGGATATAATTATTATTGTTTTAACAACGGATCAAATCATGGTTTGTTACACAGAACCATGTGGAAAGTTACCGTTGGAAACTGTTTGGAAAAGGGCAAGCACTTTCAAAAAATACTCAGCAGGTGATTGGATGAACCATCTGTCTGTCACTGTCTATCACACGTGAACTTCACCCCATCAACAAACCAAATAATGTAGTCAAACTCTTAGCGAAGCCAGTCGGAACAAGAGGGAAAACATCTTTTCCATCAAAAAAAAGCCTTCAGTGCTGTTTTGCTCTTCTTTCAATGAATAAAAACTCTCCAGTTCTGATCTGATAACTGATGCTAGAAGCCTCTATGCTAACCTCTTTAGCAGCCACCCTGTTGTTTCATTGTCTTACTCCTAGCGCCCTGCCCCATAGCTGCCAGTACTACCTTAAAGACACTGGTTGGTCTGGTACCACTGTAGTGTAGACCTCGCGAGAACCTCTGCCTTGTAATGTTAATAAAAATTAGCTGAGAGTGATGGATCCGCAACTCATTGTTTTGATTTTATTGATTTGGTTCACTCTCATTGCTCTAGTGGCATCATTTTACACCACAGCAGGCAGCTGTTTTAAGCAAAAAAAAATATCTGGTTTACAAGTGGAGCAATTAGTTGCTAAAATAAATGTTAATATAACTACTGGTCAGTTGGATGTGTAAAAAATAATTTAATAATAATTAAAGCAATAGTTGGATATTTTAGGAAAGAAACTAATTTGCTTTCTTGCCAGGATTTAGATGACACGATTGATACCACTCTAATGTCTATACAGTAAATATGAAGCAAAATCCACCTACCAGCAGCTATGTACTATTTCTTTGGCCCGGCGCATACACTTTCTGGAGTCAGCTTCAGGGTGACTAATAGTTTAATTTTGTTACCTTCGGATGGAGTCGGGCTAGCTGTTTCCAGTCTTTTCCACTAAGCTGACCGTCTCATGTAATTCTCTGCAAGGAAGCAAATATGCACATTTCCCAAAATGTCAAACTCTTTCTTTAATAGGTCAGTGTCCCCTTCAGTGATTAATGTTTGATCTATATCCATGCTTTATGGGGTTTGAGAGAGAGTCTTATATTCACATATCAATAACAACATATAAATAAAAGGAACAACATATAAAGTCAGCGGTTCCATTCAACAACATAAATAATTGTTGAATCATAAATCTGACGTAATGTGACGCTAACATGATGCATTAACCTGTAATAAGGATGTGTAGATTAAAGAGTCAAGCATCAGGCTTTCCTAAATGTGTCTAATCAAGCTGCATGCATGTCCATTGATAGTTCACATTGCTGGCTGACCAGCTGCATCCCCTTAGCCACAAATAGCACCCATCTGGGAGACGCAGAGCTGCCACATCCCAGTGCTCATGTAAACTGCATCCTAAATGAGCGGAGTTAAGATTTGCCACTCATCCATGCATCCTGTTGTGTCTGCCTCACCTTGCTATACTGAGCAAACAGCTCCCAGGGCGAATGACCATCATACTGGCCGTATCCGTGCCTGCGGTTGTAATCCAAGGTCACTTAACTCCACAGTTCACACACCACGAACAGTTACTCGAGCCTGTCACAGTGCACAGATGATAGAGTGCCAAGGTATTGCTAATTCATCAATGCTGCCCTGACCATGACATATTTACAGTACATGACATTTACAGGTTGTGTGTTGGCCCCAAGTGGGTGCATCCATAAAAGGCATAAAGGGGTGAATTGATCTCTTTGTCCATGTCAAAGGGATGGATGGTTGGGATGTTGACCCCTAAGGTTGAATGAAATGGCAGAAGCTGCAGAAGTCTCAACGCTCCAATCGTGAATTATAGAAAACTCTTTTCAACAAACAAAATAAAGGAAGCTTCAGCACATGTATGCGCGTTGAAATATTAATTACAAAAGAGACATAAAGAAAAAAAATGGTTCAAATAATGAAAGAGTTCACAGTTGCATAAAATCTACTGTACAGACTTTCCCATTAAGCTGTTTAGACACTGATAGATATCTGATAAAACAGATCAATATTATTGTCAATCTAATGATGGATAATGGGGACATCATACTGAGTACCTGTATATTATCAATGAAGTCAAAGGCTTCACAGGATGATAAATATTCTGCCGACAGTGTGTGTGCATGTGTGTCTGTGTGTGTATTCATGCGTGGGTTATGTGTGCGTCACACTGATGAATGTTTGAGAACAAATCCCTTGAGGAGAATGAATCTTTGTGTGTGTGTGCGTGTGTTTTGTTGTTTCTAAAATAAAAGACGGCCCAAAAATAATGAGTGCAGGCGGTGACTCAGAGGTTGACATATGGTATTTTCTGTGACATCATCTTTAGCAACGCCACGGCCTCAGCGCTGAGATCCTGCCAGCAACTAGTTCACGCTGCTCCCAGCATGCTGACTTTGAATTTGTTCATTTTGTTCTTATTTTATTGCTTTATGCGGGCACACTGACGCACATTAAAGCAATGGAGCAAAAAAACTTGTGAATCAAACTCGCTTAGAATCTTGTTGTCATTACTGTACTGTGGAGATGAGAGGAGCACCAATGACTAAAGCGACATTAATGTTGGCTTCTTTCTAAAACAGCTTTTGTATAAAACATTTTGAGTCCCTGAGGACATCGCATTTCACATTTTAGTCTTGTTTTCAATAGTGGCATTTAAGTCTCATTTCTGTTATGCATTTAAAATCTTTATGTCCACTCTGAACAGCTGTTGCCATCTTTGTTGTGTACAGCTACTATGGTTACAGGTGTCGCTCTCATCTATTGCAAGGTTGCAAGACCACGGCAACGGCTGAATGGAATAAGAAAGGTTTATTACACGTCATGAACAAATGTGGAATACTGTGCCTCCCACAGTAGAGGGAGGCACAGGGAAAGGGTCAAGGGATGGAGGGGATGAAAGGATGAAGGGATGACAGGGTAAGGGTCGAGGGATGGGGGAAAGGGTCGAGGGTTGAGGGGTGAGTGGCTACAGGAAGGCTGGGTGAGGGTTGATAGAAAGGAAGAAAAGTTGGTAGGGTAGGTGGATGGATGGAGGAGTTCGGCGTGATGGTGGAAAGGCAGTGTTTACCTGTTCATAGCAAAGTGTTCGCACACAAAAGTCTTTGTGTCACACCGCTCTAATCAGACTACCTGTTCTCAGTGAATCCCGTCCTTACAAACTCTGCTGTTTGAACACAGCTGCCCACTCACTTTAGTGTTCGCTAGTACCTAGAATTACACATAGCAGCAGTAGTGCTAGGTGAGCACTGCATGACAATGTGATCATTCAGGAGCTGGATATTCACTCACATTTTCACTAAGATACTGCGTGATATTGATGGCATTTGTACTGATTTCTTAGCAACACAAAACATTAAAGTTTAGATGAAATGAAGATGATTGAGAATGATGCCTTTAAGCCTTTTAGATCACATCCCTGCTCAAAAAAACAAACAAATTTACAATATAATTTCTTTTTATTCAAAGTCTAATCAGTTTCCCTTCCTCCTCCTGTTTATGTAAGTTTGAACCACCCTTTTTCCAATATTATGACATCCAGCTATCAATCAATCTTATATTTATTCTTTATACGACACAGAGCTGAGATTCATTAGCACAGAGTAGAGTATTGGGGGGCGGTTTCACAAAAACACAACTTTATCACTGATTTGGGTGAAACTGGATGATATTTTATGGAGAAAATGATGTTCTTTGGTTGCTCTGCCCCTCCTCGGGGAGCCAGGAGCCAAATCACCTCAGTCATATGTTTCCTGTCTTCAAACTGGCCATCCTTCAGCCTCAGATGCTGTATGCGTCCCGGTCTGGCAGTGCCGTTCGCTGCGCACTCAGTTTGGCAGTCAGCTAATTAGACCGCTATATCTCCATGGCGGGGCAACGTAACACACAATCAGCGCTAGTGACTACTGTGACAAGTCCCTCCCTAGCTGTTTCTTTTTACAGGAAACACGCAAATATGTGGAAGCCAGCACTCTGCTTTCTCATTCATCTTAGCACAATGCTATGTTAATATTAGTTTATATTCTTACAAATGTTGGCCTGCATGATTTCATAGTTTGTTACATCTATTCTGTTGCAGCTTGTCAATCTTTTTAGGCAATTGTAAATTAGCTTTGCCATAACTGTGTCAGTTATCCTTCCAGGAGCCAGTAACATTAGCAAACACAGCATTGCAGACCCCAAGAATGGCAAGCAGTGGAGGATGCAATTGTGCTAATTATAAAGCTAAACAGTGTCAGTGACTTTACAATTAAAACAATATATTCGTTAAAGTTGTGAGCAGAACATTTTTTATGTTTTTCAAGGCTACTCCTTATGTAGTTTTAGTCTAATTTTTGTTGTTTAAAAAAAGGTCGGCAACAACATTTTTCATTCATTCATTGTTTTCATTGTAGGTTTTCTCATGCAGTGCTGCCACAAAGGGAATCCTGATCTATTCAAAAATGTGACATCTTTTTCATAAAAGTTAATTTAAGACACAGTATTGGAATTCTCATATATCCTCCTATTACACACATGTAAACACACACTCGTGTTGATGAGAGACTACGCATGAACACAAACAGGCCCTGGCATGGCAGGCACTCAGCCATGCCAAGGGACATTATTTGGCAGCTGTCAGCTCTAATAGGAGTATAGCAGGGTGGGAGACAGATCCAGGCTCTGTACCAAGCCTACAAGGGTGCACTATCTGGCAGCTACTGCATATCTGCGTATCTGCTGTGTGCATGTGCACACGCACTAATGAGTATGCAAATGTTTTTGTGTCAGAGGGACTGGTGTATCAGACTCCCTCTGAGATAATGCATGCTACCACTTGTGCCACTACAGTGTCCATTTAGCCTACTGTCTATCTGGCCGTGTGTGTGTGTGTGTGTGTGTGTGTGTGTGTGTTGCCTCCCTCTGACAGCAGAAGTGGGATAAAGTGCAGTGAATTACTGATGAGGAGAGACTTCAAGTGTTGGCTCTGTCATTTCATAACACCCCAAGACAAAAAGAAGGAGGGAGAGATGAAGAGACAGATAAACTACAGCACACACACACACACACACACACACACACACACACACACACACACACACACACACACACACATACCAGGCTGCATATCAATATCTCTTTCTGTCCTCTCCTCTTACTTACGAATACTTCATTTGGCATTGTAGTTCAGACTGCCCATTTAGGGGCAACAGTTTTGGAACAGTAACTATAAACTTCAACTTGATTTATGTAAAAATCAGACTCTTCAAATAAGCTGCAGAGCTTCTAATTGCATACGACATTAAGGAGTCTGAAAATCCTTCTTAATCGTATTACTAGTGAAGTATATTCCCAAACATAAAAACAAAACACTCAATCACAGCACGTAATATTCAATAAGTAGGTTGAAAATCAGATCATATGGTCAAAAGGCCGTAATGAGGAAGGCTTTTATTTATGTTTATTTGTTTTGTTTTGGGGTCTCACATTTCTAATTAATAGTGAAATACAAAGAGAAAACAGCCCCCGCATGGTCATAAACTCACATACACACTCCTGCCTGGCTCATGCGCTCATTTAAAATTCCCTTTCCCTGCCCTGGAGGATTTTTTGTTAAATCATTGGTAACACACACACACACACACACACACACACACACACACACTGTATATACACACAATTCCCACCCACTGTAACCTCTCTAAATTACCACCCATGAGAATTAAAGGGTGAGTCACTCTTGTGTGGCATCAATTAACTCCCTCTAGGCACACACTGTAGGTAGAAAATGGGCAAGTGTGTGTGCGCTTGTGTGGTTGTGTGTGTGAGCCTGATCATGTGTTTCTGTGTTTGTGTAGGTTGGTCGGGTGGCACAACTGTAGGTGGCATGCAGCATCACAGACAATTATACAGCAGCACTGTTTGAACACAGCAGGGTTGTAGCTCAATGCTCAGTCCCATGCTAGGCTGTAGGCCCCTCGAATCATCTGTGGGGGTCCTTGTAATATAAACTAACCTGCTGTGACAGTGAAGAGTGATTCAGCTACAAAATGCTGTGTTATAGACCCAGGGGAGTAAATGCGTTTGTGTGCACCATTGTGTGTTTGTTGTGTGCATAACAATACTGAACGTCGTATTGCACGACCGTGGGGTGTTTTTCTCACTTTATTTTTAGCACAAAACACTCTCTGACAATTGAAAACAATAGTGCACATTTTATTATACAAGCAGGACCAGGGCACTGCAAGGCTGTGATACACAAACAGACACAAACTGTAGGGATGCAGTGATTTGGTTTCACAGTGTTTGACCACTTTGATATGCAATTTGATCATGAAATAAATATTTGCCCTCTCCTCTCCTCGGGAGTTGTGCGGCATAGCGAAATGTGTTTGGGCCAAACAACACAAAGAGTGTGTTTCTTTAATACTTGCAAATTAAATTCTATCATAATCCACTCGCTCAATTGACATTGCAGTTGCAGATTTTTGTGCAGCTGAGTGCGAGAGCAAACAAGCGAGCAAGTGAGGGACTGACTTAATCATTCTGGACTCTTAATCACTCTTTTGAGTTTTCTGTCATGTCACAACAACAAAACAATAAGTGCTTACATGAGCTCATAAAGTGAGCCTTTAGCTGAGCTGCTCCATGGGAGTACTTACTGTAGTAGTGCAGAGCAGTGTTCAAGGGCACATTTGCAGCCACGGTAGAGGGAATGGATAACATTTTTCTGTGCTTTGAGACAACTATGTAATCTGTCAGATTATTTATTCAAAACAGTATGTACTCAATGACCACTTTCTTAATACTCTTATGTTGTTTAGACTGCATTAGTAAACTGTACAGTAACTAAATATCTGGTGTAAATGATATGTAGATCATGAAAACTGCTGCTCCAATTATTATGTGACACTAGCTACACTATAGCGGCACATTCTTGGGAGAGTCCAGACTGACATTTCTCAACTATCAGATTGATATACCATGCAAATACCTGCAGACATTAATGGCGTCCATAGAATTAATCCTTTTTCTACAGCGGCACTATGAAGTTGAGTTGGTTGGTTTTGAGTGAAAACAGGTGTTTGATTTATTGTCAAGAAATTTGGTTAAGGCAGTCATGTTCCCCTGTGCTTAAATTGTCATAAATCTGACTTTTAATCTAGCACCATCACCAGGTGAAAATTTCTACTTGTCCAATACTTTGCCTTATGACAAAACAACAAAAATAATGACATTCTCATAACCCTCAGTTGTGTTTTGTTTAGGGCTTGTGTGAGCTAATGTCAGAATGCTAGCACACTAAATCAAGATTTCAAACATATATTGCACCTGCTTGCATGTTATGTTTGTCATATGTCTTACACTGAAATCTAAAAGATGTCACATATTGAGAAAACTCACACGTATCCATTCACACGCAGACATGAACAAACACTACCACAAACATCCCCTGATATATATATATATATATATATCAGGGGATGTTTGTTCATATATGTGTGTGTGTGTGTGTGTGTGTGTGTGTGTGTGTGTGTGTGATACCCTGGTCTTAAAAAAAGTTTAGCATTAGCAAGTTTAGCACGCTCTAATGTGATGGCAAAATAATAAAAGAAGGTGAAGGTAAAATGAATGGTTTAAAAACATCGCATTTGTGGCTGCAAATGGGAAGTATGAGTGGACCAGTAGTACCCCTTTTCCACCACATAAGCTCTGGTTATTGAACCAGTTCCATTCAGGATTGGAGTCAAAAGCTAAATAGGATTGGCTTGCACTACTGTATTTTAATGTCATCATGGTACTTTGAGAGCCTAATATTTTCTGAGGTGGTCCGGGGTGTAAAATGTTTAAGAAACACTGCCCTGGAACAATGTATCTTAAATACTCTTTAAAGTCAGAGGAGCAGTGCACCTCTATTCATATAAATCTCCCTCTCTCACATCAAATATACTTAAAGAAATATATTTAAAGAGGCAGTTTCAGAAGCTTAATATTTCTCCTCTGCTTTAGTCTGTTTAGAATTAGAGGGTAGAACGTCATAAAGACGAGTTGTTACAGTGCTGAATGTTTCATCCTTGAGAAGGTTCATGTTGCATGAATATCAGCGCGTTTTCAGAGGCAAATCGTTTTTCCCATAAATGTCTGAACGATCACTAATTGCGCCCGACCAAAAGGATTCCAGGATGGTCGATGGCGGACTCCGTTTGAAGCAATTACCACACATATTGGACTGCTTCACTGGAAAACACACTCATGCTCAGTCAGTGGGCTCACAAGGACTTTTAATTTGTCACTGTTACCAGTTTGAACAGCTCCATGGCTGCTGGGTTTTTGAAGTTTATATGTTTTCTCAAATCAAATTTTGGGGGATACTGGGAGTAGCTTGTAGTGTTTTATGTTTTTTTTTACTCTGCAAATTCAGCAAGTCTCAATCGGGGACAAAGCTGAGCATGTGGTGCTTTAAGCCGGCCACACTGCCTGGAGTTGTTTCTATGGAGTTTTCCAGAAGTTACACCAAACCTCGCGGGATTAAAACCCTCTGTGCCGGATATTTATTTATTGCTGAATCATTTGAGTTTATGAGTGTTATACAGTCTCTGTACATCAGCTCATATCCTGTCTTGCATTACAGGCAAAATCCATTCTTTAATAATTTAACAGGAAATGAGGCTCATCGGCTTCGTGTGGATGCAAGCCTCATGAAACTGATTAACTTTATACAATCTAGAAAACAACCAAACAGAAAGTTGATACAAGCTTAACAAAATAGCCTTTGAAAACCATACTGTATTCAGATTAGAAGGAAAATGTTTAAAATAAAAATTTGATGTGATGTTATATATACATATAAAAAGGGAATAATTGTGCTGGGACTTTTAAAAGATCACAATATGGACAGAAATAAAGGCATTTGTGGACAAAAGTCACAATGAAATTAAGTTATTGAGGCACAGTGTCTTTAAAACAATAATAGATATAGAAATGCACACATAATTTAGCAAAATGAGATAGAAATAGTGACCTCTTATAACGTAGTACAGTGGTTTTCTAACTTTTTCACATCAAGGACTAAACTGACACAAAGTAGAGTAAAGATGTTTTATTACAGTGTATAAAAGAGTATAAAAAATAAAGAAATTACCATTAAAAGTCCCAAAATGCCAATTTTCTCACTATTTATGTTCGCCTTTGTGATGAACATAAATAGGTAATAGGTCATTTATTGATAGTAAAACACACCACATTGATTGTTTGACTGTCATCTTGGTGTTCCATTACAGTATTTTACATCCCTCTTGAGAGTGGGATGAGGATGTAGCTTATCAACATCACCTCAGCTTAAATAGCCTAGTTATAAATCCAATGGTGTCGCAGCTACCTGATACATTACAGATTTCAAAGAGAAGATTGGTTTAAATCTACATTTTATAACACGGACAGCTTTTGTCAAAATTGTACATTTGAAAATGAATTAAGAGGGCACCAGAATCAGAATTAGAATCGGGTTTATTGCCAAGTAGCTTTACACACACAAGGAATTTGCCTTGGTATTTTGGTGCAAACAATAAACATAATAAACCAAACGAGGAATGTGATATGTACTGCATGCATTGTTGTGTGCACTTACAACATACTGGGCCTCCTTCATATCTGTGCTAGAAGTGTGTGTTGTTTGAAGTGCTGCATGTCAACACTTAAAGCTTCCACCCTTATCATGAAAGAGCCAGATATCCCTTGGCGTATAGACTGGGTGGATGTTATTCTGAACTGGGGTTTACACAGTATTTGAATCTCTCCACAACTTAAGCGATGGAGATTTGCTTTTTATTTTCAACATTTAAGGGATTTAGCTGTTCCTTTATCTCATGCAACAGAGTGGAATGAGTTCAAAGGAGAAGCGTGCAGGATTTAGTGGCATCTAGTGGTGAAGTTGCAGATTGAAACTAACTGAGAACACTGAGAACGGGCTGTGAAGAGTCTAGGAGAAACTAGTTTGGTTTGCCTTTTCTAAGCTACTGCAGAAACATGGCGGTTCAACATAGCGGCCTCCATGGAAGGCGACCCCTGGCATTGGTAGATAAAAACAGCTCATTGTAAGGTGACGAAAACACGATTCCTATATCCCCAGGTGATTATACACTAATGAAAACATATCTATGAATATTATATATGTATATACTATATATATATATTCTCCTAAATGTTACATACTGGACCTTTAAGTTGCTTAATAACTAACTCTGCAGACAACAAATAGTTGACAGAGCAATGTGCAGAAAAGCTGGTAGAAACTGTCAGTAAATGTTTGACATTGCTTCAAATCTTTTCTGGAGTGTGTGTGTATGTGTGTTTGTGTGCATGCTGATAGGGGGCTCTGATGTCCTCCTATCAGTCTGTATCATTTCAAGAGTGCTAATGTTGCAAGTTGGAATAGTTTATGTGACAGTTTCCTCAGGGCGGGGAAGAGAAACGAGGGAGTAAGGGCTGAGAATACTAAAGGGGAAGAAATAAAGAAGAGGGAGAAAATAGAAATTGGGCCAAAGGGTGAGAGGCAGAGGGGGTTGAGACAGACCAGACACAACGACGAGAGAGAGCGCAACAGAGTGAAAGACAGAGACGGAGGGTTGAGAGAGCAATACAGGGAGAGATAAAAGGCTCGTAGCCAAAGAAAGAAAAAACGAAGAGGGGGAAGAGATAACAGGAGCATGGGGGGGGTAGAGTCAGACGCAGAAAGTTGAGAAGATAAGACAGACGGGATTAGAAGAGAAGAGAAGGAAAGAGATGTTTCCAGGGAGATAGAGGGGGTTGAGAACAACAAGTACTCAACAATAGCGCTCTTAAGCATTCTGGAGGGCACGAAAGGAAGAGACACAACGAGAGTGGGAGGGGAGACGAGAAAGTGACGGAGCTACAGTTTCAGCCTGCTTACCATTGAGAATGAGAGGGGGGAGGAGAGTGGAAGACAAATGAAGCAATGGAATGGAAGTGGACAGATATTGATGAGATGAGAGAGAGAAATGGATTGGCGAGCAAGCAGAAAATCTACAGGGCAATTGAGATGCATGTGTGGGTACATAATATGTGTTCCTGCTATCCAGTTTAAGGACACATTTTATTTTATCTATTGTTCCTAAATGCCCGTCAGTCCACTCCCTTCCCCGTGGAAATCTCTAAAGTTCTATAAAATCTGTTGAACCTTAACTTTTGTGGCGTTAAGAATAAATTCCATTACTGAGCTTGTACGTAGTCACACGTTATTTGCCAGAAGAGATGACTCATCATCATCAAAAGGTCTAATTTCAAACAAACTTTTTCCTAATGTTAATTCTATCCAGAGGAGTGTTTTTTTGCTGAGCCGGGTGTTTTTTCAACAACCCCCATTTCACATTCACAGTAGGGAGCTGCCCAGTAAAACCACAGACGACTGCTGGTCGCTGTGCTGCTCCACTGGAGCAGCTGAAGATTGCTTTAATGACACCGTAGCAGTGAGAAGAGTGTCAAGGGATGAGATAGAGGCAGAGGAGGAAGATCCAGTCTTAGATGACGATTACGAACCCTGTAGTGATGAGGGGGACTGATGCATCTGCACCTATTTGCTTCATGGGTGTATCCTACCTGATAACTTTGATTTTGTGTCATACCGTGTGTGCACTGGTCCAGAAACTTGAAGCCACCAGTGCACACACTGAGAATTGTCTTTACAGTGAAGTAGGAGACATCTTGTGTCCAGCAGGAAAACTAACCCTTTCTGGAATTACACATTTTTGCCAATACAAAAAAAGAGTAAATCACACAATATTGTTCCAATAAGATTATTTGTATATTTCGAAATACATGTCTGGAGGGGATCTTTAATTGTACTGTGTGAGTGTCGGGAGACCACGTTTCTACCCTGTTAATTAGCTTGTTTCTGTCACAGCTGGTTTTCTAAAAAGCTCATGAATTGAGCTCAAATTTGGTGGGCAAGTAGACCATAAAGACAAAAACAGCTGATCACGTCTTTGGAAGTCGTCATAGCAATGTTAGTATATTATTCTATATCATGGCCAGGAGTGTACACATTTCCATTTGGTGTTCATGCTATTTTGTCCCTTCATTTGGGAACAAATTAAAAAAACAAAAATCCACATTATAACCTTCACAACGGTACTTTATATATATTTATACTTAGTACCTATTGCAAGTCCACTGTTTAAATTGCATTATATTGGTCAGGTGTTCATGTTTTTATGCTGATTGCTCCCATGACCACAGGCAATCATTTCACAGCAGGCTAATAAAAAAGCAATTGCTCTACTGCGTTTTAGAAGGTTTCAACAGTGAGATTAACAGTGAGGAAATATTTACGGGTCTCTTGATAGCGGCTCTCGGGTCACAGTTGATTTGTTGACTATGTTGTTATAATTTCCTTGTCAGTGGCAACACGTTGATGGTGAGCATTCTCCTGTTTTTGTCGAGGTGAACAAATAGTTTCTAGCTTTTAAGAACAATGAAATTATTTGACGTCAACAGTGGGCAATCTGAGCAGACCTATGTACCAGACCAGGTGTTGTTATTTTAGTTTCTGTGCTTTTTCGTAACCTTATTAAAAACAAATGGTGGCAGGAGCAAATATAGTGTCTGACACTCTAAAAGGGCATGCAATATATTTTTCTTTCCACCAGGGTGGTTTTCTGTAGCAATTAAACTGCAATCACACAGATGACAGTGATGCAGCTTTCTATGAGACACTTGGACAAATCAGTTCATTTTGCTGAAACCACCACACTACACTAGAAAATGAAATTTTACTCCCATCATTTTGCACAGAACAAACAAAAGAATGCATCCGCTTGAAATGAAAGACAAGTTATCATCTTTACAATCAATGAAAGGTCACACCACAATGGTCCTCCATTAAATAAATAAATGATTCCAACACATGATAACTCATAGAATAGTAAAAGATTGCAGAATTGACAAAATATTTGACAGGAAGTCCTCAAGAGACAGTGCCTGAGCTTCCTTTTGTTTGTCCTGATGTTTCTCAGCTTACTTTTAGCTATTTCACAATTTTTACTTTTAGCTACGTGTTTCAGCTATTTATCTGTTAGTTACATATTCCAACTATTTATCCATTGATTCTCTCGTTATATTCAAGTAGAATGAAATCGATCAAATAGCTATTGTCTGATACAAATCACAAATCTTTGTTTACAGCTGCAGCATTAGTTCTTTCTGCTCCTAAAGAGTTAAATCTGCATGTTGGAAGGCCTTTTCCTGCCTCTGTTCCAGTTTTTGAAGAGGCATCAGAACTTGTTCAAAGGCATCAAACAATAAAAGATGGCAGGAGGGGAAGTTGCTTTATATTTTATAAATGATTGATGCTCCCACTTCGCAAACATCCAGAGTCTCATCCTTTTTATCCTCAATTCCACTGTCTTGAATTTAATTCTGAGCGTTTCTGTTTGGGTTTGTTTTAATAGACATGAACAAGCTTGTCTTCATCCTCAGGTACTACTATTTACATGAAGGCTGTTTGGATATTTTTAATAATAGATTTTAATAATCTGTCCACATTAATGCGTGGATATTTTTTCTACCTATTATCATGTTTTTATCTACTTTTCAGTTTGTATGCAGGATGCTTAAATGAAGTGTGTAAATATGTGCTTTCTTTCCTCCCTCCAGAACTCTGACAGAGCTTCTGAAGCAGCCAGGGGAGGCGGGAGTTGTGGATGGAACCGGGGTTCATCATCCTATAGGGACCAACGGCATCTCCGCCAGGGCACTACGCTCCAACAATGGTCAGTCCTCAGTGTGTGTGTCTGTGTGTCTGTGCGTCTGTGCATGTTGTGCATTTGGGATAGGTTAAATTATATTACGTGTCTTAGAGTAGTGATATCACTCAGATGAACTCATGCAGCCTACCTCTTCATCGACACCGCCATTAATTTCTCCATAACTTCAAGCAAATTTCAATTGCTTATCCACTACTTTAGCAAACTATCAATTAGTCCAATTTTAGCTAAGTATATTTTAATAGTTTATCCACTACTTAAAGCTAAATATTTCAACTGTTTAACTCATACTTCAAGCTAATTTAACTATAGTTCAAGTATTTACTAACCAGTTATCCATAACTGTTAGCAAGAACTGTTAATCAATTACTTTTACACAACTATTTCAACTATTTATTAATCCCATCATTTTTAGCCAAGCGTTTAGACTTTGCTACTGCTCACTGGTTAATTAGTATTCACACAACGTCAACATGTGGTGTTCAGGTGTTACAAGTAACTCAAATTAGTTGAGCTACAAACTCCCTGGCACCTACAGAAGTAGCCCCAAGGGTACAAGGACCCCTGCTTGGGATTCATTGTCTTACAGCGCCCCTCTAAATTGAGAACAATTCAGACACAAGGGGGTGCATTAATTTGGAGGACTGAGACAAAGCCTTAACTGCTGTGAAACAGCTTCATGCCCTCTAATAACCTCACAAACAAATACACACAACACATCAGGACTGAGCTCATGGGAGAGTGAAGACTTCAAGTCCATCTGAGAACATTTTTATTTACATACACGCACAAACACCACAGACCCATTAAATAGACATGTATGTTTAAATTTTCTACACCAGAACTCTTCCCTTGTACCCACTTACAGTGACGCACTTACTGTACATGCATGTGTCTCACCGTCTATTGCTGTCTCTCTGTCTGAGCACAGAAGCACACATGTCTCATCCATGGGCAAGGAGGCGCAGGGACAGACAGGTCATATTTAATTAAGATGTAATTAGCCGTGTTCCTGCTCCAAACCCACAGAGGGAATGCTGTGTGACCCATCTGTCTTCCGCTTTCTAGACGTTTTGACCACACACACAAAGACCCACATACAGAACACACACACACACACACACACACACACACACACATATGTACATGCTCAGTATAACCCTTTGCTTCTTCAGTGGATTGAGACTCAAATTAGAGGGCATATTTCCTAAGGGTTCATTTGTGACAAGAGTGATGGCATGCTTTAAAGGACAAAGTCCCTGATGCCCCACAATTTGGTCCTCATTATCAGGCGTAGCAGAAAAAATGTGAGCCAGTTATTTCCTAATATCCAGACTGTGTTATTGTGTGGTACTGTAGGTAAATGTCTTTTTTTCCAAACTTCTTACGTTCATATCTGGTTACTCACCAAAGCATGCATAAAGCCATATGAAATTAAAAAAACATGAGTCTCTGTAGATGCTACTTTAGCTAACCCACACGCACTGATACAAAAGATACCAAATGTTTCATGTGTTCTGGTTCATATGTAAGTTATTCTAGTGTAAAGTTTTCATATTTCACACTGTCACAAATGCACACCCTTACACATGCAGTATTTATCCACACACACACAGACAAATGCTGAGGCTTCTCCTTTTACTTTCATCTTCCAACCATTGCAATAAACATGTTTTTGGCCTCTGTTTCACCCCGTACTGGGCTTATTAGCACTCTGTTTCCCCTGCTCCTTCCATTTTTTTATTCCCCTGTTATTAAATCCCCCTTTTACCTCCTCTGCTTTCTCACATTTCTTTGTCTAAGTGTTTTTTTGGAGTCTTCAACATCAGAGTTTAATCAGACTTTCAGCACCCTATATTACCAGATAGCTTTTTCAGCATTTTTGTTAGTCTTTAATATCTATTTTATGTGATATAATTACCTTTATGTTGTTGCTTTTAAAATCTGATGGATCAGGATGATGTGCATGTTGTCATGAAGAAAAAGAAATACAGTTTTTAACTCCATCCTATACCAAACTGTACTACAATTACAAGTTTGTGCACTTTCTTCTTTTTAATATTTAAATTAAGTTTTACATCTTATTAGATGTAATGACATATACTTGCTGTAGAATTCCAGCATTTAAGTAAGAAGGAAGAATAAATATTTGTTTGTCCACTTAGGGTAGCAAGAGAAGCAGAAGAAGAAAGAATTATTCCCGTAGTTAAAAAGATAATAGAAAATGTCAAGGAAATAACAGAAGGAAGGGTGTGAGAGGTGTGAAAGGAGGAATAAACAGAGCATACATATGGAGAAGAGAGAGAGAGAGTGTGTGTGTGTGTGTGTGTGTGTGTGTGTGTTTACTGCAGGGGCTGAATGGGGGTACAGGGTGATGACAGTCGGGGCGACCGGATGAAGCCATCCTGATCCTGCTGTGTCAGCCGTCTACACTTAATCACATCTTAATTAAACACATTTAATCCTCCAGGCCAGTTAGACAGAGAGACAAAGAGAGAGACTGGGAGGAAAAACAAGAGAGATGAGGGGGAGTGAAAGAAGAGGCAGAGAGAAAAGGAGAGAGGATGGTAGACAAATTGGTTTGAATGTAAACAAAATGTTTATCACTTCACAGGTTGGAGTAAAATATCTTTCAGCGGAGGTTGATGGCTGCATAAAACTGTTCTGCATCTCCATAATTTAAATTTTAAACAGTATAAAAACTGTGTTTCACCACTTTCTCCATAATCTACTGTTGGGATTCAAACTCAAATTTAAGACCTACAGCAGAATGGCACCCTTATATTGGTAATAATGACAACATTATTGCCTTTTAATGGAAAAAGCATTTAAAATGTCTAAAGTGAAAGCTGGTCTGTCGGTGGGTCCATCATTTTATTTCAGACTGAAATAGCCCAGCAACTGTTTGTTTCCATTGAAAGTTGTACAAAACCTCATGGTCCCTAGACGACAAATCCTATTTACTTTGACAATGACAACTTTTTCTTTAGTGCTAAAATAAGATTACAATTACAGACTGTGGTATCTGAAGGCTTATAAATTTAAATTACATTCTGTTATAAGTTCAAATGATATATGTCAACATATGTAGTGTTAGTAGTACATGAGGTTAAGGGACTAATTCTTACTATGGAATGTTTATGGCTTTAGCAATAGCCTCTGGCCTCAACTGTTTGTGGCTTAATCCTCTACTGTTTGTGGTTGAAGGGCCTTTGACCTTTACTTGATAACCCCCCACCTCCCCTTATCACCTTAAACATTTGGATTGGAATTAAACATTTCTTTTGACCTTTGGAGTAAAACTGACCTTTATAAACCTGTGTTCAAGGTGAATTAGACAGAGCTGTTCCTTTGGCAGGATGCTCTCCAAGCTCCCGCGCTGCTTGTATTGATGCTGAACTTTTTGTAATAAACCTTTTTATATACAATCAAGACAGTGTTAGGGGACTTCTCTTCAACACATCTTCACATCATCGCTATTAAATATTCAACAAGACAATTAAAATACAGTGCTTTCAAAGGCGGTGATGTGTTTGTATACAGACAAATACAGACAATATGAAGAAGGTTACAGACTGGATCTTTGACAGATTTTATTTTTTACATTATATGATGACTTTTAGTCTAGTGCCATTACAAGTCAACATTTAAACTTATCCAATACTAGATACTCGAACACATGCCTACAAAACTAACAACATTCCCATCAGCCACTGCTGCACTTTGTGTTTAGTGTTAATTAGCAAATGTTAGCATGCTATCATGCTAAACTAAGTTGGTGATAATGAACATTATACCTGCAAAACATCAGCATGCATGTTGCTAAAGTTAACATTTAGCTCAAAGTACACCCTTACAGAGCTGCTACTATGGCTGTAAACGTCTTATCTCTTTCCCTCCTTTGTCTGCCTCTCTTTACTGTAGATTTTGAAATGAAAGGTAAACTTGTATTACAGTAGTAAATAAACATGTAGGTTGATACAACCAATACAACCATGGTCTTCCACTTTTCTTATTCATCCACTCTGACTGGCTAACTTGCCTCCAATGCACATATAAATGCACCGTATGCAAAGTTTTGCACCAGCTCATGATCACTTTATTGTCTTTCAGTGCAATTTCTCCAACCTCATTTCTGAAAAGAACAGGCTGAAAATATCAGAAAACAATTTCTCATCTAGGGAAGGAAAACATGCTAATGATTTTCAAATTTGCTGCAAGGGAACAATGCAGAACATACAGCAACTATTCTCATCACTATACATACTATGTGCATCAATGCGCTGTGGCTTAAAATAGGCTGTAGCTGGACAAGTTAGAGTGCAGTGAGAAGCATGAGCGCGGCTGATTAGGATGAAAATACACTGAACAAGTCCTGAGCCCTTTACCTAATGAAGACAGCAGCCAAATCCTCATGTTTCCTCTCTGACAAAAGAATGATCTCCTTATCTTCCTTGCACTCCTCTCCTCTTCCTTTGTGCTCATTTTTGAGGCAGATATATATTTAATACAATGTAAGAGATGAGCTAAGGGATAAAAGTGGTAAGATGTAAAGTCTAAAGCTGGCATATTTGACATAAAGAGAGGCGAGCGAGAGAGAGAGAGAGAGAGAGAGAGAGAGAGAGAGAGATAGAGAAAAGCACAAGGAAAGACATACTCAGGTCATGTGATGGTTACAGTGACAACAGGAAGACATGTTTATGTGTGGTTAGAAAAGACAGCTGATTTGATGAGAGAAAAGAGGTTGACAGGAAGAAGTTATTGAACAAAGTCATAGAACAAGGTAATGTGGAGAGAGACAGGAGGGAGGAGATGAAACTTAGATGAGGTTAAAAGAGAGACATACCTTAACAATGACATTACTGAGGCGTGGAATGGGAGAAGCAGCAAGCGAAGGAGGGCGCAAGAGGGGGAGAGGCGGTGAAGGCAAAAAAAGGAGGGAACAGGCAGATGAAAGGGAGCTGATGATGAAAATGAGCGGGTGGGTGTGACACTGTGTCCAGTGTGCAATGAGGAACAGAGGGAGGAATTAGATCAAAAGGGAGGCATGGCAAGAGCGAGTGTGAGAGAGTTGGAGCGCAAAGGAGCAGGCGAGGGAGAGGAAAAATGAAAAAGTGAGAGAAAGAGCTGGAGAAAAGAAAAAGAGAGTGAAGCGGGAAGGATAAATAGAGATAGAAATAGAGAGAATAGATAGAAGAGACAACATGCTGCTAGCTGCGAGGGGGACAGCTGGTCAGCTGCTCTTGCTCTGTTCTGGTGTGGAGAGCTGCCCTGAGGACAGTCACCCTGCTCTGCACACACACACACACACACACACACACACAGAAACCTGCTAGTCCATGTATATACACAGCCACATACACATTTGCATACACAGACCGGGATACACACACATTTTTTGTTGTGTTTTACAGGCAGATTTACAGAGCAGAGATAAGATGGTAAAAGCAGTGTGGAAGAAAGTAAAGAAATTATGGAGGAGAAACAATCTTCACAGGCTAGGACAGAGGACTGGAAATCAGAAAACAAAAACAGAAGGTGCAAATAAGTGAGACACTGAGCAATTATATAAAAGTGAGGGAGAAGGTATCAGGCGATGGGATGTAAATGAGAATGTGTGGCAGGGGAGGAGGAGTGAGAGAAGAACAGATGGCAGGGAAGAAGAGCGGGAAGGAAGATGGAAAGCTGGGAATGCGAGAACCCTCCCAGTTCACTTATAGCTGATGTCAGGCATGCAAACACTGCCTCTAATTGTTGAACTGACTGCAGCACATGGTACAATAGAAATTCTCCATTCTTTGTTTCATCTAATGACAGTCAGCTGATCTAAGCACCATGGACAGCAACACTAAAAAAAGCCAGGCCACACAAAAAAGGAAACAATAAAACCCCATTCCATTAGGTTTCCCACTTCCTCTGCAGATAGTGGGAAAACAACAGACAAGAAGTCTTCTGTCTTCTAAAACTTTTAAAACTCTGTCACCTGCTCTCTGTGGCCATCAGGGAAGGTCTCTGGAATTAGTGCCACTTTGGTACAGATGGCGTTAATCTCCCCTCATTAGGAGCTAAATGGTACTCAATTGTACTTTGACAAAATATTAAAGGTCCAGTGTGTAACATTTAGGAGGCTCTATTGGCAGAAATGGAATATAATATTCGTAGGTATGTTTTCATTAGTGTATACTTCAGGTGAAATCAGATTTTTTGTGTTTTTGTTACCTCAGAATGAGCGCCACCTTCTGCCTTCAGTGGAGACTGCCAGGTTGAACCGCCATGTTTTTACTATAGCCCAGAAGGATAAACTGGCTCTAGATAGGCCCCTTTGCATATTAGTTTTAGTATTTTCTCCCTTAAGGTTGGAATTCTGAACTACATTGCTAGATGCCATTAAATCCTACACAGTGGACCTTTAATCACATTTACCCCCTAAGCGGCATTATGAAAACATACATATTGTTAATGAAGTTGCTAAACCAATAACCATGCCTTCTTTGAAATTGACTAACATTACACCAGAAAACATTGCCCACAAAGGCATTTTAAAGGGGAAGTATACTCCTTCTTAAAGGGTCAGGCAGGTCAGGGGATTAAAGTCCCCCCTACAGAAAACCTGTGTAAGCAAAAAGACTAAACACAAGTCAACAAGCATGTTTCAAACATCAGAAGTTCCCGGTTCACTGAGTTGATGAGTGAGAGGAATGCACACCTTCCTCTCAGCATGCATACCAGCATTTACTCAAGGACATTACCTATTGGGAATGGAGAAAGTACGCTCCATGACATGATTTATATGCCCTCCCTGCAAAGCTAATGGAATATCCACCAGCCTAAGCTCTGCTTGTTGTGTTTATTGCTAATTAACAAATGTTAGATGGTGAACATGGTAAACATTTTACCTGTTAAACATCAACATGTTAGCATTTCCATTGTGAACATGTTAGCATGCTGACATTAACATTCAGCTCAAAGTACAGTCTCACAGAGCTGCTATATGGCTGAGACTATATTCTATGCATAATAAAATCTTGCTGTTTTTCTCAGTTTTGTAAGCATAATCATGGAAACATCTCATTGACCCACTGTAATGGAACCATCAGCTAATTTGTTTGTGACCTACCTTATTATATTTCAATGATATTATACTTCATGAGTTTCAATTTTTGTACCAGTGATTAAATTACCCACGCATGCCAAAGGAACTTATGCCCTAGTTGTTATTGGAAGCTCCATTTAAAACAGCATTAATAATGATGCCCTGGACTGTCTTAATAATGCACATACATACATGCAATGCTTTCTTCAGCAGTTCTCAGAGATAACCTTCAAACTAACGACGCCCCTCTGTTACAGAAGGAAAAGACGGTGTGGTATATCTAAGCAGGGCGGACTCTTCTTCTCCACTGGAGGTCTCTTCTGAGATAGGAAAGGATTTGCATTTGTGGGGCATAATTTGCATGTTGCTGGCCTGCAAGAGCGGAAAGAGAGGCAGAGAGAGGGGGAGAAATATAAACAACAGTGGGAGGAAGGGAGGTTGAGATGGAAGGAGAGAACATTCAAAGAGGAAAAAGGAGAGACGAGTGAGGGAGAGTGAGTTTGATGCAGAGAGAACGGGGGCGGGGGGAGCAAGAGACGGTGGAGGAGTGAGATAGGATCAGTGTGACATTGAAATCAAAACAAGGAAATGAGTATCATGGGAGCCTGCAGGACGGGTGTTAAGTGAAAAGACGTACTATAGGCAGGGGGCTGGTGTGTGTGTGCAGGAGTGTGTTTGTTTACATCTGTGCGCCCTTGATTTCTGTGATCGTCACTACAGTGCCACATGGGGCCAGTGCCAATTATATCCGCACTGAGCTCGTCAACGACACACCCCCAGAGAGACAGGGAGAGAGAGAGAGAGACAGAGCAGATATTGTTTAAGAGTATGTGAACGTATATGTCTGTATGTTCATACAAGCATGAAAACGTGCACTTGTGCATGAACGTACTGTACAGTTTGTACATCAGGTGGGCCAACTTGTCTTTTCATCCCATTATATTCCTACCATTACATCTGTATGACTGACAGGAGCTCAGGTCTACCAATCCGTTTGCTGCTTTATAGGTGTTTTTATTATAATTAGCGTCTGACAGGATGTGTATGTGAACCAGAAATGACTCATCCTGACCTCAGTGGCCTTGTGACGGCTACTGTGGCCTTCGACCCACCCTCCACTGCTGGCCTCATACAACCAGATTTAATATTGCAGAACAGAATACATTTTAGGGGATCAGAGGAATGTGTTTAACCAGACTTGGCAGCTGTAATACATCAACACAGATGCCACAGTGTGTGTATGCCTTAATGTAACTGCAAACAAGTAGCAATGCAGAAGAACAGTTGCTGACATTGCTGTACAGAAATTGACAGGAGACTCACAGTTCCCTAATCTGAATTATCTAAATGATAATTTAGGTAGTAGGCTAATCATTTTTAGCCATACTAGTGGCACGGCTCTAGAGCTGACAATGTTAATTGGTCAGTCCAGACTCAAATATTTCAACAGCTAATGGACGGTGCATGACATTCATGGTCCCCTGATGATGAATCCTATGACTTTGGTGATCCTGTGACTTTTCCTCTAGCACCACCATGAGGTTGATGTATTGAGTGAAATGTATCAACAAGTATTGGATGGATTGCCGTGAATTATGGTAGACACATTCATGTCTCCCTCAGGATGAATTGTAACAACTTTGGTGAGCTCCTGACTTTTTTTTATCTAGCACCATTATTGGGTCAAGATTTGAATTTGTCCAACTGACCTTCTTCATGGATTCTCCTGTGGTTAATTTCACAATGATCCTTACTGCCTGAAGTCAAGCAGCAGAAGTTAAGTGGCAGTATGTAAATACTACTGGCCCATTTTTGGGTGAGTTAAATATGCAAGAGTAGTCTTACATGGGACTGTCTATATCGCAGGGAGTTTATCCTTAGCTGGTCGAGCCGCTTGGAAAACAAAATATACCCTCTTCTCCAGGCACCAGCATGTATGTATCATTAGTCACTTGTGTTTACCCAACTGTCTCATGTCATAATGGCTGCTGTGAAAAAAAAGCCTATAGTTTGTTTTATGACCAAAAAATGCAAAACTGATGTTATCTCCAATGAGCTTCATTTGTACAGTGAAAAGTGCTAGTTAGCAGATGTTAGCAGGCCAGCATGCTTAACTAAGACTGTAAAGGTGAAAACTAAAATCCAGCATGTTAGCACAGTTGTCATTGTGTGCATATGTTGTGAGCATACGTTAGCATTTATAGAGCTTATAGAGTTTAATGTAGTTCATCTCCACAACTTTGGCCCATTTTTTAGTTCGTAGCAGAATATTTTTAGCTTATATTTCATAGAAAATATGTTTCATTTAAATTAAAACTGAGACAGAAATACAATATCTTACAGTGAGATGGGAAGCTTTTTAACACACCAGCTGATTTGGTTCTTAAACAAGAAAACACTGCACATTTGCGTATTTCTATTAGCCTTTAGACAGACTCTAAAATTGTCAAGCCCATTCATTCCCATATTTCTTTTTATATCCTGTTCTCTCTACCCCCAATCTCGGAGAAGAGAATGTGACTCTGCATTTTCCTTCCCTACATCAACTTCTAACTTCTAATCTTCTTTCTCTCCCTCACTTTTTCTCCCCCCTCAGGCCAAACTATCTGTGTCTCACCCTCCACCCAAACTATACTGACGCAGCCAAAATCACTGAACATCCAAAAACACCCATAATAAAGTACTTTTTATTTAAATTTCTCAGTTACATATTTGTCTGGGTTGCAGATACATTCATGAATATCCTTTGATGATTTTTACGCTGCTGAAAAATCTCTTTTTGGCTATTACGATCTCTCCCATTTGGATTAGTCTGTGATACCCATCTTGAATGTTAAGTTTCAAAAGTGCTATTTTTCTGTCTCTGTCTCATTTAGGCAGGTAAGGATGTAGCACCAGATATACAGTAGTATTATATAGTAGGATTGAGATATCCCCACTGATCGCTGGGTGGGTAAATCAGGTGTAAGTCTGGCTGATAATCCTTTAGTGCATCGCTAGCTATCTCTTTTCCTGTCTTAGTCCTCCCCTTTCCAGTTCCCTCTCATTAGCTGTCTTCTCTCATCCTCTGCCCTCTTTCTGCTCACAGCCATGCTTCCCTTGAGGTCTCTCTCCCTCTCTCTCTCTCTCTCCCTCTCTCACTTTTTCTGTCATCTCTCTGTCCCTCTCCTCCTCTCTCTTTCTTTTCTTTCGCTCTCTAAATCATAGCCTGAGTGTCTGCAGACTGAGCTGTCTGATCCCTCATTTTCTGACTGAACTCTAAAGTCACCCAGAAATGATCACAGAGCTACAATAAATAGACCTGATGTTCCTTTTGGTGTTTTTTAGTAGTTCAAGAGTTGAATTTCACAGAGTTGAAAGCAAACTTTTGGGGTTACAGGGGCAACACCTACAGGCAACGTGATGAAAGTACAGTGTTAAAACCCAGAAGAAAACGGATGGAAAAGATGGAAATACAAAGCAAATTATTGAAGATTGAAAACAAAAGCTTATTTAACCTTGTGTCACATAAAAATAAAGAAAACTAAGACATCTTAATTGGATGATGTAAATAGAATGAAAATATAACATCATATTGTACTAGAAAAACAAATAAAGTAAAAACAAAATAGGTTTTTAAAGCACAAATGCAGAAAATCATAAAATCATTCAAGAGTGAATCGCATGGACATGGTGCCGCTCTATTTATTCTAGTGCTGTGCAGATCTGTCGCCACTGCTGAAAGTCAACCAGCTCACAGAGGAGGAACATTCAGAATAGGCTTATTAATAAGCCAGTGCAGCAGCAGATTACAGTTTTAGTGAGCCGCCAAAACAATGAAAGAGACTGACAAACAGAGAAGCAGTCAGACAGACAAGAACCAAAGACAGAGGGTCAGTGATTTGCTGGGAAATATTGGCTGATTAACAGTATGCTCATAAATGCAAACTTCCAGGTCAGCAC
The DNA here is from genome assembly GCF_905237075.1 of Dicentrarchus labrax. Lineage (NCBI taxonomy): Eukaryota > Metazoa > Chordata > Actinopteri > Moronidae > Dicentrarchus > Dicentrarchus labrax. The sequence continues at coordinate 3,447,372 of NW_026136722.1, read as the reverse complement.
AAATACTGACTTACACACTGACTGAGGGGCCAACAGAGAGGCAGATTGACTGTTTGTTTAAATCTTTGATACCGACTTGTTTTCGTTCTTGTGTTTCTTAATTTTTTCATTTATATATTAGTTTATTTTAGATTTTTCTTTCCTCTTTTTACCTACCAGTACTGTACTTTTTAACCTCTAAACCACTGTGGACACTGAGGTCACGCCTTCTGTATTTTTCTTTGGTAACAGCCACAGCTGCCATTTTGACATGAAATAGATAAACACAAGTGTTACCAATGATATTTATTAAGGTTATGTTCCATTCAGTGTAGCCGAGCCTTTCCAGTGAGCCTACGTGTGCAATACCAGAACCCTCTGGGGACCATGAACGTCTGTAGAAAATTTCACGGCCAGCCATCCAGTTGTTGCTGAGATATGGTAGGCTGATATGAATATTCTTTGACAAAGACAATTTACTCTTGGACCCAAAAAAAGAAAGGATTCGGAATCTATTTATATTCCTGGCAGCGCGGAGAAGGCTGAGCTGGGCTTGGAGGTTGTTTGCACTCACAACCTCAGTATTTATAAAATCCTGGCTATGGCCTTAATCCTGCTTGTTCAGTACTGTCCTCCTGCAAAGCACCCGGGAAGCCCATGCTTTTATCCATTTATTGTATTTATCTGAAACTAGGAGTACTCATGTATATTCCAGTTCAGTGAAATACACATATATACAAAAATCTTGTGGACTGAATGTTTTCTACTGATTGATCTTCTCATACTGAACAGATTTAGAAGATTTAGTTCCGGTTAGTCCAGGATCATCTCAAGTGCATCTCTGTGTTCTTGTTAGGGTGAAGTTAATACACTTAGACCCCTGTAGCTGCTATAGAGGACATGTGTATATAATGTATGCAGTATGCATAGGGTCCAGTCTTCAGGCGTATCTGTACTGTTGTTTACTTGTGCACGAAGAGTAAGTACGTTTATGTGTGTTTGCATGCATGTGTGTGTGTGCATTGATCCAGTGTGGTGCGGGGGCTTTTTTTCTCTGTCTGTCATTTGAAGGACACCTGACCCCACTCTGCAGCCTCACACACCAATCACTCATGACAGCCCCCCTACACACACACACACACAGCCTTGACAGCCATCATGGATAGTGTGGACAGACGATTCATAAGTTGCAGCTCAATTGAGACAAATGACAGCACACATTGGCATTCTGTACTGTCTTAATGCGTAGGGGTTGTGTATTACACATACATGAGTGTGTGTCTGTGTGTGTGTATTGGAGATGTCAAGTGAGGCTGAGGGAGGCTGTGTTGTGTCTGTCACCTCCTCTGCCTCCAGCCATCCCGAGGGTCAACCATTATGGATTGACACATTTTTACACATTTGACCTTAAAATAGCTAGTTGTGTGTGTGGATGAGCAGTCCAGCCATGTGATTGTATTCAGTTTAGTTTAGTTTTTTGTCTGTATCCATAAGATATAAGCTCACCAAGCTTTTCCGTGAATATACTAAGTAAAGCAAAAGGGTCATCAGTGTATTATCCTCGTTTTGGTATTATATGACGCATTGAATCGGAGTGAGATTGAAGGGATGGTGAGGATAGGGAGTGTGCATGCCTGCAAAAGCACTTAGCAGTCCTGTATGTGTGAGCAAAGGGTGGCATTTTTATGTGTAAGGAGCAGTGCGTGGTGAGGTAGTTTAAAGGGGGAATGTGGATTTCCACGGATGTGAAAAGCGTGTGAATGTGTGTATATGTGAGTGCCTGTTGGATACTGATATGAGCCGCTGCTGAGCCCCTGAGTGAGGTGCAGTGCGTGGCTATACATTAAATGGCCTGGATTAGCCTCAACTGCCACAGGCTCACTGATAGTATTACTGTTATGGAGCGACTGGGAGGGATCAGGCTCCATTTTGGCTCTGTTATTCTGTCATAATGAGGCATAACCCCTCTCATAGAGGACTCAGTGGTTTCCTGGTTAATGCATCGGACTACCGGGGAGGGAGATGACGAGGGGGGAGTGTGTTTGAGAGTGAGGACGGAGGACATAATCCATATGAAAAGTACATTTACAGGAAAAAACAGACCGTTCTGTATTGGTAGAATGTTATTTTGAACCAGTGTTAGACATAACAAGCTCAAGGTTGACCTTTAAACTGTTACAAATGCACTATTAGTTATAATTATAACAAATTCTGTCATGTACGTTTACAGATAGTTAGAGTAGTTTCAGATAACAGTTCCTGTTTGGTAACCCAACACTAATATGAAAGTAAAATAACACTGGTTCAGAACAACATCCTGGGTTGTTTTCTACCCAATGGATGCTGGGCAAAGTTAATCAATTTTTACCTTTGTGCTACATTGTCCCAACCTGAGTCAATTTCGAACCAGAGATTTAAGTGTGTAAGATATACAATATAAAAAACATTGTACTGACTGTCAAAGACAAAAGCTTGCTTTATTGTGATTATGATAGGATGGTGAAGCATGTGCCATCCAGACGGTTGATCTACTTTGCTCTAGACCGCTCTGAGAATCTGTACATGTGTTCTGTCATGTTCAACTAGAGTAATTTTCCATAATCAAACCAGCAATCTTGTACAAGCTCAAGCCTACGATTACAAGCTTAGAGATGATATCAGATGAAAGGAACGTGTCTTCTGGAAACCTTGTATCTCCCCAAAAGGACAAAACATTGCTTTTTTTCCTTCAATCTTTAAATTGGCTGGTTTAACTACATTATACATTATTTGGCTTAATCCTGCAGCCATGAAATGTTTTTGTTAGAGACTGGACCATAAACTGTTATAGGAAGATTAAAGGTGCCAGGTTTTCACAGGACATGACTACAATTTCACAAGTGAAGCCAATAAGAAGTAACAGAGGAGGGTGTGCCTTTGATCACGATGTCTCCTTCAGTCTGTGAAGGTTGTTCCTGCTGTGAGCTTAAATTGATGCAGCTATCACTAAAGAAACAGTGGCTTAGCTGGACTCTACATGGTATCTGTGTGTGTGTGTGTGTGTGTGTATGTGTGAGTGTAGGTGTGTCTCTAAGCTAAGCCAACGATGCTGTAACATATCTGATTGAAATCAGTCTCACATCGGAAAGTCAGAACTCTTGGAAAGCAACATGGGAGTCCTTGGCACACGCATGCACATAAACACACACACAGAAGAACAAGGAACCACAACAAGCTACACACTCTTTAAGAACCGAAGAACACACAAGCTCCTGCATGCGCACATGAGCACACTGCACATATAAATGACAAACACACGTAAATGACACACAACCTCTCTCTGGTTTTCCCTCTCTGTCCAGCACACACACACACACACACACACACACACACACACACACACACACACACACACACACACACAATACAATGCCACATCACATCATGTCATTTCAGAGAGCGTGTTTAACCTAATCACACTCAACCATGCGTGATCCTCAGAGGGAGAGTCAGGTCTGTTATGACAGTCGATGTGCTGTGTGACGGCCACAGGGTTTAGAGAGCGCCGACCAGCAGCCTGCCTTTAATGCACACACACAACGTGGGTTGAAACACACATGAAAAAGACCTGTGCAGGACGACAGGAGAAGCGGACATGTGGACAGACAAGGAAGGAAGCCAACCAGACAAGACTGCAAGGCAGAATGAATGACTAATTGAATGGGTTATTTCCATATCACTAACCTGTGAGTGGACACACATCCGGCTGTATCTCCTACGTCTGATCAGATTTGTCCCGTGAAACCTCACAGGGAAATGTTTTGTTTATAGTTTCCGTGGTTTCTGTGTGCAGTGTTTACCTGTGAGGAGATAACGGAGCCTAATGCTTGAGAGTCATCTCAATATTTGAAAACAGGTTCTGACAGTAGCATAAAGCCTCCTTTATTCTACTAACATATTTGGTCTAATACCAAAATCATCCTTTTTGACATCTTACCTCACCATACAAATATTATATCATACACGTGTAATTTGGGGGGGAGATATCGTGTCAATTCTCTATAATGAGGAAAACTGAGGTAAAAATGTAATTGTAGTAACTACACTTCAGCTGGGCAGATAGCCTGAGCTGAAGCTTATCAAGCCACTGTTTTTTGCTTCATCTCTACCTCTGATGCTCCAAAATCTTTTCATTGTTTATTGTATAAGGACAAGTATATATTATAAACAAATACAGCTTACAACATAATGCAGTTTTTACTGTTTTTAGCATGGCAAGGCAGCAGTACACTGCCGTAGCTACAACACATTGTTATTACAAACATATTTAAATGATAGCCGATTTAAAATACAATGGAGAAAAAAAAGGTAACACTAGATTAACTAGTCATGCTAAAAGCAAACCAGTGGCAGTTAGTGCTACTTCTGCAATTTCTGACTCTAGTGGAATTCATGTGATTGCATTTGGTCAAGGTACCTGTAAATCACATATTTAAATGTATATAATTAAAGAATAATTTATTAAACTAGCTCAAAAAAGCTGAAAAAGAAACACCATTTTCTTTGTAGCTACTGCATTTTCCATGCCCCCTTTTAGATCGTCCAAACACAGAGTGCTGCCAAATGGTTTTTAGGTTTTATACAAAGTCTGTGACGATGATTAATGAGCAGCATAAAGCTTAGGCTTAAAAGGCATAAAATCAAGGTTAAACAACATACATATCTGTCACATAGTTTTTCTAAGAGCCTTCAAACTCTAAAGTCTTTTTCCTCATCTGCACTGTAGTTACTACTGTGGGTTGAAGGCAGTATTGACCAGATGGGCTCAGTTGTGTCATAGAGAACAATAGTTACATCAATCCCAGGAACTAACAGAAACAGACCTTGTATGTGTGTGTGCGTGAGTGTGTGTTTATGTGTATGACGTATAGGTGAGATTGCCATATAACAAAGTGAAGCCATATACTACCACTGCCAGTACACTGCTGTGCGAGTGACAGATATCATTTATTTAACAGCAGCAGGAGGGCAGAAGTGCTCTCTCTAACTCGCTCTGTCACACACACACACACACACACACACACACACACACACACACACACACACAAGCTAGCGTCATACTTTTGTAATCATTAAAAACAAATATCGCTCTTAATTGAATCATTAATCCACTCACATTAACTTAATCCCACATTGGATTTCCTTCAAACTTCCCCCTTCTCACTGACTGTCACTTTTTCACGGTGCTCATCCTCGTCCCAACACTCTCGCCATATGTTGAAACACACTGCTGCAATCCCAGCCTGCCAATTACTGATCTGCAACACAAGGACGAATCAACACATCATTTATACCTCACATTAAACTGTGATCTGCATCTGGATGCTATCTGGATAATTGGCAGTTTGACAACGTCCTTGTGTTCACACCTGGAAATTATACGCAGATGTATGTCCATGTTGTGATTGAGTCTTATTCTTTATAATTAATCTTGAACCCAAACAACTAGCTGAGGAAGTGGCAGGTCCTGTAATGCCAGCTAATATGGTAGAGGTGATGTCATTGCTTCATCGTCTCGCCTATTGCTGCTCCGCAATCTGCTGAGAACACAGTATAATGGTCTTTTTTCTATAATACTGTCTGACAGTTACTCTTATCCCACAAGCTGCCATCAATCATGCAGCTTCTTGTTGGCTCCAGGGACAAGAATTGCTCCATTGTGTTGTGAGCAGAGGCTGTGATTGTGGCATTTCAACCTGTGGTGATGTTATTCCTAGAATAGATAGACATTAATGACACAGATATTGAATAACAAACAATCAATTATATACGCTAACGATAAAATATAGTTTTTTTTTTGTCTTTGTCGAGGTAATTCACTGACTTATACAGTATGTGTCAAAGTGGACTATGTGCACCATGTGTGCATCCTTCATACACAGTATCTGGACTTAGATATACTGTAGGTCAACTTTAGCTTAATGACAGACTAAACTGACTATGGGTCATTTAGTTTATAGTCAGTCAAACTGAAAAATTTTGCACTGTGTATGGTTTTTCATTTTTTGTTTGTTTTAAGTTATATTGATGGTGGCAATGGTCTGTCTGTCTGTTGGTTGATGCACCACTTTGGTCCAGACTGAAATATCTCAATGACTCATGAAAAGTGGGTCGACAATTAGGGGACAACCCCAATGACCAGCTTTTGTCCTGGCACTTTCTCTGTGTTTGCTGAAAATGGGAAACCCAGCAACACTGGCTGTTTGCAGAAAGTGGTTCATGTCAGGCCTTATTTTGTTGTGCTCCACTGCCAAGAAATTACCATGTGCTGTGATAATATTCTGAGGACCTTGTTGTCAAAACCTATTTCTTATAAACCACTTGTAAACACAAGCTTAGAGATGCAAATTGATCTTTGTAATTGCCACACTGACCTACTGCAGTCACAGAGAAGAAATCAGCACTGAGGCAACACTAGTAAACCTTTTTATAACACAATATTTAATGTGCATTGAGGCATTCCTGCTTGTGCGTGTGTTGCACAAAAGAGTGGGAAGCAGAAAGAAAAAGACAATAAATAAATCACAAAAAGACAGATGACGAGATACCGAGAGAAGCCAAAGTGTGGGGTGGGAAAGGTTGCAAAAACTGACAGTGAGATAACACAGAGATTGTGAAAAAAAGGAGATGGTCAGGAATAGTGAGCGAATGAGATAATCAGACGGACAGAGAGAGGAGAAAGACCAACAGAGAAAACAGTTCCCTGGTGACACTGCGCTATTGATCTCCTCTTGTTGCTTAGAGATAGTTTCTCTGAGATCAGGCTAAGCGCTGACACAGCCATCACAATGCATTATGGGGGATCAAAGAGAGGCCAGTGTCGGCCACCATGCAGGGGCTGACGCTTAAGTGGGGAGGAGAGAAGAAGGGAGAGAAAGAGAGGGAGAGGAGAAAAACAGAGGAGGAGGAGGAGAAGGAAGCACACTCTGCTAAACAGGATTTTCAATCACAGTCTGTCATGCGTTGTGGCATCTCAATCGTTCACCATTGCACAGGAGAGACGAGGGAAAAAGGAGGATTAGAGGTGGAGAGGGGAAAGGCGAGGGCGAAAACATGAGAGGGGAAAGAAAATTAGAGCATGGCAGAGGAAGTAAAGGAGTGATAGCTAAGAAGTCCAAAAATAAAGCGAGAAAGAGAAGCGTGTGTGTGTGTGTGTGTGTGTGTGTGTGTGCACGTAGGCATATGTGTCTTTATGCGTGCATGGCAGATGGAGGAAATAGGGTGACGATGAGGTGAGAAACATGGTGGGACTCGGGGGGATGAAACTTGAAAGAGAAAGTGAGAAGGATGAGGAGAGGCGGGAAAGACTGCATTTGGATCCAATAAAGAATAGCATATTTGTGTATGTGTGTGTGTGTGTGTGTGTGTGTGTGTGTGTGTGTGTGTGTGTGTGTGTGTGTGTGTGTGTGCAGCAGTAAAACCTGTTTAAACCAGTACAAAATGCTTTTTTCCCTTTAACTGCTCTCTGCTCTCATTTATTTCCTGCTTTCTGTCTTTATTTGGTCCTATGTCTATGTCTATCCCTCCACAGTGTGTGAAATGTCACTGGACAGCTTACATGTGCTGGCTGCAGAGTGAGAGAAATGTCAAGCATGGTAAAACCGCTGACGTCTCTTACTACGTGTGCATATGTGTGCTATATTAAATGTCTTGTGTGGGTCACTAAAAGTCATGCTGCGGCAAGGCTCGAGGCATGTAGCATGTATGTTAACAAATAGTATCATTACAGTGTCATATGGTCTTAATGTTATCTTTAATCATGCAATATAATTTGTACTGTCTGTCTCTTGTGCTTGTGAATATCTTGCACACAAAGTGGCTGATAGGGTTTTTAATGTTAGGAGTTAGGCTTAGGTGGTTGGAATATGAGTTATGGAGAATATAGGTTAGATTAACATCACTCTAAGTCTGATATTAGTTTTGGTGTGTATTTAGGACAAAAATAGGACCGTGTAGGGGTTAAGGTTAGTCATGTAGCAGAGAGCGTTACTGTAGAATTAAGGGTTTTTAAATTAGTCAGAATTCCTCAGAAGTATGTATTATAATTCACAGCCCTGTCTCCTTGTCTAGTTGTATGAATTACATTCATATATAACTAATTAGCAACAGCAAATATATTTTGAGGGAAACTGATACTGATAATTTAAACTGATACTAAACAGTAAAACGCTACTGAAAACATAAAAATAGACAATCTAGAAGTACTATTCTACACCATTATTCAAAATTCAGCACTGATTTTTTATTAACATTTAACCCTAACCCACAACCAAAGTGCTTTTGTTGCAGGAGTGTGGACGTGAACCCTGGACTGTGGGGTGACACCAGCACTTTTTACATGTCTTTCACCCGACCCACCTACTTGTGACTCCACCGTGTTGCATCAATGTATTGTTTCAAAAAACGTTGCCTCTGAACAAAATCCAGGCAGATATTATGTTGTTGCCGTAACGTAAATTATGGAAACATCTAGTAATATACAGACACAATTTCTAGTAGACAGCATTGGCATGCGTGTGTGTGTAGCCATGTGGCCCAGTGTGAGTGTGTTTTATAACATACCCTGAGGTGGTACGCTTCACCCAGCCCGTCTCCATCAATAACAGGCTGAATCATATGTCACAAATGTCAAAGTCCTGACCTTGGCATATGAAGTCACAACTCTTCCTTATTGACTCGTGATATTTTGAAGGGTGCATACGGTATAAAGTGGTATTGTGTTTGGGCAAAAATTACATTGAAAAAAGGGGAATGTTAGGACAGTGAAAGTATAGCTATAGTGAAGAAACACAAGTCACTTAACCTCAACTTCTTTCAGTGGAGCTGATCTCTGGCCACACTGTTTGTGGCGGGCCGCTCTCAGAGGATTGACTGTACAAAATGCTATGAATGAAAATGAGTAAAATGCTGGACAACTTGGTCACAACCATCCCCAGTGCAAATAAAGGTTACAAAATGTCAGGCACAGGTCACTGAGCTCAATATGTGTCATCTGCTGACTGGATTGCGTCCGCATGCTTTGACATTGAAGATAATTCAATGCATGTGTATTTACTTTATGTTGTGTATATGCTTTATCAATGGAATGGCTTACAGGGGCACTAGAGTTTCATGTTATTACTTAAAGCTGTGCATTTTCTGCGACAAGGAGTCAAAAAAATTAGCTGTGAAGAAGGTCTATTGATGCCATAAGTAGACAGACATGAAGAATGAGTTGCTTAAAGAAAAGGTCCAGTTTAATGTTGTGTCAGACAAAAAGAACATTGTTACAAAGAAAATGTTTTCAAAAGGTGCATGTAGTTTGTTATTCAAACCAACAAATCATTGCATTGATATTGCACATTTCAGCATATCAAGCAAACTGTATTTTGATTGAAGTGAGAACATCCACAACTATAATAAAGCAGGGATTAAGAAAGAGATAAATGTTGACATCTGACAGCCAGCAGTATCTTACAGTACCTTAACAAAATGAACAGGAGAAGAGAATAAACAGTAGTCCAATTTGATGATAATTCTTGTCATCTTAACTGGAATGAAGACCAGTGAAAATTAATTATGAAGGTTAAATATTTTCAACCAAGAACAGACACGTCCAATTTTAGCTGATAGGATGACAGGTTGCATGTCAAACCTATTTCAAGGGGGCATTTTTACATGGCCTATCAGGAAAAGCACATGTGTTAAAGTACTAATAACATTATTGACAGCTGTGCTCTATTCAATTGTCCTAGTAAAGGCACCTTTAGACTCCGTGACAACCGTGCGATCGTGTACGTTTCTTACATGTCACTCTGTGCGAGGTGGATCTAATAAAATCTTGGTCAAAATCAATGTCAGACTGTACAATATCAGTTTGAGGCATTTCAGATTTCGTAGCGCAGCGATCTAAATAGAATAATATTATATTATATTATATTATACTATTTACTATACAATTATACTATACTATATTATAGTTATATACAATATTAGTTTTGCCTCCATTGTTTTGGTTTTCCCTGAACTATATCCAAAAATAGTGCTTACAAAATGTCACACAGGCAAAAGTGCACAGCCAGGTAAAAAGGCTTATCTGCATTTCTTTATGAGACATGAGTTGCCTGGATTTGTGAACCTATGCCTAAGTTTTAACTAATGGCTGACACTGACACTAGTACTCAAATTTGGAATGACGGCCGTATATCTGGGAAGTGGCACGTTAGTCTGGATTTCCATCAGTGCTGCATCCACAAGCTTGGTATGAGCTGCCAAATCAATCCATCAGCTTCTGGATCCCAAACCCCAACACAGCAGTGCAGCACACTGTACAAAGACCTTCAACCTGAACCATCAGCAACTGCGAGTGAAACTACCTGTGTGGGTCTTCAGGGTCTTTAAATAATGAATGCAATCATAAGTGCAGAGGAACCTGGTCTTTTTAAGAATGGGGGAATCATTCATAAAAGTGAGAGCAAACCATCTCAGCAGTCTGGATTATTTTTAGTCTGGTGGCCTACATTTCACACTACCTAAAGGATGACAGCGCATGGAGAGAGGGGACATTTAATTATTCGGAGGTGGTTAGACCCTCACGTCCTCTCTTTTTCTCTCTCTCTCTCTCTCTGTCTCTGTCTCCTTTTCCTCTCTAAGGGGGACAGACAGAGAATCCGGCTGCCACAGTACGACAGAATCCACAAATCGCTGCCTTGGGGGAGAAATAAGTGGGGTAGAGACCGAGAGGGGGGAGGAAGAGGTAGGCTGAGAAATTGATGGGCAACGTAGAGATATATGGGCAGATCACTGAATAATAATGGAGAGTATTTTTAAATAATATGAAAAATTTAATATAATTGTATGTCAGACTGGTTGGAATAAAAGTTATGCATGGAGCGATTTCTAACTTTCTAAAGTGGTAAGAGGATGAGCGAAAAAGAAGATTACAATTCTGAAAACATGCGTACAACATTTAAAAAAGAAGGCAGATTGCTTCTCTGCCATACGAGACCGCTGCTGGATGCAGTGCTGTAGTTTTCTGCTCCTTTGTCACCCTCATGTCATCCATTTCTCTTTCAAAGCCATCTGCTCCCTCTGTTTCTCCTCATGAGGCGCCGCTCTCTCTCTTTATCTTTCTGTCTCCCTCGTGCCATCGCACCTCTGTATCATCGTCTTTCTCCCTCTCCTCCCTTCAGTCTCCTCTTTGCTACTCTCCATCATTCCCTCCCACTTCTCCCTCCAACCTTTCCTCCCTTTGTTCCTCCCCCTCCACAGGGTATATAGCAGCCAATTAGCAGTCTGTGCAGGACATGCTAACACCCCTAACCCCCCCCCCCCCATAACTCTACAATCCAACTCCCTCCCTCCCATGTGGCTCTTGCAGCACTGACCCAGTCCCCCATGTTAATCGGGCCGAACATACCAAGATGGAAGCACAAATAGAGAGGTTGGGAGGTGGTGGTGGTGTGGAGAGGGGGTGAGGGGGGTTGTTGGGATGGAAGGTGATTTGAAGGTCAAACACAGGCATGCACGTGCACACACACCCACGTGCACACGCACTGTCTGTCTGAGAGTGCGTCTGTGGAGCATCAATCACTGTTAGACATGGTGGGTGGGCACACTAGCAAGAGATTCACGCTTTAGGAAACACGGAGAGGAGCTGGCTCCTGATACGACACGACAAAGGAGTTGCTGAGAGTCTGTGTGTGTGTGTGTGTGTGTGTGTGTTTTTGTGTATGCGAATGACCATACAAAATGTGTGTGATCAAGTACAAGTTGTGTGTGTGTGTGTTTGTTTGTATGCAGTCCTCATTGGAAGTCCACGTGACCAAAGTGCTTGTGTGTGTTGCTTCCAAAGGATGTGGCTGAGGAGTAAAACCCACCGCATGAAAAGAAACTCATTTAAGCACAAAGCTTTTCTCACAACAATAGCTGCTTGCATTCTGTTATATTCAAAATATAGTAAAGTGAAATAAGTTTTTATTTTATATTCTTCTGTTGGCACTTCTAATTCACCTGCTTATAAACCTACTATATATACTGGTGGACAATATATTAACAAACTCCCATGATGATCCCACGGTTTCCAAATGTATAAAAACATCACATTTTAAAGAAACATTTACAAACTGATGACACATGTCCTTGAGACTTTTCCATTTGAGATGCTGTGCAGTTATAAAGAATGGCTTAAAAAATGGATTTCACTTAAAGGACCAGTGTATAGGATTTCTGCAGTGCAGATTGAAACTAATTGAACACTGCTGACGTCTGTCTATGATCGACCTGGGAATGAGAACAGGTTGTGAAGTAAGAGAAACAATGGTAACCATGAAACTCATGAAAAATGCTACAGGCCCTTTCTAGAGCCGGTCTTTGGTTTGTCCGTTCTGGGTTACTGTAGAAACATGGTGGTGGACTCCATTGAAGGTGACCTGCAGCGTCTGTAGACAAAAACAGCTCATTCTAAGGTAACAAAAACACAATGAGTCCTATATTCAGGTGATTTTACAGTGATGAAAACATACTTGTGAATATTATATTCCATTTCTGACAATAGGTCCTCCAAAATGTTACGCACTGGACCTTTAACTTACTAATACAGCTTTAAAAAGGCAATTAAATGAGCAGTCAGACATTATGCCATGTGGAAACCATGCAATGGTTAGTTAGTTTTAAGACAAAGGGAAACAGCTAGCCCGACACTGTCTAGGTCCATCTAACAAATCCACCTAAAACCCTTCTAAAGCTCATCAATTAATATATTAGATTGTGTTTATTTAATTAGCTGTGCAGATTGAAGCAAAGTAAAGTGTAAACACAACTACAAGGGGTTATGTGCTAGACTATTTTTGGCCGGTTGTCGTGACTTCCTGGAGTCTTGTTGTCACAGTGAATCAACTAGAATGAGCCTCAATAAATTACTGCTCCTAACCCAGAAATAGTGAGATTCAGATCTGTTGGTAGGGAGATTTGTTTTACATTCTTTAGTTTGGATGAAGCAACCCAAGAAACATGGAAATAATAAAGTCCACCCAAAAATCAGTTTTACCTCATGTTCCTACAGCTTCACTGTGCAGAATGATGTATGTGCAGAGTTTGACACTAGGAGGATGCTTTCACATTAATCTTCTGAAAGTGGAAAGTTTCTCTGTGCTCACTGGCAATATGATTTTTATTAGTGACATCACAAATACTTCACAGTGAAGTAGGAGACATCTTGTGTCCAGCAGGAAAACTTTACATTTGCTTATTTATAGATTCTGGAACTTTTAATGAGGAAGAAAGAGTAGATGTCTCTTTAAGGATTGTAATGTGGAAATTGTACTTTTTTTGTGGGAGAAAAAGCATATCAGACATGTTATTGTTCCAAGCAGACCTTTTATGTATGTCATGATATGCCTGGAGGGGATCTTTAAGATTAAAGTAGACAGTATTGATTGATGGATATTAGCATCATTGATGTTGGTCACACCATTCAGCCTGCTATTGTAAGCGTATAATGTTGAAGGTCTTATTTCTCTGCAGCACTTATTAAAAATAACCTTGATAACAGTGTCACCCTGAGAGTTAAAATGAATAGAGACAGCAAAAATAGTTTTTGTGTTTTAGGGTTTTTCTGTCAGTGCTAGTGCCATTATTCACCCTGTGTTCATCAGTCCACGTCACCATCTACTGATACAAACTGCCAAAGGAAAACATTCTTAAAAGAACTATACAGATTTTTACTTCAGCTTTTGACCGCAACCACTCAAAGTAAAACATCTTCCAAATCAAAATAACACACCAGTGCACCAATCCCTCAAACACTATGTTAAGTAGCCTAAATATATGAAGGTCTAAGACATGCTTGCTGCACTGCTGCTTCATTGTACCCTACACTTCCAAGGGTAAATACTGGAGTTCAACATGCAGAACAGATGCAGGATAAATGCTGGATAAGCAGCTCTGCTCTGATGGTTGCCTCTGTAGACGATTTAAAAAGCTATTCAGATGATTTAGCGCTAAAGGGCGTACATGAAAAGAAGAAAACCGTGCACTTTTTTTCCCCTTTTGTTGCCTGTATGAGCTTCTTTCTCCACCATAGGTTTGCAGTTAATATTCTTGATCAGTCGCCCCTTGCCAAGTGTTGTAATGGGAGCCGTTGAGTGAAGGACAGCGCCGGCTGGCTGCTGGGTTTTTATGGTGCTGCGTGAAGTCAGTGAGCTGAGCGATTCCCCCACTGCTGGCACTGCCTGGAGAATATGGATGAGATCATTCCCACACATGCACACACAGACAGTACACACAAAGACTGAACCACACACAAAAAAAGGGGCTCAGACACACCTGCATATAAATATAAATGTGTGTACCTACATGCCCAGAGAGAAAAGAGTTTGGGCACAAGGAAATGCACATCTACACACACACAAGGGAATTAACATGATGAAGTATGTGCCTGTGTTGTTAGAGGGAGTACCAAGGCATATCACCTCTACAATCACATTACAGGCAGGAAGCACCAACACAGCACAGAACTGAGGGGAGGCCAAGACAACAAAGAAACACACAAATACATACACACATGCACGTATAAATAAATACACACAAATACAAACTAGGACTTTCTTGTGCCTACAAAAAACACTGTACATTCAAAGAGGTGTATGACAGTTGCATAAGATATAAAGGTAGACGCACCAAGTACAGGGTCACATGTTAGCTGTAGGGAATCAAATTGATCAAACACAACAACAATCAATATACAATGATATAAAACAAATAAGCAGAAAATCCTCATATTTTGAGAAACAGGGATAAAGCAGGATAGCATTTTTCCTTAATAAGGGTTTGCGACCCCCACTAGGGGTCACAGGGGTTCTTGGGGCCTCCTTGATTAAAAAAACCCCCAAAACTTATATAATATATATAATAATTTATATCTCAGCATTAAAAAAAATATAAAATTGATATTTTTTTATATTATTATTTAAGATGTAAATTTCAGAAAATCTCAAAGGATGAGAGCATGTTAGAAGTTTCCACTCTATGCTAATCAGCTCACCCTGGATTAGAAAAACACATGGTTAAAACAAGCAAAGAGCTATAGAACAATGGCCAAGTGCCAGAGGCAAAAGAGAAGCATGTTAAGTGTGTGTGCTTGTTAAAAAAAAATCATAATACAAAGGTACTCATCTCTGATAATATAATAATAATATTCATAGGAAATAATCTTCTAAAAATGTTCATCCAAAATGCTGATTTTACACAAACTTCATACAGTTGCTATCACTATTTGTGTTAATTGTACAGTTTATCATTTGTTCTGTACTGTTATTGTTATTCTTGAATATAATATGAAATATTAATAAAATGTGTCACTCAGGGACTTGGAAAAAGGTTGGGCTTACGAAGTTGCATATATATGAAGCATCCATGTATGCGGTAATGCGTACTTGTATCTGTGCCTATGAATTTACTTGATGGTTGGCCAGTAAATAGAGAGTACCCCGCTGACAAGTAAGAGCACTACACACAACCACACATACACACGTTATTGTGAATTACTGTCATCAACTATTATACATCAAATTACTGTATATCACAAGAGATTGGACCCTCTTCAGGAACCAAAGCTATTAAAGTGACAGTGAGGGAGGACAGCTCTTGTGTAATAACAGACTTGTAGCATGTACAGTATCCATACACACTTCTTTTCCCCCTTGTGAATCACTTTCACATCACTCTCCAGCTCTCATTCCTCATAACCAACTGTTGAAGTCAGCTATGATGATGTTCCCACCCTCTCTGTTTCTTTCCTTTTAACTTATTCTTTACTCTCTCTCTCACTGGTCTGTATCCTAATTTGTCCCCTCTTTGACTGAACAGCAAATTTATTAAGACACTTCATCATATCCCTTTCTCTCCGTCTCTCTTCTCCACCTCCAGCAACCTCCCTCTAAGTCCTCATAGTTCTCTCTCTTCCTCTACATCTCCTCTTCTCTCCTCTCTTACATCCTTTATTGCATTCCTTTGGCTGCATCAAAGGTCTACTCAGTAATATTTCAGAGAGAAACTAATATGCATACCCGTGCCCTTTCTTCCTGTCTGGATGCATACATAAATAATTAAGTCAATGCTTGATGGTCTTCTTTCACACAATCTGGCAATGATTGGGAGGTGAGAGTGTACGTCCATGTCATATTCAATGTGTGTGTGTTCTTACTGACCTTGACAGTGTGTGTCTGCTTTTTAACCCCCAAGTAATAGCATGCAATAAATGCATGCTGGTTTTGCAGAACCCATCCAGATTTAATATTTTCTGACATCCATCAAATATTCAAAATGCCTATTATAATTCCTAAGGAATAACCATAACCAAAAAGAATAGTATTTATAATGATTTATAATGAATGATTGAATATAAACTCTAATGACACTCCTTTTTTATTATTCACGCCTGCTGGATATTTAATTTTTAAGTGAATTAGTCATATCTCTGAACAATATTGGTTCTCTAACAGCAGCTAATGAAACAGGTTAAACTATTTTTATGGTCCTTAGACAGCACTTAAATCAGTGAAACTGACACGGCCCCCTTGGTGACAGAAAGATGTAAGAAATTAGATTTAATGGGCAATATGTATCAATTAATTTTTCTCCTCACCTCTTTTATGGGCACAACATTAGCCCCTGGTTAAAACTTAAATGGGTTTAAGGATGAGGAGAAATAGGCCTTAAATCTCTCGTGTCAAGCCTAACAGTGGTAACCGTTTAAAATCCTGTACAAAAGATCACAGACCAATAAATAATAGCATAGAAAGTCTCTTTTTTTAGACACACCATGACCTAATTACCTAGCCGAAAAACATTTAAAATCATTACTAATATCATTATTTGTATTTCTGTAAAAACATTAATTTATGTTTTAAGGGAAATTGAAGTGTAAGATTATAAGAAAATAACACTGACACATGTTTCCAGATTCTTTTGATGGGGTACAGGATAGATGTAAGACAATTAAATCAATATACCAGAGTCCCATCACCTGACACAAGTAATACAGACTGAGGTTGACCAGGACTATGAGGCTGATGATTTTATTGTATAAAATAAACATTAAAAACAAAAATACAATAATAATATATCTCTGCACTAGAGGAAACCCAAGTGAGCTCATAAGCCCCCCCCCCAAGACCACAGAAAAAAAACACCACTACAAAAGATTAAAACAAAAGATGAGTGTAATTGCATGTTCCAGTGTCCCTTATCAATCAGACAGTTTGGTGTGGATGTTTCTACAGAGAGTAGTGAAAAATATAAACCTAATGAAAACATATTTTAAAATATCTAAGAGAAAAAATTTCAATAAGGCTTTTTGTACTTAAAACCACCAAAAACCATTGCTGTGATGCCATGTCATAAGATTATATTGTGAGATATTTTTGTTTGTTTGGGTCAACACTGGCTCGAGCTGTGTAGCAGAAAAGCAGCAATCATGTAAAGATTGCAACTTTTCCAAATAGTAAATGTTATGCTGTTTCAATAAGGAAGAGCATGTGTGACGGATATAGTTTGACCCTCCTGTAGCAAACCTTTGAGTTGAGTTTCAGAGATTTGTGAGTGTAAAGTGGAGCCCCAGGGGCTGCTTGGCCTCTGTGATGAAAGGGCATGTTCAACACACAGAACAGCTCAATAATTCACTAAGTACAGGAGGAAGGAGTGTACCTGTATCCACCTACTATAGTGTCACGCACATATGTACTTACCCAAACGCACACATGCACAGATCTACCAGATTGGTTATTATTAATTCATTCATTCTGCAGGGTTAGCAAACAGGAAGCCTGCATGACTGAATATCTCTACCCCTCACAGACATTTAGAAAGGTAAAACGGCAACTACCTTTTAGAAAATGATATGGTAGAAAGAGAGAAGTCTATACAGTATATGGGATGGTTTCTTGCTGTTTCTTAATTAGCCAAGACATGACCCTCACTTGACCTCTGTCGTGCACCAAACCCTGATCTGAAGTCTTAAGTGATTGTTGTGAGATTTTTCCATGAAAGATTAATTCAGGCAAATTAGCTTAATGTATGAGACCCAGATTGAGTCCTGTTGCGTAACAAGAGTTTCTTCACCTCTCCAAATTCCTGCAGCTGTTAGAGGGAGCTGGAGATGATTATGCAACGCACACACACACACACACACACACACACACACACACACACACACACACACACACACACACAAATTCATTGTACGTACACGCAAGGTAACAAGATTGCTCACAAACACAGACATACGACACAAAACATCAGTAAATATCTCTGGGTTAGCAAGTGAGTTTTAGATAACTGTGCAGTACAATTACCTCTTTTGAATAATTGAATCCTCCAAAGTTAAGAAGCAGCGGCCAGGGGTTTGCTTTGTTGTTCCTTGAAGAACAATTATAGAGAGGAGGGGGGGAGAGAGAGAGGGGGAGAATGCGTCATGGTGACTTTGAGAGGGACCAGTGGGACTTCAGACGCCTGTCAGAGTTAAAGACGCTCTTTGTAGATAATGAAAAAGAAATAATGGAATAAAGAGATTCACTCACACTGTTTGCTTCAACGTTACATAACACACACATGCAAGCACTAAAAAAAAAAGGGCACGCACCCTCATTCACACACACACCGACAAGGACTAATTATTACACACACAAAAACAGTACAGCTGCAGAAGGTCTCTAGGTGTTTGTGTATGTGTATAAACAAACATAATATTCTCCTGTTTTCACCCATCGCTGCACATTTTTTAAATTATGACTGACAGGTTTACCAGCTGTACTGGACACATGAAATTTACATGAACAATGAGTATCAGACTGTTTATCCAAGGAAACAGGGCAGAGGTAAGGGACCAAAGGAAGGACATAATGACAGAAGCAAGACAATGGAGAGAGGGGAGTGGGGAATAAAGGATGCGGAAAAGACCATGACATCAAATTTAAATAATGAAGAGGCTGGATTACAATGCAGTAAGAGTGTCTTCCCATGTTTTGTGTGGCGCTTTACAGTCAGAACTGTCCAATAAAGTGAAAGGAATGATGGGTTGGATGTGGTACAGTATTATGGCTAACGACGCTGTCCATGGTGCTGAAAAGAAACGTGTGATCTCAGTGGGACGCTTGATGGCTCTGTCCATGGTGTTGAAAACAGCTGCTATACATTCGCTGGTGAAAACCGAGAGGGACATTCTCAGCTCTCTTTCTCTCTCTTTTATCTGTTTACCATCTGTTCATCTCTCACTGCCTCTCCCCTGTCATTCCTCTTCATCAGATTTTACTCCTACCATCTTTCATTCCCATTTTGGTGACATATCATTAACAATGTTTACATAGACAGTGATAAATGTACTTAATTCTGCACCGATCAATATTATTATATTAACAATGGATGAAATGACTTTGTGCGAAAAGTGTAACTCCTTGTGACAAACCCACAGATACAGTAATTATCCTTTCATCTAATTATTTTCCTTTTAGGGCCTGAAGTTTCACTGTTTTGGTTCACTCTCACCACTCATATTATTCTCATTTACAGCTACACAAAAACCCAGTGATGAACCCACAGTACACTACCTTAGCACCAAACAGCAGACACAGAAAGTTTGAGATTATCTGGTTAAAACATAATGGAGCATTGGCCAGATAAAGAGCAGATAAAGAGCCGTATATTTCCCTTCAGTGGTCAATGACAACGAGAACAGAGTTAAAAGGAGAATGAATGTCGTACATTCATCAGGTGGCCAGAAATATGACTCCAAATAAATGCTAATGTTGCTGGTGTCATTTATTATTAGTTATTAGTATTAAGGTCATCATTAAATGTTGTTTACATGATAATCTCTTTTCAGACTATTGTCTTAATAGGTGTTCAATCTTAATACTGCAACTGTAAGTGTCTCATTTTATGGTTTATGAGAACCAATTTAGATCATGGCTGTTCACTGTTATTAAATGGCCTTATGATCTCCTTCAGTACAGTTGATACACCTTCAGTGTATCAACTGTCCTTGCCTTCACTCCTTTCTTCCTTACATCCTTCCTTCGTTCACTCTGCTATCTCCCTTATTAGTCTGTTCCAGTCTGTGCTCAACAGGCCTGCCCCGACTATCTTGCCAATGGCAGAGTTTTAAAAGCAAAAGGCACTGTCAATCTCTATGTTTATTTCCAGTCCAGTGTATGTGTGTGTGTGTGTGTGTGTGTGTGTGTGTGTGTGTGTGTGTGTGTGTGTGTGTGTGTGTGTGTGTGTGTGTGTGTGTGTGTGTGTGTGTGTGTGTAGATGTATAGCGGTCCACTGTGTTATGTAAAGTGCTGAGCAGACAGGCAAGCCAAAGTTCAATGCATCCAATGTGTGGGCTAAAGGCAGAAAATAATGGTGTTATCCTGGGATAAGCCCTCGTTTACCCTGCAAATAGAGTGTGTGAGAGGGAAATAGAAGGGAGGGGGAGATGACAGAGAGACTTCCTCATTGGAATCAGTGTACTGAAATGACTCCATTTACTCCATTTAACACACACAAACAAGAGCGAGACTAAAGGAAAACTGAAAGTAAGAGAGAAACATAGAATGAGTGGGCAAGCTGTGGGTGCAGCTACTCTTTCTAGTCATTTCATCACTCTCTTTACGTGCCTGTTAGCGTTACACAAGTTAAACATTTTTGTCATTTTGCCTCTAAAGAAAGCCAACATGTCAACAAATTGATTACACTGATGCATGGTGCTGTAAATGTAGTTATCCAAACATATCCAGAAATGAACACCTCCACCAGCGTTGCTTTTGTCTTACAGGTGTTTTTGTACAGTGCAAACACACCACAGAAAAAAATATCCTGTGACACCATTATTTAAAAACTATAATAAGAACAATAGTTTAATGCTCATCTGTAAGTCCATCCACCATGTTAACAGTTACGGTAAAGAAAAAGAGATAGAGAATTTGAAAAATTAAAGGTGGATGAGTTCTCCCCACACATTGCTTTCATTGCTTCCTTGCAAGACACCAGATGGCCTGCCTCACACACATTGAGAGAGAACAAAAGACTAAGACAAGAAGATTTACAGGAAGAAGCAGGTGACTGAGACAGGAAGGAGGATGGAGGGAGGGGAAAAAAGAAAAGAAAAGACAGTTGCATGAGCAGGAAGAGGCATATGACAAGAAAAATAACAGAGAGAAACTAGGTGATACGGAGAGAACGAGACTGAGATAAAGATAAAAAGACACACGGAGAGGGAACAGTGTTAGGACAGGAAGGGAGCTCAGCAAAGCAGCATCTGCTCATACCCTGTATGGATGTGTTGTTTGCGTGATTTAGAGGGACTACAGCAAGATGTACAACACAACACCTCAAACAAATGTTGGCGTGTATTTTTTCTAGCACAGATATTAATGAAGGAGGCCCATATGTCACACACATGCCAACCACTGACAGCTTTAACATGCAAAGGGCATGCAGTTACCTAACACATTCCTGGTTATGGTTTTGTTCGCTTTACATTTTGAAGCATCAGCAGCTAAAAATAAAATTTACCCACAATGCAATCTGTAAACAATAGTAGGATTATTTGAGGTGTGCAATATGTTCACCTGCTGTGGGAAACATTGTTTAGGAATCATATTCCATGTACATTTTAGGCTACCAGAGCAACTCATATATCATCAATTTCTGAGATGATTCTGGTTGCATGCAGTGAGTGAGGACTCATGTATGATTTCTTTTACTTCTGCGCTAATATTTTAATGTGCACAAAATATGGAGGCCAATCCCCTAAACATCATTACTTTGGGAACGTGCATTCTTTACTAAAATGTGCTATCCCCTGTTTTCCAACATGTGTCAGAAAGTAAACTTCTCCTTCATGTCCTCCTTTGACCCATCCTGCCTCTCTGTCCTTGTTTTTTCTTTCCCCCTCCTTCTCCCATACACTAACATGAAATGATGTGACATATACGCCACTCGGCTGTTCATCCAGTGTGCCCTACAGTTCTATAAGTGCACTCATATTAGCCTGTGTGGCTAGCAGGACTCAAACTCTCGTCCCTGCTAGTTTTGTGCACTATGCATTAAACAACACAGGACTCCCCTGTCTTTCTCACTCCCTGAAACCCACGCCACTCCCTCCTCCTTGCATCTATTTTCCTTTATTCCTCTCTCTCTCTCTCTCTCTCTCGCTCTCTCTCTCTCTCTCTTTCTGTGTGTGCGTGTGTGTGTGTGTGCGTGTGTGTGTGTGTGTGTGTGTGTGTGTGTGTGTGTGTGTGTGTGTGTGTGTGTGTGTGACAGTAGTCATGTCAGAGTAAGGCTGGCTGAAGCACTTGCAGCAGTCTGCCTCTTTGATGTTGAGCCCTGCTGAATTAGGCCATCACCCAGTGGTGCTCTGCTGCCTGCCTGCACAGAGACACTAGTCACACACATAGACACACACACACACACAGTACACGTGTGAGCACAAACATGCAAACAAAAACAAATGCATGCTGGTCAGACAGCATGCACAAGCAAAACAAAAAAAAGTATACATGCTGCTACTCACACAGAAGACGTGGGCGCACACACACAAGTAATGCAGGTGTAATACCTTAAATAATATACACTAAAACATGTCCAAACAGTTCCTATTCTCACTCTCACAGTTTCTATTTCACACACACACACACACACACACACACACACACACACACACACACACATTGTGAATTACATGCATATACTGTAAGTCTTTATTTCCCTCCCCACTTCTCTTTAATAAACATAAATTTGAATTCTTATGAGTGCTTCTCCTCTGAGGCCTCTATACTATAGTACATCAAAGAACACGCACACTCATGAACACACATACAGGGAAAATGTAGGACATTCAGAGAGAATTTATTCAAGAATACAGACTACAGGAAAGAATTTATTCCCTTTCAATCTGCTCTCGCTCTCACTCTTACAATGGGATCCCATGAATGGTACTAAAGTGGCTAAGGCAGGAAGCCTGCTGAATTACACATAAAAACAGACTGGTGACCTGAAATTTCAAAAAATGAACATGATGTCTTAAGATCCAAATATATAATCTCCGTTCACAATTCAGTTGCAAAGAGATGAGACAAGGAGGAAGTTTCCTCTCTGATATCCCAAGTTCAGTTCCCAAATCATACGCAGAAAAATATTCTACCGCTCTGTGTGATGATCATGTTCATAGAAAATGTTGCGTTTAACCAATAGGAAAACCTAAACAATATTTTCATAGTAAGAATGGATAATATGATATATGATGATAGAAAGGTCTCACTCATGTGGACAAACCCACAAATAATTATCACCCAACTCTACATTTCCCCTTATTTCTTCTGAGCTTTTTAACTTCTTTCAGCTCATTGTTTTAATTTTCCAGCCGACTTATTTAGTTCACTATCACTTACAGTATTAGTGGCAGCTGTTTTCGGTGAAAAAGGCAAATAAAAACCCACTGTATGCTACCAGCTCAGCACCAAACAGCAGACAAACAAAGTTAGCAACTAGCTAGTGAAAATAGTTGAGCATTTAGCAGCTAAAGTTAATAAAAATATTTCTCCCATATGTTACTGGAGATCAAAAGGAACTTCCATTCATCAAACATAGCTTCAAATGAATGATAATATTGGTTCATATCTGCTTGATGTGTAAATAAGCCACTGTTTGTAAACACAGCCATATCACATTTATATTTATAATATATTTATTTATCATTTATTTTCATTTATTATTTATTTACTTTATAAACAAGTATATATTAATATTGTGTTTACTGCTAATTGTGTTACCCCTGAGTGGCCAAAAATCAATTAATGAAGCTTTAACCAAACTGTTGTTTCCTAAACTAAACTATAGCATTAACCCCAAAAGAGATTATATTTCCCTCATTTTAGTGCTGTAAAGCAGAACTATTTAATATGTAATAATAAGTAAAAATTATAATAATAATAAATAATAAGTGACATTTATGTGAAATGGCTACTATGTGTGATATATGTTTTGTGTAATGGAAAATATCTTTTTATTTTTTTTGGAACATTTATAACCTCCTGCATCATATGTCAGGCTTATGTCACAAGTTATTTGGTGAAAAAAAAAAAGAAGAATCCATAATCCATATCCCATCCCATTCCTTATGACTATAATTAAGTTCAGTATTGCCAAAGCAAGTTGTACCACACTTACAATGATAGGAAATAGAAAAATAAAAACAAATGGTGTGCACATTACTATAGTATACTCTCTCTGTGCTCTCTGTTGGCCAGGAACAGCCCTGTGGTAAAACTGGAGACCGGCCAGGGATCTTTCCATCAATTAGTTGATTTTTTTTCTCTTTTTTTTGCCCCTGTCTATCTGTGCCTTCAACTCTCTCTATCTTTCTGTTCTTCACTCCATCTCTTTCTCTCTCTCTGTCTGTCTCATTATTTCCACTGTTGTTGGCTCGCTACAAGTATGCTTGAGAACATGGCATCCAAACGTAGGACACAACGAACACTTCTTCAAATGCTGTTATTAAATCACTCAAAAGGTCCTAGAAAAGCTACTTTATCATGCACTTCCATTCCATTTTTAACATTATGTTTTTGTTTATTTGTTTGGGTGCTTGATTGAAGGTTGTGCACATTTAAACTTCTATTTTTGAAATCTCGGTATGAATGTGTAAAGAGAGCAGGTGGCACCAGTGGTTCACATAAGACAATAACAACCCACAACTTTACACACACAGGCAGACACACATGCATAAAATTACAACACACAGTTGTGCCTCCCTGTGCTCCGAGCCGCACACAGCGTGTCATCACTGCATATCAATTACACGGGGAAGTGAAGATCTATTTCTAATTCAATCAGTCAGTGCTGGTGTCACATCCCTCGCTCTCTGGCTATCTCCCTGCCTCTCCCACTCTCCTCTTTCCCCATTGCTTTATTCTCACTGTTGCATCTCAGTCTTCATGGGGCTGGTTGGCGTGGGTTTGTCTGTTTATGCATGTGTGTGTGTGTGTGTGAGAGAGAGAGAGAGAGAGAGAGAGAGAGAGAGAGAGAGAGAGAGAGTGTGAGTATGTGTGTGTTCTAACCCCGTGGGAAACAGTTTTTGGGGTTATGACATTTTTTAGGAGTGAGGTAATCCTGGCCTGACCTTGATTTTTCTGTGGGCTTCAGGAGGGTTTAACAGTAAAAGATGCAATGTGGAATATTTACAGACATTGTTGTATCATTCTTAAATTAACTGCTATCCCTTGTTTCTACAACAAAATGAGACCAGAATGTTTCCTTAAATTAAGATTTCTTCATCTTATGGAAACTATAACTGTGTTCACCAGCCCGTTGCTAACTGTGTCAGTCTGTTGTACGGTGCAGTGCAGGTGGCATACAGTAGGTATTTTTGCTGCTAGAAACGACGTTGATGAGTGCAATGAGACTAAACGTGAACAGTTACATTGTAAAACTAAAACAATGAGCTAAAAGCTGCTAAAAAAGCTTTGTATAGCTGAGGGGAACTGCAGCCGGGTGATAATTATCTTTGGATTCATTACTAAAAACCAACACATTTCGTGTATCACATTGTAATTTGATACATTTTTTAATAAAAAAAAAAATATATATATATATATATGGAAGAACAAAGATCCTCTTCATAGCATGAAGAGTTTATTCTAATTTACCTGCAGAACTGCAATCTCTTTTCAAAATGGGTGTCACCACAGTGTCACATTAACATTGAAAGCAAACATCTTTTTGCACTCAGGTCCCTCAGATTTTAAATAACCAAAATGTCATACATCACAGGTGCCATGTATCAAAACACACATGGGATCACCTTTATAACAACATTACCAGAATTACCAGGATATTGACAGATTATGAAATTCAGAGCAGTAGCGCACCAGAGCAAACAAAAATTTGTATCAGTTAGTAGGACAAACTATTATAAATACATTATTGATATTCAGCTGCGCCATAAACAATAATTCAGTCAGAGATGATTATGTCAAGGAACTGACTACTCTGAGGACGCTCTCAAAACATTTGAGAAACAAGGATTCTGCTGGGAGAAAAATCTCCTCTTAATAAACATGACCATTAAAGTTAAATCATTAACACCAAGAAACATAGCACCTAACGAGGAGGGAGTGTATCAGCAGGGTAATGAAAGTGGAAGTGTTATAATGGCTAAGCTGTACACCTACATGCATATGCATTGGATTAAATGACCCAATGATTGTGAGGCATGAATTAAACAACTTGAATTAACATAAACAAGGAGAGGTATAGTGAACAAAATGTAAATGTAATACAGCAAAATCAAACTCTGTGACTCATAATGTCATATTTTTCCTAAAGAAAAATGTAAGGAGATATATATGCAGGTTGTATTCTGTAATTGTGTTTGTTATTTTGCCTGTCAGCTGGCAGGGCTATTTTAAGTAATGTTTGCCTCTGTCGTGGGTAACCTGCACATCTAAAGGCTTTATGAATATATTTGTTATTTTAAGCAGAAACGTTATGCAATGAGGGCTGATAGGAATGCGCAGCTGGTTATTGAGCCTTCAATAATCATTACATCCACTCTTCCAAAAAAAGAGCTTCACTAGCATCTTATGTCACTTATGTACTAAAAAAACATAAATGTCATCTTAAGTTGGCATCAGTCATGAAAGGCCACAATGTACCAGACTTTTAATTGTGTAATATTGTTAGTTCAGCTTGAGAATATTCTCAGAACACCAGTTAATGGAAACATGTATTGATTTGCATTGTCTTTGGTTGAAACTTTGGAAATGCATTTAATACGTGCACAATATTTAAATGTAACTTTCTCCCTCTGCCTGTCTCTTGCTCCCTCAGATCATAACCATTTGAACAATGCAGCCTTGTCTCCCCTGGGTCCAGCCATGGCCTTGTCTCATCCTCACAACAACCTGGGTATTGGCTTTAACAAGTACACCTCACTCAAGGCTGTGGGTGAGTAGGATCACACACACACACACACACACACACACACACACACACACACACACACACACACACAGTATGATAAAAAATACTAAATCTCCCCACACTGATGCACATACAGAAAGTGGTTAAGGGAGCACAAGCACCCATTGATATAATGCATTTGTTTTGAGTCTGACAATCACATGAGGCATGTTTGAGTGCTGTGGCTTATTTTCTTTTTGTTTTGTTTTTCGTCTTCCATATTATATCAGATCATGGCAGCAACTCACAAGAAAGAAAACCCCAACCCTGATTTCAATAATGTCCCTTTCATAAATATATGCTTGCTCCACCAGTGTGAATATGTTAGCTGGATACAATATTTTAAAGAAATACTGCAGGTTTTTGATGAAGATAAAAACAATTGGAATTATGTTATTTATATATACCAGTGTAAAACAACAGTGCCACACATAACTGACCATTACAGGGGCCGACTAGAGTGAGTTAGATGCATAAATGGAAGGAAGAAGCTGTTATAAATCTCTCCTTGGCGAAATGAACAGCATAAATCATTGAATTATGTGCCATAGCCTTCAAAGTCACCAGATCTCAACGCAACTGAACACCCATGAGACATTTTTGGCCGACATGTCTAACACTTTCATCAAAACACCAAATGAGGGAGTAAGTGTTGGAGGAAATGTGTTTATCATTCAGAGACTTGTAGAATGTATACCAATTCACACCTTACTAACATACATTGTGTTGTTTTATTCCTTCAATTTGGTCTATCAGTTCTAATCATAAATCATTTCCTCCTATGATGTGAAATAATAACATTAATGGTGCATTACTTTCTGAAACTGGGGAAGTCCTGTATTGAACAAAGCAGACATTAGAATAATTGTTGCCTCACAACCATGAAAAAAAACACTGTTGTTTATTATGCCTAAAGCTTAGCCACAATAATGCTGAGAGCTATTGACAGCTTGCCTCTCTGTTAATAACCATGAATCAGCTGTGGAAAAAAGGTACATGATGGCATGAATACATAACTGATGATGACATAACTCATAACAGACTGCTAACTATGTAAAGGAATTTTCACTATTTAAAAGAACAGGGATTAAACACACACACACACACACACACACACACACACACACACACACACACAGTTAGACATTGTTGAGTGGCAGAAGTCCGGACAGTAGCAGTTTGAAGCAACTGGTTCAGGCCTCAAGCTTGTCCTCTGGCCTTTCTCTCTCTCTCTCTCTCTCTCTCTCTCTCTCTCTCTCTCTCTCTCTCTCTCTCTCTCATTCTCGTTCGCACAGAAACACACGCAAAGTAAGAAAATGCACAAATAAATGTCCTACCCACCAGACACACACACACACACACACACACACACACACACACACACACACACATATATACAATATACTTCCTCTTTCTGCACAGACACACATAAGGGTCACAGGCATAAACATGTATATACACCCAAACACACAGACACATACCATCTATCATCTGATCACTGCAGACAGACAAGGACATAGTGACGATGATGAGGAATGACAGTTTGACACATGTACATGTACTGCTCATTGATTCGGTATGCAAAGAGAGACAGGACTGCCCATCATAGCTGCAGAGTAACAGACACAGAAACTAAAGAGCATGGGACAGCCAACGTTTTTAAGGACAAAGCCAGGATGACTGCTTGCTTACTTTGGTTTGGTCTGTCAAGCATAATGCAGTGTTAAAATGATAATGGTGACAGACTTACCAGCCTGAACCTCTGAGCAATTTTTGAAACATCTGGTTTTTATATTTCAAACAAAACCTTCTGATTTCCTGCCAAAAACCATCAATATTCCTGAAAGGAAAACAGTTGAAAGCAAATTTTATCACAGTATTTTATAACAATAACTAAATCACTATAATTAAAAAAAAAAAAAAAAAAGGGGGAGATCAGGGCTATCTTGGGTAACATTGCAAGAGTTGCTGAAATGTGAATTCCCCCAAAATACCTCAAAGAGCAGGACAGCCTTGCTAACATTACACAGTATGGAAATACTTCACTTTGGATGAGCTAGTCGTAAATGTTGTTGTTTTCTAACATAACCAGTAACCCTATATATGTAATAATATTATTAGCTAGTGATGTGCTGCTTGTGTTATAGGCCTCAGCCATGGGTTACCTGTTTACAGATGTTGTGTCCTGTTTTATACAGGCAATTGCAACAGGCTGTTCTCTGTCTTTATTTAACAGAAATTATATTTTCTCTCCATTAAAACCCGTAGGGCTCTATCTTGCACTCAGCGCAATTGACTTTGTACACTGGCGCTTGTATAATTCCTATTTTGCCCTCGACGCACATTGGAATTTTCCCTCTACCGACGAACGTCCTTAAATTAGGGAATGAATTTGCGCTCCGGGGGGCGGTTCAGCGAAAAGAGGAGGCGTGTTTCGGCGCAAACGTTCCCCGGTGCTATTTTGCTGTTTCAGAAAACAATTCCGCCACAGACCAGGAAAAACCTAGTCTAAAGTCAGTGGCGCTTATTCAGATGCTATTTTAAGGGCGCAGACTTGAGGGGATGCGCCTGAGAGGCAGCAGCAACATCGCCACCCGGTCAAGAAGGGCATTAATACTTTGCCGCATCCCGGACAGCTCCCGCTCCAGCATGTTCGGGTGGTCCTCCGGCGTGTAGCGGGTCTGGATCCTCTGCACCTTGGTGTTTGCGCTGCTCCCTCCTCAGCTGGCCCTTGCGCACTGCTCGGCCCGTGCGCACTGCTCCCGAGGCCAGGGTCTTTTTCCTGCGAAGCTGCGTTACATTGTTTTGATTTATTGTATGGCTGTGTTACATTTATTTCATGTCAATAATGTCACTTCTCGGTATTTTACGGCCCTGACGAGAACGTCGGTCTCCTCGGCTGTGAACCGCTCCTGGCGTGCGCCTGGCAAATCCGCCGTTATAATAGCAATCAACAAGCGCGCCTGCTTTTAAAAGGAATGTGAGATGACGCTCTGATTGGTTTATTGCACGTTACGCCCAAACCACACCTATGACTAATGTAGCTACTTCAGACCAACCCATTTTAGATTTGCGCCGGGCGCAAGAGTCATTTATCCCGCCGGCATAATAGCAACAGCGCCGAGATCCGCCCACAAAGCTACTTGCGTTTTGCGTTTGATAGTTGCGTTTCAGATCGGCAAGATAGGGCCCTTAGAGTTTATTGTTCACAATAATAACAATTACGTAAGAATTATAGTAGTAAGGTAATCTATTGTTCAGTTTAATAGAAACAGTTAACCAAAGTTAAACCAAATAATACACTGTACTACAAACTACAAAAAGGTGAAGCAATGTCTTTGTGACTTACAGTAGAGTTCATCATCATGTCGTTTTGAGATACAGAAGACGACCTGTGATGTTATGACATTGTGAGCTACAATAGAACTCCAGAATTCAGAAATCAGAAATATTGTACGTCATATTTTATAATAGTCTCCCCTGCGTCCCCCACTACGTAGCCACAAGACCGTGCTTCCTACAGTCGTTGTTCACCCACTCATCTGTTGCTTTTTTTAAATGTGCTCTAGCAGAATTCGAGGGTGTAGTCACCCTTTAAAAATGACAAAATTGCAGCCATTCAGAAAGCCATTGCAAATGTTGATAGCAACATGAGAATAGAATTGAAAAAAATAGAAAAATAGACAGAACAGAAAAGGCGCAGGAACGAGAAAATCTCGTCTTATTATTCTGCTCACTGAGTGAGAAACAAAGGCCGATTGCAGCAGCAGCAACCCCCCCCAACCACTCAACAAAAAAAACTAGCTCAAAATAACAAATCCCTCACACATCGAGGTGCAATTCTCCGTTCTCTCCTCTCGCTCGACGTCTAGGTGTTCAGTTCTGTCTCTGTGTGATGACACACAGACGATGAGCTGCTCCTCTTTGTGTCCCTCTGTTTGGTATCTGCTGTTTTTATCTCTCTCTAACACACACACACACACACACACCTATACACACATACACATGCACAGGAACTCCTCTGTATGTATTCTTCTATTCCAGTACAGTTCTGGTGTGTTGTGCTTTTTGCCATCAGAGACTGATCCTCTGGCACTGTGCGTCCAATTGCTCTTAATGATGCACCTAACAGCTAACACAGCACACATACAGCACACCTAAATCTAGCATTTCCACACACTGATCAGTATGCATACAACCCAAGACGCTCTTAACCTCTCTTCTTCCTTTAATCTCTCTGTCATTCTCTGTTTCCCACTGTCTTCATGCACACACCCACATGCATATGCAACATAGAAGTTGACACAATATTAGATTTCAAATAATGAAAATGTCAAAACAAACAAAAAGACTAATATCAAAGGGAAAGGCAATGGCGTGTTATAAATAAAACTTAATCTGGATCTACTTAAAATCCTTTAACGGCACTCAAACAAGGCATATATTTTACCATACTATAAATCAGATTCACATTGTGACAGAACATTTGGATCAATTTTGTTTGGATTTGATTAATGATATAAGTATGAATAGAAAAGTAATAATCCCAGGCTTCATGTCCCCCCCTGGACACGTCCTCCTCAGTATAATTTTCTCAATATGTGAGTAGTGTCCCCTGACTTTCAAGCTGCCAAAATCCAGACAAGAGAAGGAAGGAGCTGAACAATATGTTGATACACTCATCTGAGTCGACTTCTCTGATCACTGTGCACTCACAGCAGTAAGCTTAAGGAGCAGCTACAGGAAAAGCTTAGCAACCTTTTTTGCCCCGAGTTTTGCCTCTCTTGCCCTGTTTGCTTGCTGGAGGTTGTTGGGGGCATGCTGTACACAGTCTGAGAGGGAGACTGCGGACAATACTTA
This sequence comes from Dicentrarchus labrax, assembly GCF_905237075.1. NCBI lineage: Eukaryota > Metazoa > Chordata > Actinopteri > Moronidae > Dicentrarchus > Dicentrarchus labrax. Next base: position 3,415,512 of record NW_026136722.1, on the reverse strand, counting down.
GGGCTGAAATAAGCACTTATATATTCTATGCATTACATTGGATAAAAACATTGTATTTTAATATTTTTTTTAATTTAAACCGTTTACTTGGCATCTCTTAAAAAATCTATTAAGGAAATTAAACATAAATTAAGAGACTCTGTTTTCATTATTAGTATTTAGTACTGTGTCCTATTATGCACTCACAAAGAGAGAAACAAAAACCTGTGCACACAATCCAATCATCTTTTCACACATGCTTATCAGTTCTCTTGCTGGGCAATAAACAAGCCACTGGGTCCTGAGATCCTGGCTGTGTGGACAAAGTCATGGCTAGGACGCACAACAGTTTGGACAGGATAGCTGCCCATTTGCCAGATGAAACAGCAGGTATCTGGACCAAGTTGCTTTGAAATCTTTATAAAGACACTGAGACTAAATGCAGCGGTTAACAATTCACATTTGTTTTCTAAAATTTCTCGTACAAACCAAGACACCAGAGGTTAAACAGAGAAAATGAAGCTGTAAGCACATAAGAAAAAAACGAGGAAGGCCATAACAGGTCAAAGAGGTCAGGACTATGTGACTGCAAACCTGTGCCAGGTGTAGCAGCAGGACTCTGGCGCAGACAGCTCTGATATATCTATCTTAATTAAAGAAGGACAGGTGGACTGGCAGTGAGAAAATGTGGGGATAAAGATGCTAAAGGTTAGAGAGTGAGAAAGTGAGAGGACAGAGACAGAATGAACAAGCAGAATGTCAAAGTGAGAGGAGGACGAGATAAACTTACATTGTAGGATTTAGACGGTCCGGGTTGGTCTAGAAATAACAAATACTTCATGTGTGATCTCCAGAGCTCAATCCAGGTTAGTCTCCCATGAGTGTCAGGGCTTCAGGAGAGAGAAAAGACAACACGAGACAGAAGGTGGAGGGATGTTCTTGAAGAGGGCGTGAAAGACTGTTTGCCAGGACACTGGGACTCCAAGACCTGGGCCAAGACTGCCCGAGGTCTTTAATTAAAGTCTAATGAGCCAACAGCCTGAGCACGATTTGTAGTGTAGAATAGAATCAGTTGAATACATATTTGAGATATTTTCTATAACAAGGTAAGTTAAGGGACCATTTAAAAAAAAAAACCTGCTGCCATTTTTTTTATTGAGTTAAGTAAACATCATCTTAACAAGCACAATGAATTGTTTTGTTTTTTTATTCCTACCAAAACAACAAAATGTATCCATAGATTTACTGAAAAGGTTTTCCATTTGTTTTAGGAGAAAAAAGCTGTTACACCCAGTCCAAGATTAAATTATTAAATATTTTTGCAGTGCATAATGCATTTTTTAGAATGTGCTTCAGGTCACATATTGGTTGAAACACCTTTTGGTATTTTTTATGACCACATGAATTGAAGTGATTTTAAATTCCCCAAAAGATGGCTTTGAAGATGAACCCCACTGGTTCAAAGTTTTATTTTTTATATTTGGCACTTAAGGGTTCCTTTTAAAAGCAATGATCAATGGAGTTCCTATGGGGACTAATGAGGAAGGGGTTCTTGATATTTTATTCACCAGTATTTTTATGAAGTGGAAACATTTTGGTTTGGTGGAAGAATTGTATTCTACTTGTGAGTTGTCTTGCAGTTGTCTTGCTGGGTGTTATGCGCTGCTGCAGGGAATTGTTGTCTTGCAGAGTTTGTATTTCAAACTATTAAACTGGACCTTCCCGCAGTTCCATATTTTACAGATGTGTAATGTGGGCCAGGCATTGCTCAGAACCCACAGAAAACTATTTTAAATTCCAATGGAGGTCTCAAAGTTTAGTACCAAATATGTCAGTCTGAATATTTCTATTTGAGGTAATGGTACAGTTCTAAGAACATGCCATCAGAGGTTTAAATATTTCATTCACTGTAAGTCATCATATGCCTGTGATGAAGGGTTGAACAAGTTACAGAACACACTTACTGTCATGGAAATGTGGAAAAAGAGGGAATATAAGGGCTAAATCAGAGTTTTAGAGGTTAAGGATGAAGATCAACATATGTATTGTATTTAATGTTGCTAGTTATGTTGTCCACAACTAAAATCACCCTGAGAGTCTCCTGAAACTTCACAAAATGCTTGTGAAATTATAACTGGGGGTTGCCAACTTGTATCTAAAAGTTGTTTTTTTTTAATTTATTTATAATGAAGTGTGTACACAAAGGTAGGTGCTAGATATAATATTAATGATCTACTACTTGCCAAAAAAAACATCAGGATGTATACATTGTTTACATTGTCTTTTAGCTCTTATGCTATTTGTCTTTTAGGTCTTATGTTATTCATTCACACATGTTTATAGACAGTGTACTGAGCAGGTCCTCTCACTGCTCTAACACAATTAAATGGCATTAAAAATAGACCAAATAGCATACAGTATGTTGTCAAACTCTGTTACCCTTTGGAGGGCCCAGCTTATGCAGCTATAATGCGGTGGCCCAGATTGGGCCCACAGGCCTCACTTTAGGCTGCTGCTGGATGGAGAGCAAAAGCTGATGTCGTTGAAGAGTACGAAATATACAAAATACAGATGGAAAAATGGAAAACAAGAGAGAGAGAGAGAGAGAGAGAGAGAGGAAGAGAGAGATAAAGACTTAGCAGATGGAGAGTCTGTGAAATGGAGAGGAAGGCACCTAATACTGTCACAGAGGACCCTGCTGTCAGGTGCTGCTGCTGGCAACATGTGTGGAAACATTCAAAAGGACAGCAACAGCAGTTGTTGTGGGAAGGAAGAGTGTGTTTAATTCATTGTTTCTGTGCCGTCCCAGATTTTCCTGCCCTGTCCAGAGATTCGGACCAATTCTCTCCATTTCTTTGAGTTGCTGAAGCTTCAGATGCAGTATATTACACTGAAAGGAGATATACAGCTTCCACAATCAATAAATGGTAGTTCCTACAAAAACTGATAAACAATAAAACAGCACCCTGGATATTAAACCTACAGCCTGTCAGTCTATCTGCAGCAATACTGCTGACGTCCAATGTGCATTTTTCACTTCATTGCAACATACAGCTGCTGAAAGATGTCAAACCCATGCGATGCCCTTTTCCACACAGACACGTACACATCAAGCGGCTTATCCCCTTTTCAGCGTGTGAAGAATGTATGTAAATGTGTTCCTTCTTGCACAATGCACGGCACACATACAGTTGCATGTACATACATGAACCAACACACACAAATACACACACATTGATATGTGCACTCATACACACAAACTAATCCTAAACACGTTCATCCCCATCTTCAAAATTTAAATGAAAGTAAAGCTGTTTTTCTGTTCATTCTCCTCATTCTTAGTCATCAATATTGTGACACTGTATTGCTTTATAAGGAAAAAATATGCCTCCTAAATCTCTGTTTTTTGAATAATTAAAGTGATTACTTTAATTTAGATCTTTTGCTGTATCTTAAATCCCTCTCCACAAGTCTGCAGGACGTACTGTCTGAAGGGTTAATAGTTTTATAAATATATTTTTGGGGGCTTTTTGCCTTTTATTGGATAGGACAGTTGAAGATAGACAGGGAGGGAGGGAAAGGGAGAGAGATAGGGATGACACACAGCAAAGGGTCACGGGTCAGATTCAAACCCATGGCTGTTACAGCAAGGATTGGTTAACCCAGGGCCCCTACTTGTTGTGGCCTCTCAGTTTAACCGGTGACCTAACAATTGGCTTTAAAGCTGTGTGACACTCTCTGGGTGGAAGTTTCAAGTCTGTATGACCTCAGCAGCATTGCTGGGTGGGTGCGGCCACAAGTGTGCTCTGTTGCACCTGTAACCACACCCAACAGTGATGTCATAGTGTACTGAAACACAAATGCATTGCAGCTCCTGCTGCTTCACAATAAAAGTCACCCTGTATATTTTAAGTTGAATGATTTTACTGTAAAGCAGCAGCAGGATGTCCTGTTCAATCTAGATTTTGGCAGAGTTCGCTACTACCCATAAATACTAGTATATAGAGAGATAATAACTGAATATTAAATTATTTAAAGGACCAGTTTGCAGTATTTAGTGGCATACTCCCTCGCTTCATTCTCCCCTTTGAAGCACAAAAGAGAAATTACGGTGGTGAAAAACATGAACATCCTTATCCAGATCCAGTGTTTGTCCATTCTGGGCTACTGTAGAAACATGGCAACATGACAGCATCAATGGAAGGCAACCCGCAGCATTAAAAGCAGCTCATTCCAAGGTCAAAGGAATGATGAAATAATCAATAATGAAAACAAAGTTATGAATATTAAATTCCATTCCTGCCAATAGATCCCCTTAAATGTTACATGCTAGACATTAAATGGCTATTGCAGAAAAACGTCTGCCATAAATACTGTCAAACACTGGATTTGCTTTCATGAAAACACCTCAGCAGCATTCCCTCTGCGATTCATGGGATGCAATATACATTTCAGCAAAACTCTTGCACCATCTTGTTGGTTAGTAATAGATCTGCGTAGCCAGGTCCTAGACCTCGTCATAAAAATGTATTTGTTGGTCCTGGCAGTGCAAATAGGTAATAATACCTTTAACATATTTCATGAATAAACCGATCAATAAATTTATCAATATCAATATTTTTTTTTATTTTTATATAGTTATATTTACATTTAGGTGGCTTTGTCATGTTATAAGGGAACATATCCAGTTGGCTTTTGAGACAAACAACAACACAGACACACAGCAGCCTGTCAGTAAGCAGTTGAGATGGTTGTACTGACACCGGGTGTGGAGAGAAGTAGGATAGTATTCAAATCTTTAGACCAGCTTGGACAATTTTACTGAGAAAGCTGCTGTTGAAGTACCCTTGAGTTACACAATGGGCCCACATTTGAAGTGTTCAATAGGCAATTACCAGACTGTGATAATACTGGACAGTTTCCTGACATGTATGAATGTTCTCCTCTAGGTGTTTCCTGAATATATAAATGTTCTCAGTAATCTTGTCGACAACAAATGATTAGAAATGAATCAACAGTAATAGCTATAGAGAAAAAAAACAGGCCTCGGCTAAACTCTGTATTCCTAACTCTGTACAGTAGATAAAGCTGTAAATCTGCCCTCTAATTTCAGCCAGCCAAAGGATGACTTCTGTTTGGAGTGTTTTAACTGAATATTGCCCAAAGATCAATCAATGATGTTAACACGCAAGGCTCTATTTTCCTTAAACTGCAAGCAGCTCATACGGTACATAGAGCAACCCAACTATGCTTTCAAATGATGTCTTTTTAAGTTGCATTAATGTTTCAGAAGACCTTGAAATCCCCATGAGCACAGTGTACGGTTCTCCTCATCTCACATGCATGCATTAACACCCACTAATAACCAGCAACATACATTGACGTTCATTACAACAAATTAAAGTCAACTGGTCATTTGTCTTCTAACCAGAATATCGACATAATCTTATAATGATGTTTCTGTCTGGAGTGTAATGATGATAAGATCAGACACACAGGCACACGAACAAAATGAAAAAAACATACAAGCTGACAGCAGCTGTAACCTGGTATGTTATGAGATTCAAGAATTTCAAGGATTTCAAGGATTTAAGGTCATTTTATGGTAATTTACACCACAGGGTTGAATACTGAAATTCAGAATGCCGTTCCCTTTATGCTACTCGTAAAACAGACTTCAACAAGTCCTCTTGTCCTGGGCAATACACATCTGATGCCAGTTTGTGATGTTCCAAGTCAGGATGCTTTCTATCACTCCTCTATATAAGTTAACAAGAACTTGGCACAGGAATTTTTCTTTAAGTTCCCTTAGTTTGTGCTTTATTAACCAGGGTGGAGACGTGAAATGACCATGACAGGTTCTCTTTGATGTTGTTTTCAAGGAACCTCAAACTGCTCAGAGACAGATGAAGACTGATGTTAAGATATTGAACAATACCTAGTCTAAGAGGAAGACAAATTCAGAGCAATAGAATGAAAGAAAAAGACTACAAAGCATTTTTTTTTTCTCAGTCTCTTATTCCTCTCCAGGAAAAAGGGGCCAATAAAACGGGGTAAAGCAAACAAGGTTGTTGGTGTCTTTAGGGCAGAGTGTGTGTGTGTGATGGGGGTGAGGGGGGTTGTCGTGGTGATGACTGAACAGCCGAGTCGAGTTCCACTCAGGGAGCTCGCGCTAATCTGACTCGACACGCTGAACCCACTCTATTTTTATTCCCTATAAATCTCCTGTTTTGCCCTGCACTCCTTACTGCGTTTTCCTGTATTTTCCTTATTCTCAGCCTCTCTCTCTCAGCCTTTCTCTCGCAGCCTCTCTCTCTCTCTCTCTCTCTCTCTCTCTCTCTCTCTCTCTCTCTCTCTATTTGTTTTTCTCTGGTGCTGTTGGTATTTTTAACGCCATGGTCAGTTCACAGACAGTTCAAAGCTCAAATACATAAATGTAGTACAAACACTCACACACATGCTGTACAGCAGCCACAGTTTTACAGATTTGTCCGGAATGTGCATATATATGTAGATATATTGTATTTAACCACATGAGCTGGTCTATAGGGTCAAATTGAAGATATAGGTGTGAGGGGAACTTCAATAATAATTTCATTTTTAAATGTGAATCTGCTATTTTGCACTGAATAATACCACTGCTTATCTTTTTTATACTACAATTACAGCATTGTCAGCTTCATACACATACTGACTACTCTTAACACTGATTGTCTTAACTATTCATCATCTTAATTTAACCATGTCTCTTCCTTTATTTCCCTGCCTCCACTGTCTCTCCCATCGTCCAGACACGGCTGCAAGAGACTACTACAAGAGCTACCCAATGGTAGATTATACACACCGCCAGTCCCCTCCCACTTTCCAGCCAATCAACTTCCATCCCAAGGACAAGCCCTTTCTCCCGCCGCCCGACATCCACGCGCCACTGGCCATCACCATCAACGCCTCCCAGATCCCCAAGCCTAAGATCTCCAAGACCAACACCCACCCACTCACCTCCAGCTCGGCATTCAAAGCATGGGACCCCAGTAAGAGCCACATGCAGCACCCAGTGGCTTCCCACATTGGCCTCCAAGGGCAGCAGCACCACCCCATCCAGCAGCAGCAGCACCAGCCGCTGCACCAGCATAACAGCCGGCGCCAGGCCTACTCCAACAAGAGGCAGTTCAGCATCGAGACGCTGCCCGAGCTCTTCTCGCAGCCGCTGGGCTATGGCCACTCGCCGCACATGCACCCCAAGCACAAGGGACTGCCCACCAACAGCAAGACAGAGGTCACTGTCTGAACATGGGGGTGTTTGGGTGATTAGACAGAAGAGGAAACCAAGTGGGGTTGTAAGCAACTTTAAAAGAAATGCTCAGATATCTTTTATATCCACTGCCGAAATGGCGAGAGAGGAGCAGGCAAATATCATGTATAATCAGAATTTTTGTAAGTCTGCGTTTTTCTCATCATTGTTGACAACAATAATAATAATGTGAGTTCTATATGTGTACTTTTAAGACCACTGGATCAAAACAGCAGCAGATAAGCTGTGAAGGTGGTGGATTGGCAGGTGTTGGCTGTGACTCTTTGAACCTGGCGGGTCTTCTAAATAATTGAGTGGCCTCTCAGTGTGTTGGCACAGCTCTCTCCTCGTTCTCCTCTCAACCCCCTCGCACCTCAATGACACTCTGCACTGCTCCGTAGCACCACTCTACCACGCACAAATCTTCAAATCCCACACACAGACACTATTTACCCCACAAACGAGCACAGATGCACTCGCTCTACCCACTTTTTCTGAGGCTGGTATGGGAAGTGTTTCCCCTAAGACTTTGGCTCCTCATCAGCAGAGACAATGCCATTGTGTTGTCAGCTCCATTGCCCTCCAGCCCCTCTAGAGAGTGAGATATCAGCCTGGCAATTCATACCAGAGAGAAGGGCAGAGGTGGGGGAGAGGGGGTTAGTTATTCATCTCATACCAGGGGCAAATGAGATGAGAAGGATCTGAACCATGTACACACACACACACACACACACACACACACATACACACACAGAGACACATACACACACACACACACACACACACACACACACTACACACTTGTCAAAAACTACAGAAGGTTCCCAGCAGTGTCAGAGACCACAGGCATCCCCCACTGACACACAAACAGACACACACTTGTCTCTCCACACACTAATCCTCAGAAACTGGGGAAGTGAATGAGCAAGCTCTCTTGTTGGTATTTGTAACGGTTTGTTGAGCTGCTCATTTCAGTCAGCATCTTTTGTCTTTCTGTGGATGTTCACCTCTAAAGAAAACCATGACGTGTCCAATGCCTAGAAAACAGCAAAAGAGTCCATGTATCCAGAAAGGTCATTACAAAGTCATTGCATTCTCTCCTCCTCCTTCCTACACACTGGCTTTTGCAAATGAGACTGGGTTTGTGTTACATTGTTATGCAATGCTGCATATTGGTATAGGCATTTGGTTGTACCAGGATTTGAAATGACTATATAAATATGTATGTACACCCTCCAAGATCCACCTTACTATATTCAGGCAACAGATCCATAAGTTTGCAAATACGTGATTTCATAATCAACTTAACATCATGAAGTTTTTCTGGATGTAGGTAGAAAATACGCTGTTGCATTACAAGAACACCTGTAATGCTTTTTGTGTTTACTGCTGCAATGCTGACATGATCTGAGAGGCTGAAACCACTTGCCAGTGCTTTGCAATTTACTTCACTCCCTGTAATTGACATACATTAACATCCACAAATGAATCACTGCTTGAACCTAAACAAAAAGCTATGTAACCCCTGCTTTGAATGCATTCAAAGCTTTATACTTTAACAATTTGGGGTTGAGTCGCTCTCATAAGGGTAGTTTCATAGAGATCTGATATCGGTTTGGTCCCTCTGCATTCAATGGACAGATTGGTCCAGGAGCGTTAGCTCAGTGTGGGAACTGGAGATGTGAGGCTTGAAAGCTTCTATTCCAAAAAAGAAGAAATTTGCCACCCAATAACTTACTTGTCAACTTGTTGTCATATATTAATATTGTGTCTTCTTTGCTGGCTTGATAACGTTAGCCGCTGGTAAGCCCACTTTCAGGAATCTGAAAGTGGGCTTACCATCTAAAGTTAGGTTAGCTGTTGATGGTCAGTGAATACCTCCAAACCATAGACTGGTTATTTGTTAAGCCTATTTGTGACCAGTTGTTTTTTATCTCTACCTTGTTACGTACATAAATTGTGAGAGCAGTGATCGGGAATGCCCTGGTGACTTTCTGCCTCTGCTTCCATTCTTCGTCTTTCCTCGTCCATTTGATTTAGCTCATGGTCTGTGTCTAGTTCCGATAAATTAGGTCACCATCAAATGACTTGCAGTCTTCTTCATAATAGTCCACGAGATAATCCACCATTGCATTTAGCTTTTTGAGTTTCCTTAGACGACAGTATAACTGTAGTGAAAGTCAGCCTCACACACAAATGACTATGCAGGTTAGGTCAGCTGGCAGGTTACCCTAGATGTCGATTTGCTATGCAGTTATCCATAATGGCTGTTCAACGGCTGCTTTCTGTCAAACACTGTCACTAGTGTTTGAAGTCATCAAAGCAAGAAAAAAACCATTGGGTAAGTCCCTTGTTTCCCCAAAACTCTTAACAAAAGTTGTAAATGCAAAGTTAGCATGATCTGTTAAGTCACATTAGGCCTAAGTAACCGCATTTATGGGAAATGAGGAAGAAATATACTAGAATTTCTCTTAAAAGGCACCTTTGATGGATCTGTGCTAAGTGACAAAAGAAACCTAACGAGTTATGCAATTAATTACTTTTGTGGACGAGTAACTGGTACAATAATTTATTTTTCAATTAGTAATATATTACATTATATATTTTTTAACATACTTTTCCAATGCCAGTTATGGCTTTAGTCAACAAATTCAATATTGCTTTCAGACCTCAAAATCTCTTACCTCCACACCGCATATTCTCACCTCCTCCACCATACAGAACAGTCCAACAGCCAGTCTGACTCACTGATTGAATTCACCTTCATTTGTTATCATGAGGACACCAGCTATGCCGCAGTGCATATGCCTGGCACATGCTATAGCACATTAGACAGGTGGTGGAACCTAATCAAACAGCAGCTCTTACCAGAGTCACACGCTATTTAGCACTTTCTCTCACTCCCTCTCTCTTTCTGTCCCTTTTCAGTTGCTCCTACTCCCTTTTTCTGCTCCCTAGCAGACTACCCCCCGACCTCCCTCTGTGCATCCATGACCATGGAAGGTTGAGTGATGGGTACCAAGCACTTGTCTGGTGTTTGGTACCAAGTGCTCCAAGCTGTTGTAAACCATGATATTCTCACTGGATCCTCTTAGCATGTGTGTGAGGGGAAAGAGCGATAATTAATGAGAGTCAGTCACAGCGTGGCAGACTCCAGATTTACTCCCATATACACTCAACCATTACACTTACACTGAAAAAGAAACTAGCATCCACAAACACAGACATGAATGACCAGATGTGTTGTAATATATTATTCACATCAGGAGATTTGCTGGCAACAACCTGCTACCTTAAAACTGAACTTAGTGGATTTCATGTAAAAGCAATTTTAATTTTTGAATCCAAGGACTTTTCTTCCAAGCAGAAATGTCAGTCAGCCAAATTCCCCAATTTGCATCTCAATTTTATGGCGCTGCGAGTGTACACAGGCAAATAAAATGAGCGATGGAGTAAAACTTTAACGAGAGAATAAATTAGTAATATAATGCTTGTTCGTAATGCTGCAATGGCTTCTCTACTTTACCTCTCCACGATGAGAAAAACCTGTAAGGCAAGCTGTTGGAGTGGTGCTCGGAGCTGCTGGCATGCTTTTGTAATAAGGGATCAGCAGAGAATGGGGATCATGAATACAAAAGCATCAATGGGATATGCATGGTGTGAATATGCATCAGACACATCTGCGCCTATGCTGTCGCCAGCATTGCACACTATGTAACGTGCCATGTTACAACAGGTTTCTTCTCCATGGCTTCCCCGTCTCTTTGACTTTTATTCCCATGAGGTGCCACACTTTAAGTGGGTCACTTCATATGAAAAGTTTTCTGGTCTCCAAAACCTCTACCAAAATATTCTGTAGGGCCTGTCCTTAATCACTCGGAATGCATTAGAGGTTGAGAACAAACGAGGAATGACAGCGAGTAAACAAGCAATATGCGTCTGTAAAGCAATAAGCGCCCAACCGTCCTCACCCTATCCTTATCTCTCTGTCTGTCTGTCTATCTGGAGCCCTCCTCAGAGTTTAGGGGTGGGTGCTAATGAGGGTGCGGGTGGTAAAACCAAAGGGAGAGCTGAGCAAAAGAATTGGCTCTGTAGAGGGCTTGGGAGCAGATGAAGGAGAGGAGACAGAAAAAAGAAATGGGGTTGCATGGACACAGCTGATATGGCGATGGTTGTTTTTCATTCGTATTTGTCTGGGTTGTCTAAAAACATTCTAATTCTGGGTTTTATCTCTGATGTACTCAAACAACCAGTTTTCAAAAGCATTGTGTGACTGTAGCTGAAAGGAGGGCTGGAGATGGTCTTTGCTCTGAATCGCACAATTTCAACATTGTTATTCTTGTGTTTGGGTCCTGGAGTAACAGGACCCATTCATACTCCTACAACACTTGCTGACTTAACAAACAGCACTGGAGGTTTAACACAATGGCAACACTGGCTCCAGGATTTACAGGAGTCTACAGTAAGTCCTTCGGGACAGACAGGGCCTGAGGACAGGCTACCAGCGAACTTACAGAGACTAACAACTTCTTCACAACTTTCCTCAAATTGTGTTGGATAGCATGGCTTTCAGTGATTGGCTGACAGTGTTTGAACGAGCACTGTGAAAGGCTGATTCTTGAATATCCTCTTCCTCTTTGGGAGATCCACATCAGAGGTGTCACAATCACAAGACACAATCATGCTGATGTGCTGGAAAACACCTTTTAGTGTTAATTTCCCTGTGGTCGGGCATCCTGGATGCAGGATTTTTTTTCTTCAATCCTGGATGGACTTCATTTCAGGCAAAGGATTGTCTGAAAAAAAAGCAGTTGGTTAAGCTGAATAAATTAGACTGAAAAAGCCTCTGATGAGCCACAGTTATGCCTCTGTTGTGGACAATGTAAATACTTAAACACATGCACAAACATACACGCACATACATACATGAAACAGGAGGTGTTACACTGATTATATCTTCCAGACAACGTCCACAAGTTTGTGGTACGAAACAGGACCAAAAGCCTTCAATCAGGAGAAACTGAGTACACCTAACTGATGCTTAAAAATCCAAAACAGTGAGAATGCTAAGACTGTTTTGGATCATCAGCTTAGAGTGCATTTACTCAATCTCTCCTGATTAATGACAGACTATGGCATCACTCGCTCATCTCAGAGCTAACTGACTGTTGTTTGTTAAACTTCCTCTCTATAAAAGAAACACTGCAAGTATTCTACCGCAGGTTATCTGAATGCAACCTGGTAGACATACTTGGGCTCCATGATCCCTAGCAATATATAGATTATGGTGTATGGTTCAATTGTTTCTTTGTTTTCTGTCAGTTTGTTTTTTTGTACTGTGTTTTTTTCAAGGATTAAGCTCCTGTCAAAAAAAAAAAAAAGTTCATTTGACCGATGGAAAGTGCTTCCAGATTTTAGACTCATGGCTGCGCACCCTTCAACCCTCCTCCCGCTCACCTTCCTTTACCACCAGAGGATGTCAAATGTTTGAAGCTTGTGATCTTTTGAGTTACATTGTAAGGTATACATGCACTCATGTATTTAATGTTAAAAGATATTGCATTGTATCCAAGTGCTTTGCCAACACATTAGGTGAAAGATGAAAGGAAGATTCAGTAATTTCTTGTACAGCTTTTGCATCTGCAAAAAATGAAAAAAAAAAAAAAAATCATGCGTTGTTTCATGATAATTTGTAATAGGCAGCAATAGGCTGCCTTGGATTGCTATGTACTACTTGTGTATATATGTATGCTGTACCACTTGTCTGCTGTGAAATTTGTTGACTACTCAGCTTATATAAGGGCTTTTTATAGATATAAAAGCAGACTGGGCAATCTGACGTCACTCTCTGTAACTCAAGACAAATTTCTCTAGACGTTTTTTTTTTAAGGGATGAAGGGATATGAACATAATTTTCATGCATACAAAATGCAATATAAATAAAGTTTTGACGGACTTAACTGACTGAAATGTCAATAGGCACTCATACGACGTTGGCCCATGTGTCCTGTTTGAATAAATCTTTCAAGAAATATAGTACTCATTTGTTAATCGTTCATGTGTGTACTGGCTGTTTCTGTTCAGGAGGACTAACATTGTCCGTCAAATGATCTAACCCAGACCATTAAAGGAGTAGTTTCATTTTGGGAGCCAGTTAGTTTAGCACAAAGACTGGAAATAAGAAAACAGGTAGTCTGGTTCTGGCCTAAGGTAAAGTAATTACGCCCACTAAAGCTCAATTATTAACGCGTTGTATGTGATTTGTTTAATTCAGTTTTACAGGGGTTATGTGTTGGACTGCAGCAATTTCCTGGAGACTGTGCCCAGTCAAGAAATAATCCATAACTTCCTGTGAAATCACAACCTGATGTTTTTAAACCGTATACAGGATGGAATCCAACATGAAAAAGGCAAAGATACTAATCAAATCTTAATCTGAAATTCATTCAAGTTCAGGCTTGTTGGGGCTTGTCAAAAAGCATCCAGGGAAAAAAATAACTGAAAGGGGAAAGGAGGGAAAGTGGGTTTGACACTGGGGGAAATTACCACACTTTATCACAAAATAACCCCTGAAAGCACTGACTGTCATAGACTGATGAGCTAAGACTGAAGGTCCCCCCAAATGTTCCTAATTAAATGGTTGTGACAACATTCATGGCAGTGCTCGCGAGGAAACTCCTACAAGCTGCAGCCCAAAATATCTGCTTGAAGCTTTAATTTGACCCAGTTAGGGAGTTCCCAAGGTTTACTGGTAAATAAAACACAAAACATAAAGAGCAGAAAGTCAGAAAATCTAACAAATTGATGGAAGAATGCAGGAAACACCATAACAATACTAATACTAATAATACAACATTGAACAGAAATTTGTCCTTTGCATTTGACCCATCTAGGAGCAGTGGGCAGCCGTCAGCGCCCACGGTTCAGTGACTTGCTTAAGGACACTCAGTCACATGGACATGTATAGCCAGGGAATCGAGCCACCAACCCTGTGGTTAATGGACAACCCGCTCTACCTACTGAGCCACGGCAGCCCCTACTTTTCCTCATCCTCATCCTCTCACTCTATATGTATTCAGCAGGATTATGGGATGCTAACAGCTCTCTCTTTCTTTCTCCTCTCGTCCCCCCCATATCTTTGTCATAAACAGCCTGAAGTCTGGATCTCCCAAATAGGCGTGTTGGCACGTAATTTGTTCTGACATCATCTGGGATTTGACTGGATGTGTATCCTGTGGGTTATGAGCGAGCTGGCGGTGTGTGTTTTAGTGCCCCCAAATGTGTGATGTCATCCGACAGCACATTAAACCTTTTGCGTCGCCTTGGTTCCTGCAGCCTGTCTAAAGACCAATCCTTTCTGCATGCACACGCACACACGTAATAGAAGTAAAGCTCAATCTTAATGTATTAACAACAATAAAAAGCCAGTTTAGTCAAGCAGCAAGTGGAGACGATACACCTTTACTTCACTACGAATAGGGAAATCATAATCAAGACTGCCCACAGTATTTCATTGACATCTTGTAACTAATTGTTTCTTACTTAGCGCAGCAACAGCTTCACAACTGGATCAATACACTAATCTAGTTAATAATGTCATCTGACTCCATTTATTCTCAACCTGCAGTTTAAATTAAACAGCTTTAAAATGAATTGGTTAATTGGTTTTGACACTGATAATATGATTGCCCATTCATCCTGCAGTACAGACATTCTGTTCATTTTACAGTATTGAGAGATGAGGAGAGAGACAATAACAGAAACAGTATTGTGTTGTCTTTATGTCGGCCACGTGTACACATAAATATTAAAATAGCTACTGCTGTCCTTTATGCACATGGCTGAAAGAAATAGAGCAAAATAAGCATATCTAATGTGCAAAAAGTAAGTAATGTGTAAAGGATGTGAGTAAAAGGAGCACAGATGTTCACACATGGACACACATCGCAGCAGAACAAAGTAGAAAACAGTGTCATGTTTTTGTATATGCACAAACAAGCAGTCAACAACCCAGCCAAGAGGTAAAACAGGATATATGTCACTGGAGGCACATTGTAGAAAGGCTCTAGATTTTTTTTTTATCATAGCACTCTTCATAATCACACTGCTTTCCTGCTGTTGCTACCAGAGGCTTGAAAGACTAATTTGCAGCGTTTCTGCATAGTTAAATTCAAAGTGCTCTAAAAATCACAAAAATATGTTAGTTGTATTGAATAAACCTCTAGTTTAGCACACAGCTATACTTGGGAAAACCTTGCCCCAAGGCATACTAATGGTCATGCAAGATTTTCAACCCACATTTCATAATATGTCATTTTTTACATTTATTTATTTCAAAAAAATTGCAACATAATCATAATAATAATAATACACCACCACTATATTCCCAATGGATATAGTCCATATAAGTTAGTCTTAGAAATTGGAAACAGCTGTCCAAGGATGCAGCACACTGGGCTGTGTGTGCCATGTGTGTGTGTGTGTGTGTGTGTGTGTGTGTGTGTGTGTGTGTGTGTGTGTGCAAGCAGGGCAGTGGGCATCATCTCCAGCTGTCATAGATGTCACAGTTCATTTGTGTGTCTCAAGGGTTTGGACCAAATCCATCACAGAGAGCAAAAAGCCAAATGCCACAAACCATGTCCACAATAATTCTCCCTCTCTCTCTCTCTCTCTCTCTCTCTCTCTCTCTCTCTCTCTCTCTCCTCCTCTCTCTCTCTCCTCTCTTGCACCCATGGCGGGTATCCTGCGGCTCAGTACCAGTGTATAAATGTTCTTATTCAGGTCAGAGAATACTGGAATACTGCATTACCATTACTTATTCGGCCACCCCTCTAATACTAATGCAGGAACTCTGCATTCCAGCAGCAAAACGAAACCTTTCAGTGACCTTATAGTTCAGAAAAGGAACATTTTTCAGTTATATCATTGTTATCGAGGAATTTGTTATACAAAGCAGTAAGATTTTTTTTTTCAAGTGGCATTTTTCACAGCAGGTGACTTATAGTAGTAGCACTGGTGTTAACATTCATGGTGGCTCTGTTACATGAAATGTCCTAGTAAGTGATGACAGTGAGCCACAATACCAGGACCCTGGAACTGAAGGAGCTAAATGTTACTCAACCATTATCAGTTACACATGTGCTTCACCTAGAAAGAGAAAGACAGAGAGACAGAGATGCAATAATAATAACAATAGTAACAACAGCAACATTAATAGTATAAATATATGATAATAATAATGATGATGACGATGACAGGGATGATAACAACCATAATAACAATGACGATAACAATAATATTAGCAGTTGGCATCAAGCAGGACCACAGCAGGCGCAACCACAATCCCTGATAAAGGCACAACCAGGATCCATGGGAAGATGAGAAAGTATTAAAACTGTGGAGAGGGTGTCTGCCTCCCGAACCATAACTGGAAGCCGGTTCCATAGGAGAGGAGCTTGATAGCTGAAGGCTCTGGCTCTATAGAAACCCTGCTTTCTGGGGACGCAGTGTTACCAGTTGGGTAATAGGGTACTATGAGCTCTTTAAGATATGATGGTGCCTGACCATGAAGAGCTTTGTAGGATTTTAAGTTCTATTCTGAATTTTACAGGGAGCCAATACAGGAGAAATATGATCTCTTTTCCTGTCAGTATACACATGCCGCCGCATTCAGGATCAATGGGTGTAAATGGCTCAGTGATGGAGTAAATAGCATGTTTAAGGATGGTGGCGTAGATCAAGAGGGAGAAAGACGTCGTCTCATAATCAGGAGGTTGCTGGATAGCTAGGTACGAGAGCACTGAGTTGTTGAGTACATTGTTCAGTAATTGAGTAAATAACTAGTTGAAGGCTCAGTAATGGAGTAGGTGGCCCAGTAATTGATTGGATGTCAAAGGAAGCAGGTATAGCTCAGGAGATAGTCCTGTTACCTCATGATTGGAGGGTTGCTGGATAAATCCCAGGCTCCCTCAGAAAGCCCAGTAAATGGCTCAGTAATTATAAATGTCAGTATTGTGTTTACAGCTTTTCCACCGCCCCCAAATGGCAGAAAATAATCAGTTAATGCAGGTAAAGCTTCTATGTGCTGTATTATATCATGTTTCAAACTGATCACAGCTCATGTTCGTAGGAAAAGACAATCCTGATTAAAATAGAGTGCTGCAGGGATGACATATTTTTGTATGCCAGCCTGGAAGTTGGCATCGTCTCGTTTCCTCGACAAAAGCCAAATGGATTTTGGATTGTTGCAGAAAATAAGCTCTGTGGTGAACAAAAGTTTATGATACTTATATGTTTTGTTCAGCAAGCTAATTTTCACAAACGAACAACCACTGCTATAAAATGCGACTACTTAGAAGTAAAAAGCCAACGGCTATAAACAAACTACACAATGACTGCGTTACAATTAAGACACGTAAAAGCTTAAAAATTCACGGGTGGGGTATTTACTGACTTATTTTGTTGTAGAACAAAACGTGAACATTTCTTAAGCTTGTATTAGCGACAGACTCAGGCATCAAAAACCCATTCAGGTGTTTTCGAGGTGAGGGAGCCAGAAGTGGTAAAATGCAAATTCATTTCTGGGTTTTGTGAATCATTACTGCAGCATTCTATTGGTGCAGTGAATGTGTTGTGCTATGTGCTAATAGATGAAATGTAACATTCATAAATAAAGTTAAAGCATTCCAAAAGCAGCAGAAACAGTCCAAGTACACACAGTTACAGTAGTAAACCCAACTAATTTCTCCCACTGTTGATAGACAGGTAGATAATAACATAGGATAATAGAAAGATAAACTGAGAGGAAGAGGCAATCAAGACACATTTAGTGCCATACAGCGTGTCCAGCCAAAAATATTCGTCCCATTGCAGTGTGAAGGCAGCACTGGCATTTTACCAGCCCACCTTTCTGCATCCTTCCGATGAATGGATTTTAACCGGCACCTGACAGAACCAGATAAGACAGGATTTGCCACACAAAGCCACTTACTGCAGTCGATAATGACAGGACAGAGAACCAAATGAATGCAGAAAAATAACACCAAAAAGCCAGAGAAGGAGGAGGAGGAGAGGAGGGTGCAAGAGGGAGGAAAAAGGGGAGGAAATATCTCGTCTCTGAAGAAATATTGTCAAAAAGAGAATGATCGCAAGAATGAGACTGGGCTAGATAATACCAGGAGAAGAAAGGAAGGACAAAAGAAATCTGAGAGAAAAGGGAGATGACATTTCCAGCTGCACAGGGAGAAAGAAGGCGAGAGGCGTTTGTTTGCCGCAGAACTAACAGAATGTAACATAAGCTGTGGAAAGAGAAGGAGAGCTAGACTGGCAGAGGCAGGAATAACCAAAGGACAGCTTTTAAGTCTGGTGCTGCAGGAGAGAGAGAGACAACCAAAGTGAGCATGGAGGTTAATCCAGCTAATACTGTGGTTGACTGGGGGGTTCACAGTTGGAAATGGGGCCATGGAGAGCTAAGGAAGTGCTGAGCCTGGTGGTCTGACTGGCTAAGTGACATGGTGGGCCAAAACCATGTGGGTTTCACAGGCTTTCATTTCCAACCACTGGCCAGTCCACTGAGCTATTCCATTACAGACTTAAGCGCTTACTTTTTATTTTTTAGCCACGCTGGCAGTGTGGATCAAGGGATTGACTGACTGAATTTAGTCCAGACTGAAATATCCCAACAACACTGGATGTAATTTGTATTTTGTACATTCAACCAACTGGTCAATTTTTTTTTTTTTTGTTTATGACCAAAACCTGCGAAACAAATTACATTCCTATCAGACTCAGTTGTACTTTGTGTTTATTGCTAATAACAAATGTCAGGCTATGACATGTTAACATGTTAAACTAAGATGGTGAACATGGTATAGACATTATATCAGCATTTTAGCACTGTCATTATCAGCACGTTAGTGTTTAGTTCCAAGAGATACTGTCAAAACTGTGGAGAAGACAGTGGACTTCAAGAGAAGCTCCCACCACCGCCACCACCTCCCCCCACCACCACATTCAACAACAGCACTGCATCTGCTGTGGATGGGTCAACCTGCCTCAGGAGCTGCTGATCCAGTTCTACAGTAATCCAGTCTGTTCTCTGTTCATCCATCACTCTCTGGTTTAGATCGGCCACCAAACAGGACAGGCAAAGACTACAACGGACAGTGAGGACTGCAGAGAAAATCATTGCTGCCAACACAACCTGTTCCAACTCTTCCCCTCTGGTAGGCATTACAGAGCACTGTGCGCCAAAACAACCAGACACAAGAACTGTGTCTTCCCACAGGCCATCACTCTGATGAACAGTTAAATCAGTGTTAATAACCCTCTAACACCACAACATCTACTTACTTACAAATTACACATTATATATTTACAGTTTAAAATACACACAGTGCTTTAACATGAACATACGCCTATTTTTACACCTTCTTGTATGTGCATAATAATAGCTATGTGTCTATTTATATGTATCTTCTTGTTAATTGTTAGTACACAGTC
This sequence comes from Dicentrarchus labrax, assembly GCF_905237075.1. Lineage (NCBI taxonomy): Eukaryota > Metazoa > Chordata > Actinopteri > Moronidae > Dicentrarchus > Dicentrarchus labrax. Next base: position 3,395,741 of record NW_026136722.1, on the reverse strand, counting down.
ACAGTCCTTGTATGTGTTTACATATTTGACCAGTGATTCTGTTTCTAGTAACCTAGATAAGAGCATCTCTTTATGTACACAAAATACCATACTTTTCTCCTAATTTTAGTAATTTAATGTTACACTTGTACATTTTCTTCATTCTTTCCCGCCTTTTTTTCTTATTAATTGTTTCTGATTTGAATCCTGGTCTTCACTGCTTCTTCAGATCAGTCATAATATATTCTGTTTAGCTCTGCATAAGCAACCTTAATTAGTCAATAAGCTGCTGATCATCAAAAAAAGAACCTCAATAGGTCTGGAATGGTTAAATAAGAATTAATAATACATATTGCAGCATTCAGGTGTGTGTATAGCGGGGAATTATAATCACAGGGGTAACCATGTGACACTGAATATCATCAGGGAAAGGAGACTGTCAATGCATGTGCGCATGGAAAGAAGGACACACACTGGTGCACACTAACACAGGATTTTCACCATATTCACACACATATTCACTCTCTGGTGCTTTAGTCATATAATATGCATTTATTAGCATTTCATTTTCCCTCTTTCACATTGCTCTGCATCCCAAAGACATTGCTCTCTTTCTTTCTTGAGCTCTAATCTTCAATCAATATATTCTCTACCATGCAGGCACACACACAGCCAAGCCAGCCACACACACACACACACACACACACACACACACACACACACACACACACACACACACACACACACACTGATGCGAATATGCAACTCTGCAGGCCTGGCCAGCGACAGCTCCATCAATCTGGTCGGTTCTCTGTCTGCAACCACCTGTCAACACACAGTTGGGAGTGTAACAGGCTGACAAAATAGGTTTAAGCGTGTGTGTATTGGTGCATGGGGGTGTACCTAAATAACCTGCAAATTACACAAAACTTATTTAGTACGTACTGTGTATCAATAAAATAGTTACAGTGCTATTACTGAAACAGGGGGTTGAAACTTTCCATGTTTTGGAAACCCTTTGAAAGAAATTTACACTGCAAAAGTATTTCTCAAATTGCTGATTATGTGTTCTATTTACACAGTACAGTCTTAAACAGAAAACAAAATATATCCATCTCAATGTTAAACCGATGTCAACATGTACATTGTTTTAGTGTTTTTACTCTTTGGGCCTTCACATGGATGGAAGTGCTAACAATTCATAAACACCTGAAACATTAAAAGGAGCTTTATCCAGACACAGTTTTTTCAATAGGCCACAAACCAAAAAGCTTGGAAACAACTGCTTTAATCCTTAACAATGTGTTGTATTTTATAAACCTATCACGTTTTATTTAAAGTCTTCATCTAAAAAGTAACCAGTAACTGTAGCTTTTAAAATACATTTTGTGGATTAAAAAGGACAATATTTCCCTCTGAAACTAGGGAAATAGTCAGTTTTAAGGTCCATTGTATAGTTGCAGAACTCCTGCGCTTCACCCTCCCTTTCCAAGCACAAAGGAGAAATTAAGCTGGCCGCCAAAAATGTGAACGCCCCTTTCTAGAAATGAACAAAATTTGCATATTTATAGATTTGTAATTGTTAATGAGGTAGAAGGAGTAGATATGTAAGGGTTGGAAATTATACTTTTTGCAGAGAAAACCTATCATATCATATTATTCCTCTTGGTAGACTGTTTGTACATGTCTGGATGTCTGGAGGGAATCGTTCAGTTCATCCACCCCCCCAGCTCCTAGTTGCCCCCTAAATGCAACTTTGCTACCCCCCTCATCTCTTGTATGTCTTCTGTCAGTGGTACCCCATATACAGAAAATATTGACACTGTAGGTAATCTAAAGTGTTACCCTACGTATGAATTGCAAAATCATACATGCATTGGTATTTTCATATTTGACCGTGTGTGTTCATCCATTTCTGTGTATATATATTTCATATATATTTATGTATCTATGTGCATATGTGTGAAATGATAGGAATAAAGAAATAGGATAAGCAGCAGAGATAAGCAACAACTTTCTCAAAAAAAAGAAATTGCACACTGCATTCTGGCAATAAAGGCAAAAGCTGAGATATAGGTGTGTCATAAGAACAGAGAGGTAAAGATGAAAATGAAGGGATGACTGAGAATAGGGAGGAAAATGAGGAATGGATTGAGATTGTGGAGATTGTAAAGGATATGAAGGATCTGGCCATGCAGTATTAAAGAGAGTGTGAGTGTAGAGAAGGTAGAAGGCCGAGGAAAGCAGGACAGTAAGTGAGATGAATATAGGACGAATAAAGAGGAAAAAGGAAGAAAGATCAGGTGAAAGATGCAGAGTGAGAAAGAAGACACAGAGAGTTCCACAGACATCATGGTACTATTAGATGGATGTCCTCCATCAATCTGCTCCGTCCACTGCTTCATAAACTCAATTAAACTGCAGGCCTCCTGAGGAAGAATACTCTCTTTCTCTATCTATCTATCTAAATCTCCCTCCCCCTCTAATCTGGCGGGAAATCTACCGGTTTTGTGCCACTAATTCTCCGCTCTTTCCCTCTTCTACAGCACAACCTGGATTGGCAGAGGCAATATAACAAAGGAAATTAAAAAAATAACTGTCAATAGATCTTCCTCTCAACACCTTTTGTTGACCTCATTTATCACGACTTGAAGTACAAATTCAGGTTTTGCAGCACTTATCTCATTTTTAAAAGCATTAATGTCTCAGCTAGCTCTCTGTTGAAAAACAAATGCCATTTAAGGCCAAATTTTACCGTAAATATCAAGGGACTCCTCCGTTTTTATTACCGCAGTGACAGGTGAAATTCCACTTGCTTTCCGCGCCAGAACAACGGGGATATAAAAGAAAGAAAAATAGAGACAAGCACTCCGGACTACTTCATAAAACAACGACAAGCTGCAATCAATACATCTACTTTAAAGGGGAAATGATAGTAGATGGAGAGGTGGGCGGCAGACAGCACATAAAACCTGATTGATAGATAGAGCCAAGACCTACTGCACAAAATTAATTAAATTTAAGGAAATTCATGGTGATTGGACACATCCATAATTACTCTGGCTTGATTGTGTGTGTGTGTGTGTGTGTGTGTGTGTGTGTGTGTGTGTGTGTGTGTGTGTGTGTGTGGCGTGAAAGATCGAGGTCTTATCACAGATATACAGAGTAGGGGAGGGTTGTGTGTGGCTGAAAATTAAATGTAGTGTGTGTTTGTGTGTGCTCTTTTAAATTAACTCTTTGAAGTACCTTACTCTCAGTCAGTAAACCAGTCAGTCATCAGGTAGCAGGCTACTCACTCTGTCTGTGACCCGCCCTGAAATCAGCCACAATTAATCAGCGAGTGTCAGCTGGGAACGTTCCTTCCCATATGTTAACTTTTATTTCTCCATTAAAGCTTTGCTGAGTATGCTCCTGCAGCACCATCTTGCTTCACATGCTTACTGTACTGCTACCTGCTGTTGCCTGCTGTCCAACTTGGAGTTCTGCTTTAGGAAACAATAGCTGTAATTGTTGAGAGAGAGGGAAGGACACACATCATTCAGTTTTCCAGCCTGCTTGGGTATTGGAGTGGCTGACCTCCATGGTACAGTTTGTTGGCTACGCGGTGTGGCTCCAGGTGTAGAAATGTCGGTCTGTTGGTCGGTCCAACAATGCAATTGCTTTGAAATTTTGTACAAACATTCATAGGGCGCAGAGGATGAATCCTAATGACTTTGTAGATTCCATCACTTTTAATCATACCTGCAAAACTAATGACATTCATGCTAAACTTGATGGTGAACATAGTAAACATTATATCTGCATTAGCATTGTCTTTGTGAGAATGTTAGCATTTAGCTCAGAGCATTGGTCTACCTACAGTAAGTAGCCTACAGCTTCCCAGCTGCTGACTAGCAGGCCATTGAGAGTGTATAATTAGTAGACAGAGATTCTGGGTCCGAGAAGTGAAGCCAATGTGAAAGTGTCTTAAACTTGCATTATGTCTAATGGCCAGCAGGGGGCAGCTCAATGGGCTGCAAAACAGTAGTCTGATAGTATTGAGTGTTATGAATAAAAGACCCCGCTACTGTTTACTGTTAGGCTACTGCAGAAACCAGTGAGTGATGTCCTGATAGGTTCACACTTGGTGTAGACTATTTTATCAGTGAAGAGTTGTTTCTGAACTGTAGCTAACTTATTATGACTTTTTATGAATTCTGAAATCAAAATCAAAATCAAAATCAACAGTTGCCTCAAGAAAAAAGAAAATCTTACAATCTCAAAGGCACTAGGGTGAAACTGCATAGATAGTCTTGGCTATCTGAAGTCATGAAGAGAATAAAAAAATAACTACAAATGTTCAAGGTTTTGTGAATGTAATGGCACCACTGCTTGACTGCAGATGCTTCAACGGCCTCACAGGTTATTGTGATTAACGTTCACAAAAACAGAAAACTGGCAATGGAAACAGCTCAAATTGACTCAAATTCAGTTTGATGCTTACATTTAATGACATCTGCTAAAATTACTTAAACCATTCAAAATTATACCATATAAGAGTCAGTGCACACCAAGAATAATATCTAAATTACATACTGTACATACTTTAGTGGACATAGAACTACTTTATGTTTAGTAATCAGCTCCGAGCACATTGAATCCTGGTAAAGCTGCTGTTTATGTTAAACATTACATTTACATTTTAATTTGAGGAAACAAACAATGCTCTCATTTAGGTTTAACCCACTAAAGCTACTAAATACAACATGAATCATCAGTGAGCAATCACTCAGTGATTATGATTGAATCCTGTCACTCTCCATCATTACTCTCTCAGTGTCGCTTCAAAGTAATCTACCTCTGCACCACTACAGTTTCTCACCATTGCTGGAGCTGCAATTTTTCCACTCAATTACCACCATTAATCTGCTTCATCTGAAGCTTTTATGTTCCCTCTCAGTAACTAACCTGTCTCTTACAGCAGTTCAGTCAAGCAGCTCTTTTATAGTAAAGAGGTAACTACTGACAAAACAAATAAATACATGGTATCAAAAACCAAACAGGGTATATACGGAATGATCCAATGTTTTGGGTTGTGTTTCCTACAAGTCAAATCCATAACATGTCAAGTTTAGACCAACATTATTGGAAAAACACTTGAGGGCCTGCACCGCCACAGATGTTGTCTATTACTCTAGTTGATTAGATGTCTTTTCAGGCTGACTGTTGTGTTGAGTTACGACAGAGGTTTGCTAAGGCCACCCAACTCTACACATTTAAGTTGCACTGAAGGTGAAGCTAAATTGCCTTTAGACAAAAAAAATGAGGGAACATTATTTATTTTTCCAGCTGCTGCCTCCTATTACCATACACAATATATTTTTGCCTTCCTTTTTCTTTTCTTTTGCTGTTATGTATTCAACAAATGCATCACCTTCCATATTTGCCTGCACCTGTCCCTGAATTCAGAAAACAGATTGTCGATTGTGTCCTTATTCCATTCATTGCCCCAACCTAATCGCTAAATGTTCATCTGTCACAAAGTGTCTTGATATTGTAATTACATATGAATCATTATGGAGACATAAAACTGCACCAATCAGTATTTGTATATAAACAATGGATGAAATGACTGTGGCATTTAATGTGAAAGTGCATGTGCATTGGTGTCTTTTCCTTTACATAAAAAAACAGATTGGCCATCATTAACATTTAATGCAATCACATCTCCCTTGGTGTCTGCCTTACAGGAAAAGCAAGGTTTCATTTTGTAGACTCACTTTTTAACCTTCAACAATCATATTGGAAGAGACATACTCGAGGGAGGGTAGAGAAACCAATGTGTCCACTAAAGGCAGCATCACAAAAACAGCTTACTTCTCATTGTAGATTTGCCTCTGAATTGGAATAAAGCACCGCAGCACTGTTTTCTTCACTCTCATTTTTTTGTCACCTGGAAGAACGTACAGTCACTTTCACTTTCTGCTTGTTCCACTGAGTTAGCACAAGGCGTGTCAAACATCATTGGGAGAAATGTCAGAAATTGGTAACTTAAATAGAAATACACAGTAGCTTTGGCTGAATAAATAAGTGGGTATAGTCAAAATCAATGCTACAGCAGGAAATAGCACATCTCAAAAACACCATAAAAACAGTTTAACTGAACCTCATGGGGAACTTTTCCTGTTAGATAAGAGAACGTTAGTTAAAAATGTTGATTATTGTAGGCACGCCTGCTCATAATAAACCAACTTCCACAATTCTTCCACACCGTTTTCCATTCAAAGTGGTCTTTTATTTAACAGTACGTCAGATTAGATTTACATTTAGATTTACAAAGCACCATTGTTCTGATTCCCTATGCAGGTCCCACCTTTTAATCAGCCACACTTGGCAATACATCTGGCACCTGTGAGCAGCTGAATTAATTTATTACACTGAGCTTTGCAGTTAGTTGGCCTGCCTCTCCCTCTGTGCCATAATGCACAATTCGATCCCATTCACTTGAGTTTAAATCAATTCAGTCCAACTGTCTTTGTGATTGCTGAATGAGGAACAATAATGCCAAGGCATTCAAGCACATAATCAACATTGTTTTAGAAACTAAATGAATCCCATCGCCTCTCGCAGTGGAGGATTAGAGAATGAAGGTTGTAATCATGCAGAATATACTGACACTTCAGCACTCCAGTGATCAAAACTAGTAAATAACATGGCAACGTTCATTTTAGATGATCATTATCAGTGCTGTTGACTTAAATATGGAGGTTCACAGTAATAAGGAGTGGAGGTAGTATTGCCAAGAAATGTAGCTACTATCTTGTCAGCTGGTAACTCATTAAGTCATCAAAAAAAACTTGAATGCATCAGCATTACTGAAAGCCTTACGACTGCATTTGACTTGTATTATCTGCTATGTTAACCTCATTAACAGTCTCTCTCATTTCATTTCTCTGGGTTTTTCAGTTTATCTGCCATCCTGTCCCTGTCTATCACTGTGTGCCTCAGTCTCCTTGTGTGTGTGGTTGTGTGTGGGTGAGTATCTGTTGTTTTGGGGTCAGGTTGAGAGGATCTGACTGCTGTGTTGGGCTGAGTTTGGCTCCAATTAAAACAACAACACTTGACAGCAGCAGAACACAAAGTCAGATATACTGCAGCTCAGTGCACTGTATACTCCCTGCTATCCAATTCTCTGTTTTTCTTTCCCACCCTCTGTCTCTCTAATATAAGATCAATCTTTCATGATGTAGGTTGGGGGGAAATGCCACTATGCAGCAGCAAAAAGCAAAAGGCCACAACAAAGAAAAAGAAACAAAATCAAGCAAATTAGGGTTTATTTTAAGTGTAAATTTCAACACTGTAAATCTAATAATAATACATTTTATTTACAGTCCACTTTTTATGTTACTCAAAGACACTTTACATACGTTAAACGTTTAATGTGTAATTTCTGTCGCTTAGGTATCTCTTACAAGACAATAAATAAAGACAAAGTTGTTGTCTTCACCACCATTGCCATTATTTCAGTCAGCTTCTCCCAGTTAGGATTTAGGAGGTTTCTACCGGGAGCCGAATTATCTCCTCTTCTCCTTAAGGTCTCCTCGTCTACAAAACAAACGGACCGAGTGATTAAAACCGGTGAAAACACTGAATGAAGCAGTTTCTCAGTTAAAAATCAATGTTTCTCCAAGGTTGTTTCGGCTGACAAACAACATCCTAGAGGGAAGAAGAGCTGAGCTGCTGCTAAGGTTAGCTCACCTTCTGTCCTAATGTGTGATGACTAAAATTATTTATCTGGTTAAAATATATATAGTTAAAAACAACGAAGATGTATAAATACATTATTCAAAGTATATCATAAAAATGTGTCTTAAAACAGCATAAAAAGTCAATTTATGAGACCATTACGCCTACATATGTGCAAAGGATGCCACCATTGACAGGGTTGGTGAGATGCACCATTACCTGAATAAGATTAGAGACTTCTCTGTGTTTGAACATTGTTGAAAACATTTGAGATAATGTGAGAACACAACTCAACAAAATATATTACATGGAACTAGTGTTTATAGACATTTTAATGTGGAAATGTTACACATTACAGCTGAGATAAGTTAAAATGACACAGAAAATGTGCAGAATAATGAAAAACACACCCAAAATCGTGTGGAAAAAATAGCATTCATGCATGCAGACAGATGAAGATAGTATAAAGATTTGAATCTTTGCTATACTGGCTGTGTTTATTTATGTAGTATCATCCCCTCAGGTCTGTCTCTTTGTGTGTTTCTGTTTAATTCTGTTTGTGTCCTCCTCCTCTCATTCTCTTGACCCAGCTCTCTGGTTTGTTTTCTCTGTGTGCCTTCATATCTTTTTCTCACTGTGCTGTCACTTAGTTGCTCAGGGCCTCTTGTTTCAGCTCATCAGTAAAGTCAACTATACAGTGCAGGACTCAGCTCCCTGCAGCGCTCCAGCTCTTTACTCACATCTGAGAAAACATCCAAAGATTCTATGGACCCAGCTGCTAATTTTATCCACCACAACTGCACCACAGTCTGAATGATTTTAAGTACTTTTTCCCCCCATCTTTATCCGTCTTAATTGATTACCATTTTGACAGACCCTTCCGCTGAGCACATCTGAGCAACCACAACTAGGTGCGGCAGGTCTGTCCAGCTTTTGTTAAATGCATGGTTCTGTAATAAGAGCGATACTATAGTGGGTTGTGTCTTTTTTATTTAACCTTTACACAACCAAGGACAAAGGAGCAAAAGTGTGTCTTTATCTGATCTAATGTAAGCTTCATATGTTAGCAGCTTACACAAGTACTAGATATCGTTACTTCCTTTGTCAAGGAGCATTTCATTAGCTACAATTTTGAGGTTACAGCTCACATTGCTTGTCCACTGTGTAGTATTTCCCTAGTGAATGGCAATTGGTCTGTACTTGATTGTAAGGTAACATTAGCAGCTCTGTCTTTCTCTTTATTGGATTTCCAGCAACCCCAGCCATCTTTACCCCAGATAGCATTATGTTTGCCAAACACACTGGTTAGTCCTTACCCTAAAAGCCTTTTGTAACATTAAAAGTGAAATGTACAGGGCCACCCATGGTTTAGCCGTTAAAATGCTAAACACGAACAACTCCAGCTGGAGAGCTTTGTTGAATATCGCTCCCTTGTTTCTCCTTGTAATTTCTCCACTGTCGCTGCCTAATAAAGATATAATATGTCTCCAAATTTTAAAAAATGCTGTTTGAAAACACAAACAATGAAGCATAAGTCTAACCTCTGTCTTGCTTTTCCCAGTATGTAAGCTAAGCAGCCAAACAGGGTTCTGTTAATACAAGAAAAGTGTTGATTCATGTATGTATTGAAGTGCATATTGCAATTCTGGGGAAATCCAATACCATGACAATGACCTTGATATAGTGCGAACAATAACACAGAGAGTAATGTAACCAAAGTTAGCCAGGTTGTGGGTCTGCTAACAAGGGCCAGATGGGTTTCCCAGAGCCAGCACACCGGCTCCAGACAGCAATACAACTCTCCTGCTACTATAGCTGACATCACAACGACAGCCTATCTTGGAAAAATAGAATATAAGTTGAATGTCCCTGGGCAAGAAATTAAACGTTGCCTCACACATAAATCCTGGCTGGAATAGTGTTGTGTGTGTCCTTTAAGATTTCTCTTTTTAAAAACAGTCGTCTGGGAACATTAAAAAGTAATCCAGAGACAGCATTTTAAACTAATTCATAGCTGCAGTTAAAACCTGCCAGTGACATTTAACCCAGCAAAGTTGAAGGCCGCTGAAATTTAAAGCATGCTTTGTTACCTCTGCCACCATTGTCACTGTAAACTAAACATGTGCGTTGCAAGAATGCAATTGGTTGGGTTTAGCAATGTGTCAACTCTCTGACTTGAGAACTGATGTGAAGGCTGCCTAACAACTGTTTTTAGTGTTGCTGTCAGTTTAAAAAAGTGTTTGAAAAAGTTTGGGAGTGTGGAAACATATTTTTCAAGTGAAGAAAAATGTCTCCCACAAGATCAGGCATGCAATTTTTTTTCTCTGTCTGAATGGCTGAGAGATCATCACTCATTCATGATTGCTGAAAGTCTTTTTGAGAATCTTTCAAAAGATATTTTTTGGATAAATGAATGTGGTTTACTGTGGCTGGAGGATTGTGGTTTGCTTGGGAGGAAAATATATTTGGCAACAGTTAAGATTCCTTCTGTAAACTTTTTGCAATTTAATGCTTTTAGAGGGGAAACTGTCCTCAGTTAACATTAAAGGATTTTAGAACTCAAAAGAATGTAGACTATCCAAAGGGGACAGAAAAGTTGTTTAACATTACAACTGTTCACTATTTCCTGTGCATCCTTTTCCTTCTTTTTCTTCTTCTGCTCTTTCCTTCTTTATTTCTTGTCACCTGGGGACTCTCCTTTGTCACATCTGCCAATATATGAATGCATTTAACCTTCTTTAAACCTGTTTTTCCTTAATACACTTCTACTCACTTTCCACTGCTTTGTGGAAATTATCTGTCGGCCATTGTCTCCATGTGTGACAGCTAGTCTTCCTCATAATTTATCCTGTCTCCGTTCTCTCCTCCTGTCTCTTTAAGGTCTCACTCCGGGTTTGGTTCCACAGTCTTTAACCTTTTTCAGCTTGACATCCAGAGTAACTCCCATAATCACTTTTCGAAGGTTGAAAAACACATTGCCGGGGCAGTCAAATACTGCACTTTTGATCTTCACTGCACCTGCTGGAAGTTATCACCATCTCACCTTGACTTCAGGCTGAGCCAGGTTTACAGCAGTTCTTCTTTTTAGTTATCTACCGACCTGGTGAAACCATGTCTGTTGGGATGTTGATGCGTGTCGTGCCCTCGTCTTTCCAGTGGACAGACTCCAAATTGCTTTACTGCCCACCTGCCCATGCAAATCATTACCTTTGGTCCCAACTCAACATGCCTGAATTTGTGTGTGTGTGTGTGTGTGTGTGTGTGTGTGTGTGTGTGTGTGTGTGTGTGTGTGTGTATGTTGTGTGAGAGAGGATGTCTATTCAGTGATAATCCTATAACCGCTGTCTCAGCCAGTCTTGATGCTAGTGTCTTTATCACAATGATACTTTTTCTATATGTGTGTGTGAGTTTATGTTTTACACATTGCAAAATGAGAGCATTTTGACCATTTCTCAGTTTAAACTGAGCCTTTAAAGGGCTGTTTTAAATTACAGGTTCAACATTTTGGGAAATAATGAGTTATTTCAGAAGATACCACTCTCTCTCATTACTATCTGTGCAGTAATTATGAAGCTACATCCAGTAGCCAGTTAAATTAGCTTAGCACAAAGACTGGAAACAGAGGGAAACAGCTAGCTTGGCTCTGTCTATGGTAACAAAGTCTGCCTAACAGCACCTCCAAAGTCTATGAATAACATATTATATCTTGATTGTTTAATGCGTACAAAAATCAAAGTTTAACAGTGTTGAAGTCTTTTTTCTTGGCCAGAAGCAGCAACTCCCTTAGTGAGAGGATTGATATTCTCATCTAACTCTCCGCAAAAGAGAGTTACACATACATCTCTGAGTGTAACTCTCTTTGAGGATAAATACATATTTAGACTGAAGATATTTGGGATAAGAACTTTAGTATTAAAGATAGAAAGAAGTTGGTTAAGGCGAGGTATTTAGAAATGCACCAGTCAAAACATGGTGCCAATACAGATTAAATGACATGTTCAATCCACATTAAATACACTTTCTCTATCGTTGCTGATAGAAAATGATGTGGTTCAACTATTTGTCACATTCAGTCAGTCCTGGCAGGCCGCTGTTTCAGTTTTAGGTGCCACAGCAATCCCTGGCCTCATTACCAATGAGTTCCACGCAGTAATGTATGCAGGTTTGATACTTGGGCAAAAACAGAGCACTGATATCAGATTTTTTGTTCTCAGTATTGGCAAATATCTTGAGTTTAAATATCAGAAACAATATTGAGAGAGAGATAAAGTTGGATCAGTGCATCCCTATAGAGTTTAGTACCCTTTAGTATCTGTGTGAGATACAGCAGGCTGCCAGAAAGCCTTTAGGAAGTCAGGTGATGTAGTATACAGAGCGAAAAAGTTACAAAGCACTACTTTTGTGATTTATGTTTGGGACTATAATGTACTTATTTTCCCCACGAACCCAAACTTAACCAAGTAGTTTTTTTGCCTAAACCTAACCAAACTGTGACTGTGTTTCACATCATTAGCAACATGTTAAAAAGCCATCTGTATAACAAGCTGAGGGGCATGTTAAAGCAGCATTGACCTGTGATGAGAACGTGTTGGACATACCATCACTTCAGTGTCCCCTAGGTCAAACAGAGTCATCAATGAACCTCAAAGAAGCTACGATGCATACCTGCATCAACACAAGAGAGGTTATTATAAGACCTCTGGTTTGTGTCAGATTGGTAAGGAAACACCAAATCCCTTCAGAAATACTTAAGGACATAAAATGTTTGACATAACAAAAGAAGGTGTTTTTGTGTGTGTGGGTTTTTACTAGTATCTGGGAAATCTGGGTTTGATGTGCCCATATGAAACTAGAGGTTTGAATCTGACAAATATTTATTGTTATTGAGGCAGCAGCACAAACTTCTCCTCGAGTTGCCTCTTGCAGAGGAAAGAATAACTATTAATAATGACTCAACAACTGCCAGATATGAAAAGACGGTCAGTGTGAAATGTTTTTATTTGCTGCTTTCCCAGTTTTTCTGTTCATGATGACAAGGACAGTTACTGTAATACATTATGTGGAGCTGAAAAATGACTGTAAAAGAAAGCTGTGAAAGTAAATGGTTTAAATGCTCTCAGTAGAGGTGCTTCCTCTCTCTGATTTTTATGCTGTTTCACTGTGTATTCTGCAACCCATCAGATTCTGTGACCCGAATTAGAGATTGCCACTACAAACATCTTTACAAAGGTCACAAACTGTATTTTGATAGCTGTTCCCAAAATGGGTGAATCAGCAACTTTGCCATAAAACAAACAGACTTTATTCCTTAAAAAGGGGATCTAAAAGGTTGTTTGCTAATGTTTACTCCTGCTGGTGGCTTTCACTTACGAATCTGTTGTAATTAAGGGTAGCAGACTGCTGCTCACTGATTGGGATCATATTTGTAGGCAGTGTTTCCATAGTGGATCCTCTAGGACAAAAGACAATAGAGGCGGCCATTGTCCACAGTCTTTCTATTTTCAGTGACAATTTTTTAATCACTCTGAAGGTTTTCTCTGAGGAGACATTTGTGGGATGCAGAGAATTGCTTTCATGAGGACTGCCAGCTGGCTGAACCTCTCGTCTTTCTCTAAAATGCCCCAGAATTGGTCCACTCTCTCTTGCACTGGTATCTCCTTCCTGTCATAGATCTGGAAGCTGCTTCTCTTAGCCTGTCTGCAGCAAGCCTCAGCTCAGGAAACATCCTCTCTGGCCTTGTCACTATAAGCACATTTTAACAATTTTTAAAATATTACTCTGCAGCTGGAGAGCTGCAGAGTTGAAGGCTATGACATAAATGCATGATAAAATCAGAGGGATGAATCTGCATTTCGACACGCAACTGTATATGTATGACAGTATTCCGTTTTTGTCTCCTAATAAAAAAACATCTCTCAGTGTCACACTTGTCATAGGGGCACAAGCAGTATCATATAAATGAGGGTGACCAAAATACTAGTAACACCTCTACTTATAATGCTGCAATACAACAATACACCCTCCCATTCCAAGCGCGTAGGAGAAACTACGGTCGCAAAAAACACAAAAGGCAACTTCTAGAGCCAGTGTTTGATTTGTCCATTCAGGGCTACTGTAGAAACCCGGCGGTTCAAAACATGGTGGCCACCACAGAATGAGACCTACTCCCTCTGTAAATAAAAATAGCTCATTCTAAGGTGACAAAAACACAGCTTCTTATTTTCAGGTGATTATACACCTGACAGCGTTGCACAGCATTATCTTAATAGCTTTCTCCTCAGTTAAACCTTTTTCCAATGGACTTCGGTCTAACATTACTCTGTGGTCCTTTTAGTGCTCCACATTTTCTTTTAACAGGAGATTATTTCTACCTTCGGGGTGCCTCTGCTCCCAACAAATAAAGAACCTTCACAGCTAACTCTCCAGTGTGCACTTATCTGATGCACTGGAGTGGAGTCACATCTTTTCACTTGATCTAAACTTTGTAGTGACACCCCTAGTTACAGGTTTCATGAACACAAAGAGATTTCTCCACATCAGTCAGCACGTGGTGTGTAAGCTGTACTGAGTCCGCTTCCTAGTACCTTTGTCCAAATTATGGTGTAATAAGGATATACTGTATGAAAATGCTGCTCTTCGCTGTCAAATGCACCCAGTTAGAGAGCAGTATGACTGTATTTCAGGCTTTGGCTTAGTTTCCTTTTCTTGTCTTCAATCAATAGCTTGACATTTAGGATGTAAGCTTATTTGCTTTCTTGCTGAGAGTTAGATGAGAAGATTGACACCGCTGCCATGTCCGTACAGTAAATATGAAGCTACAGGCCAGCAGCTAGTTAACTTAGCCTTGCATTAAGACTGCAAACAGAGGGGGGGGGATTGCTAGCCTGAAGGAATGAATATAAATATTTCAGATCCAAGACAGAGAATTAAAACAGTGGAGGGCCAGATTCAAATACTAGATGCATAAACTAAAGGAGAAAATAGTACATTCAGAGAAAGTTACATTAAACCCTACAACCTACATTTCAATCCTAATCAGATTATTTGAAATAAAGATAAATTCTTAAGAGGTTTTGTATTTTGTGATTTACTTCAGTCTGGGATCCAAGAGTGTCATAGATGGTCAGACCCCAACATTATACAGACGCCTGCTGTGTTGGTGTCTTGTCTCTTAAGCATGACTGTGATAGTTTACAGTGCTTCATTTTAAGAAAACACAGACAAAAAGGTTTCATATTATACCTTCCAAACACACGCAATCGTGTTTGGCTGAAATTCCCACAATAAGAGCTGCATATTAATCTTCTGTGGGATGTGTTCTGAGCTGGTGCCATCAAGTGGAAAATGGGAGTAATGCAAAATCTGAGGAATCTGCTAGTGAGGAATTTAAAGCTTCAAGGCATGTTCTAATTTTAGGAAGGTATATCAAAGTCTGAAACAAAACAGGCTTTACTATGCCAACATGGATGAAATTGTCTCGATCTGACATCGAGGTGTTCCCTTTTAAAATGTGCATACAGTATTTGGTAAGAATGTGGCCCCAAGTGTAGAAAGACATTTCATGAGATCAATATAAAATAGGTAACAACAAGCCAATGTGTCCATTAATAGCCATTCACCCCTCAACTATTAGGTAATTAGTGTTAGCCTCTCTTTCTTCCTGCTCTTTCTCTCTTTCTTAACCTCCTTTTCTTTCACCACTCTCTCTCTCTCTCTGTCTTCCCCCATCTCTACCTTACAGGTCCACAGGCACCAGATAAGGTCCCTGTAGACTCAGACACCACAGCTCTGCGACTACACACTTGTCCTAATGAGGGACAAAATGGGTGTGCAGTCCCGATTCAACTGTACCACTGGCTCTATAGAGGATACGACCTTAGATCGATGTAGTGTGTGTGTGTGTGTGTGTGTGTGTGTGTGTGTGTGTGTGTGGGTGTGTGATAGATAGATAGATAGATAGATAGAAGATAGATAGATAGATAGATACACAAGGCAATTTCCTGTACAGGGACTGCATGGCTTTTGGTGTGTATCTGTGTGTGCATGCATATGTGTGTATCAATGCAGTTTGTGGAGAACTGTAAGGAATTGTTTGACATTTCGAGGAATAACCTTATTCACTTTCCCAGAGTTAGATGAGAAGATCTATACCGCTCTCATGGTTGTCCATTCCATATTAAGTTACCGCCGGCAGCCAGTTAGCTTAACTTATCGTTATATCTTGTTTGTTTAATCTATACAAAAACTGAAGCACAAGAACAACGTGTTGCAATGTTATGAGGGTAATGTACGAGACTATTTCTTGGCCAGGAGAAGTGAATTCCTGAAGTCTTTGCTGTTTTTCTGGCAACCTTGTGGTGTCGATAGTCAGGCATATAAGCACCTGTAACACCACAACGTCATTTTTATTTCTTGGTTTTTGTACAAATTAAACGAGGGCAATATAACATGTTTATTTCAGAGCTAGAATCGCTGGTAGGTGGATTTCATCACCTTTAGACAGAGCCAGACTAGCTGTTTCCAGTCTTTATGCTAAGCTTAATATTGACCTGTCACATGAATAGTATCAATCTTCTCAGCATAAAGGCACTATTCCTTTAACTGATGTTATAATGATTAGTCGAGGTCACAAGTTGAAAATGGTACAGGCGCACAGGCACAGATAAGTTGTTAGCTGCACAAACACACTCACACATGTAGGCAGATACACATGAACTCATCTGCACACACACGTTGTCCAGATGGGACAGCCCAAGGGCGTTCCAGGAAACGGCTGCAAATGGTGACTGATGCAGCAGAAGGTCTCGAGGACAGTTCACATGTCTATATATTTATGCATCTATGTATTTATGCAAGGGCATGGCAGTTATCCTGGCCTTGGCTTGACGTAGACAAGGAGTATACGGCAGCTGTTGACCCATGTGATTCCAAAATGGTGACCTGGCCAGCTGGTTGGACCTGTCCCCAGCTGGTTGCCTGTGGAGGGAGATGACAAGTTGGAGAGGGGAAATAAAGGAAGGAGATAGAGGTGGTCTGAAGGAACAGATCAACATCAGCGGGAACAAAAAAAGCAAAGATGTCACATCCTTGTTATCTTGCTTTCCCCTGCATTTTAGTGTAAAACACTGACAGTGTTCTTAACTGTAAGCCTTAATCTAACACCAGAAAGTAATCTTTTTTCTGCTTAAAATGAAAACAGCACAGAAGCAACTCAGAAATGGATTATCTGACTGTTACTGTGTTTGCATGCATCTGATCATGCGACAAAACAATTAAAACGTGACAGACAGTGACAAAGTGTGGAAACTCTTGTTGTTTATGTGCATTTACTTTTTAAAAAAAAAGTTATCTCAAAGATCTCAATGGTGCTCTTTGTAATAGCTGCAGAGTCTAAGCCCATTACAACAAGAAAGCAAAATGGATGATGGAAAATGATAGAGGTTAAGGAACAAGGTCAAGAGAGGAGGAGGAGGAGGAGGAGGAGGAGGCAAGCAGAGAAATGAGAGGAGGCCTGGAAAGCGGAGGAGGTGCAGCCAAGCAAAAACTCCCAAGGTAATTAAGGATTTTGAAAAAGAACAAATCAGGAAGGAGGGATGAAAAGGAATAAAATAGTGGGGAAACAGGTGAGAATGAAGAGAAAAGAGAGGGCACGCATGTTTGGAGGTGGGAAACTGCAAAAGAGGTAGAGTGAGGAAAAAGATACAAGGAATGAACAACATGACAGATGAGCTGAGGTAGAAGAGGATAAAGATGGAGGGAGATGGATGACGGAGATTTAAAGGGTGCAAAGAAGGATATCCTTTTTTTTTTGTACATGCTAAAAGAGGCTGCTGCGAAAAATTGACAGTTATTCAAACTGACACCTACAGCAGAGATGAAACCATGTCTGAGCAAGCATGACTGGACAAGAATAATCATCACACTTAACTGATGCAGCTTACAACGTTTAGCCAGACTCCTATCAGACCAAAACAACACAAGAAAGTATTTGTGATTGCGAGCAATACATATTTCAACAGATTATTATAGCATCAGCTACGTTTATTCTATTGCCTCGGCCTAGAGTGCACAGAACATCTGGTTCAATAGTGAATATTTTATTCTGGTTTAGCTGCTTAAGATAGTTTAACTAGCTTGTTGCTGGTTCGACTGAGCATCAAAAGAGATTTGAGAATCAAGGCTGTGTCATTTAGGAGCTTTTGCAGTGCATAGTGTTTTTCAAGCATGCAGATTTTTAAATGAGATTAGGGGGATGTCTTCCTGCAAAACACCAGATGCAGGAAACGTGTGACAAATTGTAGATTTTCAGTTTCCCAAAACTAAGAACCTGACACTCTGCTATACTGTGCAGTGCAAACATTAATTATTTCTTGCTCAAAGTGGCAGGCTAACCTTCAAAAATGGTACACGGATCCCTTAATTATGCATATCAGTGCTAAATGAAACATTAAGCCATGGGGATGTAGTTCTCCCGGCAAAACCTTCAGGAGAGCTCACAAAAATGCTGATTTTAAACACTTACCTGTTAAAAGCGTCCCTCTTTTCTCTGTCTCTCACCTTTCTCACACCCACACTCATAGACATCAACACACACGTCACACACATACTTTGAGGACACTGTTATGTAGCATATCGAGAAACACAAACCAGGATCCCTTGATGGAACTGGAGTTGCTGTTTAATCAACTACTGCATGCAATTTCACAATCCATTAAGTTTTTGTGGTAACTCCTGGACCACTGACTCAGTATTTCTTTTATGTCACTGAAGCTGTTTACTATTTTTCTCATTCACTTTATAAGACGACTAAAAATTAATTATTTTTAGCCATAGTGCTTTGACTCTGTGGACATTTACCGAAAGGACAGGCACAACATTTTGTATCCATATTCGTGGTTCCCACTACAATGGCTGGTGATACTCAACAGCCAATCTAGAGCCAGTGTCCCCCTAAACTAAAATGACTCATTCCAATTTAACGACAACACAACCATCTTACTTTCAGATGATTATACACTAGTGAAAACTTACCTATGAATATTATATTCCATTTCTGCTAATATATCCTCCAAAATGTTACACACTGGACCTTTAAAGGAGCTGTATGTAAGAATTGGCCACCTGTCGAATTCATACTCCAAACAATTTGGGGGCAGCATATCAGCAGAAAGTTGGGGTGTCCACGCTTATTGTAAATGAATGCAATTAATGCAACAATTACCTACCTGTATAAGCTATCTAAATAGCATTAACAGCTGTTTACTTACCAGTCTGGAAGCAACGTTGCAAGTCCAGCATTAAAATACATTTACTCATCTATAGCTGTTTCAGGCGGTGGAAAACAACACTTATTATTCATTATTTATTATATAAACTCTTGTTGTGCCTCTATTTCCATCACTTCCTTCTTTGCAGCGGGAAATCATTTTTTTGTCTTCAAGGCAGCATTACTTCTTCCTCCTCTCATGTTGGACTGAGGGCAGACTGGACGCTACATTGACTTGTTACGAGACAGGACGGGCCGGGGCTAGCTGGTTAGCATGCTAACTATCTCTGCAACACAATACATTGACATCTTTGACATAATGTCAAAAATGAAAACTTACTTAATTTTAACTGTTTACTCTATCTGTTCATAATTTTAGTTATTTTGTGAATGTTTTAAACTCAAATTCTTACGGCTCCTTTAACGTTTTATCAGTTCCTCATTTGGTCTAAATTTAATTGTCCAATATTTTTAGTTCATGACAAAATAACTGCAATGCAAACAACATTCATGTCAGCTTCAACTGTCCTTTGTGTTTTGTGCTAATTAGCCTGATAACACGCCAAACTAAGATGTTTAAGATGTTGATGGTGAACATTACCTGCTAAACATCATCTTGGAATTTTAATTTCAAGCATTTTTAACAAATAAGCTCTGATAAAGCAGCTGCTCTCCCTGCCCAGCACCAAACAGCAGACAGCAACTAGCTGGAGCTGGAACATTTTGCAGGTTCAGAGCCATATTTCCCTCGGGAGTTGGTGGCAACCACTGTCAGTGTTGGCAATGGTGGAGTTAAAAGGAGAGTGAATGCTAATGCTAAAGATGATATATGTCAATATTGTGTTTATTATTGTGCCTTGCAAACAAGCACAATACTACTCTTCCCGTGCTTATTATTCTTCCGTACATTTTTCGCGCTTCTTCTCCCGCAGCTTTGTCGCACATACACAAAAAGGTATCAAAACGTGCGGCCGATGAGGACATTAGTGCTATGACTTTCTAAGAATTTCGCCAAACGGTTTGCCGGAAATCGCCAAAAACCGGTCCAAAAATGAATGGGTGTGATGCGAGAACCTCCAACTGAAAAAAACGCCAGAGTGCGGACATCATCGCTAGAGTGTGGGGAGAGAGAAAAATTTGTCAAAAAATAAATTTGAAACTGCTGTCATGGCCACAAATTTCACTCTACCGAAATAATTTATAGATAGAAACGTAGGTAAATTCGTTGGGGTCGCGTGATACTACTGCTGAAGCTGTCAGACAAATAGTTTTGACGGAAACGCACTGATGCCCAGCAACGCCCTCTCACGGCCCCATCTACTCCCATGTTAATTTTAGAGGAGGAATCTGAAAGACGCTCGTTGAACCTCTTCTCTCTCAATCTCCCCAGGTCACATTTTTTAACTTTAGCCACTGAAACTCGGCAGTGCTATAGTCAATAAGATGACGACGCCCACGGTCTTTTCGGTTTTCATTTCGGTCGTTCCTGGCCATGGGTTCGAGGGGATTCATTTTAAATGTTTCTGTCTCTCTGAGGAGTTAGAGACAGAGAGAGAGCGTGCGCAGCTGCTGTGGGCTCCCCTCATTGCCATGACAACCAAAGCCTGCTCACACACACACACACACACACACACACACAGCTAGTTACAGAGGTTGACAAGACTTTAATAAGCTAGCTGGCTAGCTAAAGATAATTAGAAGGTGGCTAACAAGCAAACAATTTAAAGCTGAATGATTTTAATATTAACACAAAATAAGTTCAATACACCTTAAATATTTTACCCTACTATGAGCTGTTCCTTAATTTACATTAGCACTCCTTCAGGAGCATAATACAATTAAACACATTAACCAAAGCTAGCACTTAGCTTGCGATTAGCGCTTAGCTAGCGATTAGCTCATAGCTAGCGATTAGCGGTTAGCTAGCGATTAGCACGTAGCTAAGCGCTACCTATGGTTTATTTGTTTATGTGTGCTAGCTCTAGCTAGCTAGCTAAAGAGAATGACATGATATTAATATGCTAGCGCTAGCTAAGGAGGATGACAGGTTATCAATATGCTATAGGGAGGATTACATGGCATTAATATTCTAGCGCTAGCTGGCTAGCTAAAGATAATTAGAAGGTGGCTAACAAGCAAACAATTTAAAGCTGAATAATTTAATATTAACACAAAATAAGTTCAATACACCTTAAATATTTTACCCTACTATGAGCTGTTCTTTAATTTACATTAGCTCTCCTTCAGGAGAATAATACAATTAAACACATTAACCAAAGCTAGCGGTTAGCTAGCAATTAGCGGTTAGCACTTAGCTAGCGATTAGCGCAGAGCTAGCGATGAGCGGTTAGCTAGAGATTAGCGCACAGCTAGCGATTAGCGGTTAGCACGTAGACATGGTATTAACATATGGGCCAGAGCAAGGCACAATCAAAATTGCTTTAGGAATTTTCTAGTTATTACTATTGTTCCACTGCCCCTAATGTCCAAAACATCAATTACTGCTGGTTTAAGTTACATTGCATCCAATTGCTGAAATAATAAATAAATAAACCTGATTTCTATAGTGCAATATTTATATGTAATATTTAAAAGAACCTCAAACTAAAAAAATTTATATCTGCACATTTTACGTATATTGAGTTTTTTTGTTTTGAATTTGATAATGCATGCCATATATAATGCCATCAGTCTCCTTTATTCATTTTATTTTAGCAGTCAGATTAAATGTAGTTGTCTTTTGAGAAACAAAATACGTAGCTGAACTATAAGGTAATAGGCTTCTAAAATTAAAACTGTATTACATCAGTAGTAACAGTAAAATGAGCTTCGTGCCGGAGCTAAAATGGAGCCTATAGGAGGAAAGCCAAGTCACCCCTATGTGTCATGGACGGATTTGTCACCACAGCAGGGGTTTGGTGTGACTCACTGGGTTTTGTCACAGAGGTACTGCCATGCTAACAACTTTGGCCAGCCTGACAGTACCCTTGTAGTTGTAGAGAAGGTTAACGTTTGTCAAACGTCACATGGACACTCATAATTGTGCCACTAACTGAGCTGATTCAGCTACTCAGCCGCAGGGAGCAAGGACAGGCTAGGTCTGTCTGCATTTATTATCCACTCTCTCTTAGGAGGGGTGCTGATCTAAAGGCCATGGACCAAGTCTGCTTCACATCTGTCAGCACAACAGTTTTGCTGCACAATGAGATATCCTCCATCTGGTAAAGTGCTACCTTTTTTGACATCATGATTGATACCACAGAGTTTAGCTGACAAGATGATTGCACGGTATGTTCGGACGAGAGCTGGTATATTCTTGTGATCAATGTTAAATTACTGAGCAGTGATGATCTGTGCTGCTTTCTATTTGTACACATTAGAAGCCGTTGGTTTTAAAGTCACATTCAGCTCATGGATTTGTTTTTGGTCAATATCAAAACTGAAAGTATTACTTTCCATTTTTTACAGTGGGTTTCCTTTTC
The DNA here is from genome assembly GCF_905237075.1 of Dicentrarchus labrax. Taxonomy (NCBI): domain Eukaryota; kingdom Metazoa; phylum Chordata; class Actinopteri; family Moronidae; genus Dicentrarchus; species Dicentrarchus labrax. The sequence continues at coordinate 3,373,289 of NW_026136722.1, read as the reverse complement.
TTATTAACCTTTTGCTTTTCCCAGAGAGGACCCAGTTTTGCTGAACATTCACTTCCTTCAAAATACTCACACTCACAGTTGAGGGTTGCTCAGTCAGCACATCAGTCATTTATTGCTGGTTCGTGGTCATAAGGAGAAATTAGTATCTTAAACACCTTGCTCATTAGGGTTTTGATAGCAATTTTGGAATATAGGGATACATATATTCCAAATCTGGCTATACAGACTGAATATCTGGTTAAAAATGTCATGTTTAGTCCTCAGTTCTGAAAATGCACCCGTCTAAACAGGCTCGATCTCTCTCACGAAGCTGCATCTCTAGTTAGAGACGGAGCAACACTGCCTCTTTGTGGCTGCTCAAAGCACTGCAGTAAGCACGCACAGGAGTAATAGAACAGATGAGATGCTCATTTCAAGTTGGCCAGGCACAATATCACCTCTTTGAGATACCTGGGCATTGAAAAAGTTGATATACCACCTAGATGTGGTGATCACAAGAAGAAACTCTTGCAGTGGGAGATTTATTGGCCTTACTCCATCAACACCTGTCTCCTCACAGTTTAAATCAGCCCTTCTTGTAGGCATGTCCTGTTATTATTATCATCCCCTGTCAGGGCATTGCTGCGGGACAAAAATCTCTTACAATATTGTCACAAAACAAAGGTTAGTTCATAGAAAGATGTTGATACTTTCTCTAGCCAGTGCTGTCTCCCTAAGTCACTATCAGTCCTGACCTTTCAGGCCGTTGCAAATGAGCAATCTTGTCAAGTACTCCCATACAGGCCCAGCTCGTTCTTTTCTGCAGCATTCTCACGGGACAAACAGCTTCTCTCAGAGACAACTTAGTTCCTAGTGTTTCTTACTTTATGACCTATACTTTTCTTGCAATGTTAAACTCCAAACAGATCTTCAATTGTCATATACTTCATGATCCTTTCTGTTACATTTATGGTAAGCACTATATAGTTCACTCGAGTGGAGGTTACATTTACAAGATTCGGAATAATCTTAATAGGAAATAAACATGATTATATATACATATCAAACATTATATGAATTAAACATGATACAAATACATACACAATATAAATATTCAAACATGATTATTTGTGTGATATGAATCATTTCCCTCCCATCCCCTAGGATCTATATGAACCTATGGCATGAAATCTATATATATATATATGATATTCCACTTTCACTTTACTATTATATGAACAGTTTCTGATACTTATGAATATTTAACACACTATATCTTTTTTGATGACTCCTAGTATCTCATTAACCTATAGCACCCATCTTACTTAAATGAGTGTTGTGACATTTTGATTGTATCTTTTGTGACCAATCGATTGGAAGTGTTTGCAAGACAATGCTTGTGAATCATATCAACAACATTTTTACCCATATGAATGTGATTATATGATTATGTCATTGGTCATTTTGCTATATGCAGTAAATGTCTCCTTTCCTCCCATTTGGTATTTCTCTGAGGACCACCTGTAGTCGGTTCAAAGCAAATAAGTTTAAAGGAAAATGTGATTCCAGTGTGAGAATACTTTTTGTATTATAACTTTATTGATTTTTCATCCCACTGAGGTTTTGTGGATGTGAACTTAAATTCCATTCCATTCCATTTTTTTACAGTTAAATGGACTGTACTTGTGTAGCGCCTTTCTAGTCTACCGACCACTCAAAAGCGCCGAACACTACATGCCATATACTGTCAATGATCCAAACCCATTCACACAGTGATGGAAAAGGCCATCATAAACAAAAACTAATATCCATTCATTCACATTCATCCACCGACGCACAGTACTGGGAGGAATTTGGGGTTCAGTATCTTGCTCAAGGACACTTCGACATGCAGCAGGATGAGCCAGGGATCGAACCACCAACCTTCTGATTAGTGAAAGATTTGCCGACATTTGCATGATTTTGAAGCGATTGTAGTCCTTAAAATTGAATTCCATAAATGTGTGTATTTGTGCGAATAACATTATTATGTATTTCTATCATATGTACAATCAGTGAAAAACAAAACAATGCAAAAACTTTAAATAGCCAGAAGCTATTTAAAAGGGTCAAAAATCAGACCAGAGATTCTCACCTTTGCAGTCAATGGCTTTATATGTAGGTAGAATTACAAAAAAAACAATTCCACAAACATAAATATGCATAAACATATCTACTATAGTTAGATTACTTAAACAGAAAATAATATAATATCCAGAACTATCTGTTGTAATTTCACATTACAGGTAGCAGCCAGCAACAACATATCAGAGCAACAAAGGGTGACTTGTGCAGTAATACATTTCAGTGGTCTGGTTAGCATGTCAGTTAGTTGGTTAGCAGAAGGCAAAATGACAGAACCCAGATTCACCTGAGCTTTCTAGCCTCTTAAAGGGGAATTAACCTAAGAGTAGCCAAATACAAATATAATACAAATGTCAGGTTAAACTTTTTGAAAAACATCGTTTTTAAATTCTCGCACATCCTATATTTGTGTGCAGGCGCACTAGAGAAATGATTAAGCCTCGAGCGTCGAGTGATGGCGACTGCTTGGAAGGTAAAATATGTGTAAGGTTTATTTATTGCAGGAGAACACAAGGAAAGTTAATGCTGGTTGAATCACTCTTTAAGATTTCTTGTTTTTCTGTGCTTCTTTCATCCATCACTCCGCTCAGGCTTGTGAGGCTCAATATGGTTCATTTGTGTTTAACACGTCTTAATTAGATAACCCCTAAAACATGTCTATGCATTATCTTAAAATTAGACAGCTACGTGTTCTTTCTGATGGCAGAGTGCATTGTGTAATACACTGAGATTGTAGGCTGTGGGTATTACTGGATCCAGATGTTTAATCTGGAATATTTTCAATTGTTTACATTTCCTACAGTTCCCTGCACAGTTTAATGGATGATTATTAGTGAGTTGACTGTTCCTTACTATCTCTAACCCCATTTAATAGATTTCTGGACCTTCATGCAGTAAACTAACTACCAGATTTTTAATGCGGACGGCACAGGAAGTTACCATCTGTGCTATACGATAACCATGCCAACTCCCAACAGTGTGACTGTAGCCAAGCAGAGGGAAATGAAGGCACAGAGGTGTATTGTATATCAACACTCTCTGGTGGCTGTTAAAGGACTCAAGCAGGTTGTTAATAAGTTGACAGTACAGCATATGGTCAACTCTACATTTAAAAAAAAGAAATCTGTGTTTAGAATTACCCACATGGAAACTAAAACATGTCTACTTCAAAAACTGTATAACAAAATGTATCTATGATCAGCATCTCCCTGTGGAGATGGTAACACAGGCCAAGAGGCACAACTTGCGTCATATAACAGGGCTGTGGTGCAGTTCACGTTTATATCAGAGAATAGAATTAATACCAAAAACCCTACATTGTTAGTTATTCTGTTCAAGAATATCATTTTAAAAAGGACCAGAATTGTCTTGGAAATGATTTTACAGAACTTTTGAATTTTGTTTTCTTGCCCTGTATGACATACACTTTTGTAATCAGCTCTACCGTTAACAAATGTCAACAGCCAGGGTTTTACTTTCATGAACATAACAATAGCTAAATTTACAATGAACTAATCCCAGTCCTGCTATAGCGACATATACTAAACAAGTTTCTGATAACCTGCTGTGCGTCATATCACAAAAGATGTGATAAATGGAATGATAATGTAAGGTTTAGTAAGTAGGCGACCACAGAGGAGTTCAACCGAATCAATAAACACTAAACTAGTACAGGCATAAAAGGATTACTGATGGAAAGTTAACTACAAGCCTCCAAATAGCAAAAAAAAAAAAAAAAAAAATTCATAAAAGTGCAAAAATTTAAATATGATTGACATTAAAAGACTCTCCAAGATTCGACCATCTCATTTTCCATCTACCTGCATCCATTGAATTGAATATATTAAACATATCTATGCAAAAGTGTACACTGGATTAAATTCATTGTAGTCAGCAGCAGATGATAATCTCCTACTACTGGTATGTCTGTAATAATGTCAGTGGTAGAAAGAGAACTACATTTCTTATTAAATGACTAAACTGAAGAACTAAAATATTTATTAAATAATCATTGTAGTACCAAAATGGAAAAAAGACTACATGTTCCAACTTAAATAAAAGTAAAGGAGCATTTTGTACCTGAGCACAAAAAGTTAAAGTACTAAATAAGCTGGATGCACTAATGTGCAAGAGGTATTTTAATGTTGTATGTGGTTTAATTACAGCTATCGGATAAATATAGCGGAGTAAAAAGTGCAATATCTCTATGTTATGGAGTAAAAATATAAATTAAGCTAGGCTAAATTAAGTTGCAGTGCCCCAAATTTAAATATATTCTGTTACATTACACTTCTGAAAGTTTAACTAGATTTCTGTCTTACTGTAGGTGTATTTCTAAGAAGGCAACATTCATAAAAGTCAGTCATAAAACTAATATCTGATATCTGGCTTTGCTGGTAAACCCAAAAATTTCATCTGTTTTATATAAGTACTTAATGCTTTATCTGTACATTGAATTAGATGACCCCAAACTAGCTGCGAGTTCCTCCAACCAACTGAACCAACAAGATTTTAAGAGAAAATTATATTTAAGTTATGAATTTTCCGGATTAACTGGTCAGCAATCAGTTATAGCTTACAAAATCCATCCACTTCAGTGCTAGTGTGTAACTTATTTACAGAAAGAAAGAAAGACGATTAGTTTGCGACTTCTCATTCACTGACTACAATGGAAGTGACCTTATGAACACTCTGTGACTCTGCTGCTCTCTCAGGTTAGACGCTTCTTCCCCTGTTGATGACGTTACCTCCTGGAGGAGCGATGTGGATCGAGTCCAGGATGGGCCGCAGTATCTGGCCGAACGGTCTGGAGAAGGAGGGAGGGGATTTGGTTTGATATTTTAATCATCAAACCAATCATAACACAAAGATTGCACATTGTTTCAGGCCTAAACCAAACATTCAAATGTCACAGCATATTAACAGACTGTATCTGATTTTTGTTTTCCAGTGGGGTTAACAGAGTGTTTGTACAAGCAGTCTTTCCACTTAAGATATGTGCTTGAGTTGCTTCTACTGAGTCAGTTCTATAGCTGTTCTTTCCACACCATGCCAAAAGAAAAATCTTAGAAAACCACCACATTTAAAGGTGATATCGACAAACCATACTCCACTCTGTCCACTACTACAATGCACTGATGCATCTATATAGAAATGTCTTCATTGTGCAGCGAACCTTTTAAGATTTGTGCACATATTCTAGCAAATACCATATAAATTATGTGCTTTGTCATTATTACAGCAGCAATTACTGCTGCCTGTTTTCTCTTAAATGCAGCAAAGTCACACTGAATTTGTGGTAGAACTTGTGATGAGTACAAAGAGATCAGTGTGTGCTATAGGACACAGACGTGGTCTTTGAAACAGACTTGACTGAAGTCATAGGCAGCTGACAGACTCAGTTTCACACTCACGTTGAGAGCACTTCAGAGGGAAGGTCGGTGATGTAAGAGGGGATGGACCTGCCCGTCAGGAACTGAGCCACCTCGTTGGTGAAAGTGTTGCAGTTGTGCTCAAACAGACGATACCGGTCACCTCTGAGAGAACAGAAGAGAGTGAGATAACAGCTTTCAGTAACAAGTATATAACCCTAACAATTGGATAGATTACTACTGATTTTAACATGTGTGTCTGCTTTGGGATGTTATATTCAATATATAAACAATGAAGGAAGGAGGAGCGGAGAAGAGATGTATAACATTTACTCAACCTGTATGTACTTTCTCCCAGGGAAGAGAGGTAATCCATAAAGATCTCCTCAGACACTTCAGTCTCTCCCAGCTCTACCACTGTGTCTGGAGGACCCAGCATCGTCCCACCCTGACAGACAAAATGTGCACATTATATGAGGGAGTAATCAAATCACTGATGTTTTATTGCCCCGATTGCTGTCTGTGAAGAGGTGAGAAGGAGTGAGAAGAGTGATGATGAACTGAACTTGATTCTCAAAGGTAGATTTGTATCATTTTTTATTTCAACACACCTGTGATCGTGCATATTTGCCGCACGGCTGGAATGGTATTTGACAGCAGAAACATGTTCAGCTATCTCCAACATCAAACAGCAGGTTTTATCAGTCCCTCGGGATTACAGCAAGGGTGTCTTTCTAGAGCTGCCGCTTTGCACAATCATGTAAAGACATGAATCTCCAAGAGGCTAATTAACCAGATTCAGACTTTTTTCATCATTACCATAAACAGTGACTGTGAAAGGCTGAGGCCGGCAATATTCTCTGTTTTGAGATATACTTTCCAAAACCAATCATTTGCATTTTTCCTACTAACAAGTATTGTCTGTGTAGCCAAAGCCTGATATATCTTATTCCTCTTGGCCGTAGCGCTCCATTAAAACACAACAACGAGCCACATTGTGGCACTGTGTAAAAAGTTCATTCCTTGTGCAGTTTATTTTGAGTCAACCCCACAGACACATGGTCCTGCTGCTATAAATACCCACTGACACACAAAATGTGTATTAATCCATGGCTAGAAAAAAAACACAGTTTACTCTTGTTTGAGTAACATTTGATAAAGACTACCGTGCCCAGCTGGTTAGGAAGTGATTTCGCTATTTTTAAGCTGTTTTAAAATGAAACTACTGGATATATGTGTGACACAGGCAGCAAAGGAAGTCATAAAAGTTGTTTTTGGTCTTTTGATGGGGTCTGTAGACAACAAGAAAAAAAAAAGAGTTATACCAGCCTCATCCTTTAAAAAGTACTCTGGGAAATGCAGAAAATCACAAACTGAAGTTGAGGTAATTTCGGCAGATTTAAAACATCATCACAACATAGCACCTGAGAGGATGTAAGAGCAGGTGGATGACTAATTCTGTGATTTGCTGAGAGGCCTTATAGTAATTAGCACCAACTCAAAGCAATGAACTTAGAAACCTGAGATTATGTTTTACACATTATGACATTTTAATAAGGCTTTTATAAACACAGAAGCCCACATTCATATATAGAGGTTTGGTTTAAGCAATACTGTGCAGAGCTGGGACACATAATCTCAGTCACAGGAATCAAACCAAGACCCGTTTGGGTTTTGGGTCTTTTTTCTCTCTCTGTGTTGTAACTCTTCTTTTTGCGGACATATCCTTCATGAGCCTGTTTGATGAGACAGCTAGGAGTCAGTCGTCTTGTTACAGACTTACCGGTGAACAGCTGGAGATCCCCTCCCCTCCGAAGAAGAACTCATCACCATATGCCACTATAGCCGTGTGCCTGAAAGAAAAACACAAAATTAACACAGGGGTAAATTCAGGTCAGAACAAATCAACATTACCCTGGTTTATTTAAAACTGTCACACAGTCCCTCACAGCCAAATAAGAAGCAACAAACCAGAACCCGATTATTACAGTAATGACAGTTTAATAAATACACTTAAATGGACAAATCCACTGTCCTACAACCCTCACCCAATTATGCTTCACTTTATGAGTTCTTATTTTTTTCTGAAATTATTTGAGGCAAAATTCAAAACAAAACAAATGAACAAACAACAAATAGAGGACAGAATTAGACATACAGCCAGTAGCTATTTTTAGCATTGTTCTGTGTTTTAGAGGGGGTATTTAATGTTATCTGCTCTGGGGCCAGAAATGGGTCACTGTCCTACACCTGCTGGATCCACACCATTATATACACTGTCAATGATCCACATATTACATGAAAAGCAATGTATTCATGACTCAGGATGTGATTTTAAGGTCCCAGAAAAACCAGCTGTCAAAATAGCAAAAAAGAAGATTCATACCATATACCGTCCAGTTGCTTTCCTGTAACAGAAAGGGGGAGAAAGTAGTGAGAGGAAGAAGGTAGCAGAAGATCTTCTGTGCAAGCAGCTCCTTGGAGCTGTAACTTACAAGTGAAGCAGTTTGATGTCAACCCCCAATAACGACCTTTGAACCATTCCTTAGGATGTGGGGACATAAATCAGTCACGCTTTACAGTTTATCAGCAAAATAAATGAATACAAAATAAGTAGGCCATGATGGCTTGATCATAAATCAGTACGGTGGACGGCGGCGACTGCATAAAGCGACTTTACGGTGTAAGCTAGAGAAGGCATCTCCACCCGGTATTTGTTATTATCACTTATTTGTCCCCAAGGCCAGGTTACATCGGATGTCTTCATCTGTACTTACCTAACATGATAGGACTGAGGCTGCGGGCCATCCCTCTCGATAGGTCATAAATATATAGTTGTACATTGTATCGCGTAGGATTCTTTTCCATAATGTAAACCACAAAATAGGCTTTTATTTCTCTGTTGAGTCGCTAAGCTAGGCACATTAATTGGCACAGCTGACTGGGCGGTTCAATGAATGATGTCATCACGTCTAAAAATACGAAAACACTTCCGCTTTCACTGCTTTCAAAATAAAATATTTTTGCCGAAACATGCATATAAAATATTGGAAGCTTTAGTTAGAGATAGCTTTATTTTGAAAAAGAATGTGTATCTTTTCCGGTAATACCCGCTATCTCTAAATGACTTGACACAATTTAATTAAAATAATCGACTGCAGTTTTTTGTTGCAAATGTGCCGCCACGATCAAAGGGAATTTCACGGAGAAATTAAAAACTCAGTGTCCCATCAGATAACACAATCCTGAGACTTTAATCTCCTCAATATTGTGCCCCACACTTCAGTCCAGTAGGAGAAGGTGAAAAAGACGTTTTTGTAGAATAAAAGTCATATTGTACAAACCTGTTACTTTTAAACAGAGATTGTCGGTTCAGTGTTCAGATATTGTGGCATTCATGGATGTGCTGTAATCCCTGATGCCCACTAGAAGGCGCTGACAGATTATTATTTCTCTGGTCCACCTTCCGAAGCAGAAGGTGGCAGTAATGCACCTGGAAACCTGGTTTGCCAGCCGCCATTAAAACCTAAAGAAGAGGAAGAAGAAGACGTCCACCAGGCGCAACCCTCTGCTGCTGAACCAAAATAGACAGTTCAGGGTTGAGCAGCTGACATCAACCAGAAATGGCTGCCACCGGAGTCCTTCCCTTCATAAGGGGGGTAGACCTCAGTGGAAACGACTTTAAAGTAAGGATTCTTAGCAATATTTGTTCATTTTCTATCCACCGCTAAGCGACTAACACGTTTAGCTGGCTAGCTGAAGCTAATCCAAGTTCAGAGACCCAGAGGAACAAACGGCGAGAGGCTGAGCTCGCTAGTTACTAGCTTAGCTTAACGTTTGCGGCGTTGGGCGTTAGCCAGTTGTCAGATGTTGGACTTGGACAAAGTGGCAGTCAGGTCTCGGCCGCAGGCGTCCTGGCTGGCGGTCAACATATTTCCGTGTAGGGCAATAGGATGGTGAAGGGTACTTATTTACTTTGTAAAATGTTTGAATATTCAAGGATAGTTTGGGATTTCGTAGCTCTTGTTTCCAACGTCACGTTAGCTAGTTGATTTAGCTTCACTGTTGGCTAACTGGCTGTCTGGGTCAGAAGCTCAAGCCCTGTTTCAGAACATGTCGGCATTAAGAGCATTTAAATGAGATAATACTACGACCAAAAGCAGCAACTTTAGCTCACTCGTTAACGTTGTAGAGTCTGTTGAATGGCAGCAGCCACCCTGAGTCGTCAAAACGTTACTTTTAGGATTTGACATACTTTGTGAGCTTAGTTTGGGAGGCAGGAAAAGCAGCCCGGCTGGCAGCAGTGACAGCTGGGATAATCTGGCATATATTTGAATGAACTGGATCATTTGTGCACTTATCGCTAGCTGCCATGTGGCCCAGGAAAGTAGAACAAATAAAGTAGCTGGAAATAACTTGTGTGTGTACTCGTCGGTGAATGGCTCATGATTCAAATCTAATTTTAGCCAGCATAGGATGAGATCATTTCCTCTAACCAATTGTGCCCTGGATTTTAACGACCGTATGCAGCACTTTCAGGGACGTTTATTATTCTGACTGTAAAAGATAACATAGATTGAACTTCACAGCTGGCCAGATGTCTGCTGCGTACTTGAGAAGCTGATATGTGACTGACTGATTTGACCTGTCACACCCACCCATAATAACAGTTATGAAGTCCTAACGCATACATTAAGTTTACTGTTCTTATACTAATGTATTCACAAGGTTAAAACGCAGTATTTGATACATTTGGTAATGATGTGGAAATTATGTTTCAGAAAAAAAGGGTCTACAGGTCAGAGAGTCTTTTTACTTTAGTTGCTGGTCTTGTATTAAATGGTTGCTGCCAGATCAAACACTGCTTCTTTGATTTCACTATTTCAGGTTCTAATGATTATGGTAACTAAATGTATGCAAGAAGTCCTTCTCTCTCCTCAACTTCTTTGTCTCCCACCTATCTCATCCATCTCTCTACACAGGGTGGGTACTTCCCAGAGCATGTCAAGTGTATGAGCAGTCTGCGATGGCTGAAACTGAACAGGACAGGACTGTGTTACCTCCCAGAGGAGCTGGCCTCTCTGCAGAAGCTGGTGAGACATTCAGGGCAACTTACTAGTTATTATCTCGTCCTCACGTCTTATTTTTTTACCACTACCACAATGGTAGTGGTGTTCTTGTCTTAGTTGTCAGTAAAAGTGAGAGTAACAGTTGTAGGTTAATATTATTAGTCATAGGTTAGTAATTTCATTATGCTTGTGTCTTTTTATTAATCCAGTTTGGTGTGCCATGTATTACTGCGTTGTTGGTAGCAGTGTTGTCTCTGATGAGTCAAAGCATTTCTTTTTTAAAACTTCATGTGTGGGTAACAGAGGACATCATGTCAGCAGATTGGTGCACTTTACCAATGTAACCTCACCTGATTAAGAACACACACCGTCCTATTTTAATCCTCAATATCTCTGATAGGATTATTTTATCTAAACCTCCAAAGCTGCAATCAGCAGGCCACAGTGAAAAGATGATCTATGCTAACATGCTCGATCTTAACATCTTACCGGGTGTAGGTAAATAAGATTAGTCTGTTATCATGGCTCGGAGTCTCTGTGTCTGGGGTGTGTTTAACTGAAATCTGTTTTGATTTTATCCTGTTTGCAGTTAGATCATTCTATTTAGAGACAACAGGGCATTAGTGCAGGCAGTACATTTCACAGGAGTGACCTATTTATAGGATTTTAGCTGACTGTGTTTTGTTTGTGCAGTGCACTGTGTATCTTTAATCACAGTTTACTGTTTTTTTCTTCTTTTAGGAGCATCTTTCAGTGAGTCACAACAGCCTGACCACCTTACATGGAGAACTGTCCAGCTTACCGAACTTACGGGTAACTGACACCCACACGTGCACAAGAACATGCAGATATCTTTGTAAAGTGTATATATATACTTTAAAGCCATAAGCAACGACAATGCAACATTGTTTGTTATTACTGTTGATTTCAGTCTAATGCTTTGACAAGTTCACATTGTTATGATCTGTTTCTACTTGTACCAATGTGTCGTTCTTATAGTGTCCTGAATGTGTTTTACTATGTGTGCAGGCAGTGGTAGCCAGAGCCAACAACCTGAAAAACTCTGGAGTCCCAGATGACATCTTTCAGCTAGATGACCTCTCTGTGCTGGTAAATAATAATCTTATACAATCTCTTTCTCTCCATATCACACACTTGAAGACTTTTTTTTTTTTAACAGTCTACCCACATTTTTTCCAACAACATGCTTCCTTTCCTTTTTTTTCTGGTCCACTGTTTTAACTTCACACATGTCCCCTTTTCTCTTTTTCAGTTGTTTTTGAAACCATCCCAAAAACAGCCTTGGCTTACAGACAGTATTTACAACAAAGACCGTATCATGATTCTCCCCTTTTTTCCCTTCTTGTCCTTTCAGGACCTGAGCTACAATCAGCTGACAGAGATCCCCAGGGACCTGGAGAACAGCAGGAACATGCTGGTGCTGAATCTGAGCCACAACAGTATCGACTCGATCCCTAACCAGCTGTTCATCAACCTGACAGACCTGCTGTATCTGGACCTGAGCGACAACAAGCTGGACAGCCTGCCACCCCAGATGAGACGCCTAGTTCACCTGCAGACACTCACACTGAACAACAATCCATTGATGCATGCTCAATTGCGGTAAGAAGATATGATTTTTACTTTACCTAAACGCCCAGACATTCCTAGGTCTCATGTAAGTCCTTAAAATAGGTAGGAAAATGTATTTATTTGTTGTAATGCTGCTCTGACTGTTGTTATCTCTGTGTGTCTGAGCAGCCAGCTGCCAGCCATGGTGGCATTACAGACTCTCCACCTGAGGAACACCCAGAGGACCCAGAGCAACATGCCCACCAGCCTGGAGGGACTTACACATTTAGCAGGTAACACACACACACACACCCACACAGACACTCAGAGACCACCTATTCAGGGACCTGACACATTTCTTTCTTACTTTTACCTCTAGGCACTTGGACCTGTGGTACCTTTTTTCATAAATGTGTCACTTTGTCTATTTTTCCTAACTCTCTGTCTGGGGAAACATGCTTTTTACAAACACATTCCCTCCTGTCCCTCCCGTCTCTCCCAGATGTTGACCTGTCATGCAACGACCTGACTCGGGTACCAGAGTGCCTCTATTCACTGGGCAGTTTGAAGAGACTCAACCTAAGCAGTAATCAGATCTCAGAACTGTCCCTCTGCATCGACCAGTGGACTCAGCTGGAGACACTTAACCTGAGCCGCAACCAGCTCACCTCACTGCCTGTGAGAACAACAATAATAATAACATGGTGTTGTTGTGAAAGTTGTGTGGCTGGAGTTGTTGGGCTAATAAGACCAACACGACCTGTATGGCTGAATACAGAGAAATATTATATATATATTTTTAAATGTATTAATCTGATTTAGTTTACTTTCAAATACTTATTTTGATGCATTTCCCTGTGTAATTAAAATAAAATAAACCAACTATAACTAAAATATATAACAAAAACATGTCTAACGTTTAATGTTTGCTTGTGTGTCTCCGTCCAGTCTGCAATCTGTAAGCTGTCCAAACTGAAGAAGCTGTACGTAAACTCTAACAAACTGGACTTTGACGGGGTCCCACCAGGAGTTGGCAAACTGTCCAGCCTCACTGAGTTCATGGCTGCCAACAACAACTTGGAACTTATCCCAGAGGGACTCTGCAGGTAACACACAGGGCGAGGGTGCTGTGATTGATGAGCCACCAGCCTTTAAATGTATTGGCATTTTATCAGCACACACAAATGTGGTTATGTGAATTTGTGGTTTTGTGTTCTTTTCCAGGTGTGGGAAGCTGAAGAAGCTGGTGCTGAATAAAAACCGCCTGGTAACACTGCCTGAGGCCATCCACTTCTTGACTGATTTAGAGGTACAATGCTCACCACACTAGTAACTTTACTGGACAGACAATACTGAACACAAGATGAGTTTGAGATTTTATTACTTACTGTGAAAGTGTTAAAATTAGTATTAAAGTTAGCTGGCTGTAATCTCCCTTGTGATTGGAGAGAAAACATATATTTATTGTAACAGATTCTGTTGTAGTTAAAAGTGTGATTACAAAATGTATTAAATAAGATAACATAAAGAAAAGAAAAAATATTATACAGTACATTTAAAGTTTCTCTACAATAATATACAGGATGCTGTGGTCTGTAACGTCATGTTTGTATCTTGTATCTTGTATGTTTGTATACATATATTCATTAAGTATTACTCCATGTATACAAATTCTTATTGTTTAGGAAAAGATGAACTATTTGATACCCACACAAACCTTTTTCCATTAATATGTCTTTCTGTAGATTCTGGATGTGCGTGAGAACCCTAACCTGGTGATGCCTCCTAAACCAGTCGACAGAGCAGCAGAGTGGTACAACATTGACTTCTCCCTCCAGAACCAGCTCCGGCTGGCCGGGGCCTCACCTGCTACTGTAGCTGCTGCTGGAGGAGGTGTGTGTCACTATTTGTACAGTTTGCACATAAATGTATTGGAATATTCAGTTTTAGTGCCTTTTTGTTATACTGGCAAGTTATTGACCATAATTTTGTAGAGAGGCTTAAATCTGTATCTGTGCGTACGTGTGTCCAGGAGCCAGCCCCCGAGATCCACTGGCGAGAAAGATGAGGCTAAGGAGGAGGAAGGACTGTTCTCAGGACGATCAGGCGAAGCAGGTGCTGAAGGGCATGAGTGACGTCGCGCAGGAGAAGAAGAACTTGGAGGTAAGGAAGAAGATAAGAAAGAAGGGAAGCTAGGCAGGCCACTGAGAAAATGATGTACACAACAGGGTTGATTTGCATTTTATTTACCAAGAATTCTGTTCATTTTGCAGGAGAATGGAGATTTGAAATATGCTGATTTAAAGATCCGGCGCTGGGACAAGAGTCTAGAGAAACCTCAGCTGGACTACTCTGAGTTCTTTATGGAGGACGTGGGGCAGGTAATCTATCTGTGTGGGTGTGAGTGGGTGGTCTCTCCTTTTTCAGTGCCCTTGAACTGCCCACTGAACTTAGGTGCTTTAGTAGACTTAAGTTATAAGTGTAGAATTGAATATATTTTGAAGGTCAACACACATCTCGCATTAGATTTATCTGCTTTGCATTGTGCAGATATCAGTATACAGATCTCTTCTGTTTCTCCTGCCTACAGGTTCCAGGTCTAACAGTGTGGCAGATAGAGAACTTTATTCCTGTCCAAGTGGATGAAACTTTCCATGGCAAATTCTATGAGGCTGACAGCTACATAATTCTCAAGGTAACACTTCAAATCTGCCATCATTTACCCAAGACACATGTCAGTATTCCCCTCATCTTTCTCACGTTCCTGTTTTTCCAATTGCAGACCTTCCTGGACGACAATGGCGCATTGAACTGGGAGATCTTCTACTGGATTGGCCAAGAGGCCACTCTGGACAAGAAGGCTGGCTCTGCCATCCACGCTGTCAACCTCAGAAATTTCCTTGGAGCGGAGTGCAGGACGATACGGGAAGAGATGGGAGATGAGAGCGAGGAGTTCAGTGCCGTACGTACACACTGTACATACAAGCATATACAGACAGACAGACAGTTGTACACACAAATAACTAACGTTCAAGAAACGTCTGATACTTTGCCAATCTAAGCTTAGCATGAAGTAAGTTACTGTGCTTTAAAATGCATATTTAATTGTTGCTTTATACTGTAAATAATCTACAGTACAGTACATGCTGTTGTTATTGACTGTTTTTGTCATGTGTGCAGGTGTTTAACAATGAGATCTCCTACATTGAGGGAGGAACAGCCAGCGGATTCTACACTGTGGAGGACTCTAACTATTCTGTCAGGTAGGCTGGAAGGAGCTGTTTTTCATCATATTTCTTATATTTTTATCTTTTATTGTAATTTATTCAGAGACATGTTTGCAACTTTGTTTTGAAAAGCAGCTCAAAATCAAGGGTCAGAATTTATTTTGTCAGCTTCTTCACAACGTCCTTTGTCTTTTTGTGTGTTTATCAGGTTGTACAGAGTTTACGGCAAGAAAAACATCAGATTGGAGTCTGTACCTGTGAAGGCCTCCTCCCTCGACCCTCGGTAACGCTCACACACCCTGTCTGCCTCATACACCACATGACCCACTTGCATAGTTTCCCACACCCACCAGTAAACTCACTCTTTCCCTTACAGACGCAAGTCTCCTGCTTTCTAATGCTTTCCATTCCTCTTCTCTTTATTTGACACAATCACTGCATTTGCTGTAAACCTGCAGCTGATTTGTTGCTCATTTATTCCTACTGCTATTTGATTCATACACTGTGTCTCATTTAGTGTGAAACTTGGTCCATAACATCCTGTCTTATTCTTTTTGGTAGCTATGTCTTCCTGTTGGACACAGGGCTGGAAATCTTTGTCTGGAGAGGAGCCAACGCTACGCTCAGCGGCACCACAAAGGCCAGGTACACAAATCAAGTGCTAACACAAACATTTCTGCCACCCGGCTGAAAAATCTCAAGTTTGTTCTCATGTTAGGGACACATTAAGAAACAAACTTGATTCCAGCCCATAAATGTAGTGATGCAAAGCTGTGTTCTATGTGCATTCTTTCCCATCTGTCAGGTTGTTTGCTGAAAAGATAAATAAGAATGAACGTAAGAGCAAGGCGGAGATCACAACTCTCATGCAGAACCAGGAGCCTCCGGGTTTCTGGGAGGTACTGGGAGGACAACCAGAGGAGATCAAGAAACACGTACCAGATGACTTCTCTCCTGTCAGACCTAAACTCTACAAGGTAAATCTTTTTAAATAGCCCTCATACATATACTCTCTATAACTGACGTCATCCTGTGAATGTTACTTATTGTGGACTGCAGTGTACATGCACTATTAGGGTCGTGGAGGTGTAACGCAAATTGGTTTGTTGGAGGTGTGTAGGATTTAGTCTCATTTACTTCTGTCAGGATGTAGGATAAGTTTCAGCAAACATGGCGAAAAGTTATTTTTATAGAAGTTATCTACTGCAGCTTTAAAACTGGTCTGACTGTTTCCACCCTGAAAAGTAATTAAGACAGACAGCAGTCTCAAACAGGAAATCACAATTCCCTGATGTTTTCTTTATCATTGTCCTGTAGGTGGGCTTGGGTCTGGGCTACCTGGAGCTGCCACAGATTAACTACAAGCTGTCAGTCGAGCACAAAGATCCCAAGATCAAACTGGACATACTGCCAGAGATGAGACTGGTATGTTTATCTGCTGCATGATCACCAGAACCTACATCCCTCCTTCCTATCTCCCTATCACTGCCCCATCTTAAACTTCACTGCTTTTTTATTTTCTCCATCCTCCTCTCTGTGTCTCCATCCTTCTCCTCAGGTGCAGTCGCTGCTAGACACAAAGGGCGTGTACATCCTGGACTGCTGGTCTGATGTGTTTATCTGGATCGGGAGGAAGTCTCCACGTCTCGTCCGAGCTGCTGCCTTAAAACTGGGTCAGGAGATCTGCTCCATGCTGCACCGGCCCAAACATGCCTGCGTCACCCGCAACCTGGAGGGCACCGAGTGCCAGGTAATTATTTTATACGGCACCGCTTCAAATACTTGTGCTGCAGACTGGAGACGAAGTAAAAATGTTACAATGGCAAGATCCATTGTAAAAAACGGTCCACTTGCTTTACCTGCTTATAGTATAACGTATTCTTCATTTCTCTTTCTCAGATCTTTAAATCCAAGTTTAAGAACTGGGATGATGTGTTGAAGGTAGACTACACCAGAGCAGCTGAGACTGTACAACAGAAGGACAACCTACAGGGCAAGGTCAGTTGTGTGTGTGTGTGTGTGTGTGTGTGTGTGTGTGTGTGTGTGTGTGTGTGTGTGTGTGTGTGTGTGTGTGTGTGTGTGTGTGTGTGTGTGTGTGTGTGTGTGTGTGTGTGTGTGTGTGTGTGTGTGTGTAAAAGAATGTAAATGTTTATACTTTTGATAACAGAGTATGAATGAACTGTGCAGTGGCTTATAAAATAGAGTACAGTTCTCAAGTATCCATGTGTTTGAAGCCTTTGACTTTTTTTTTTTTTTTTTTACACACTGACCCGCTTCAGGCGGTGTTTTTTTTTTTTTTTTCTAAACCAGAGATACGTCAGATATTTGCATGTGTGTGGCCTCCAGCGGCTTGTGTCCGGTTATCACAGTGAGTTTGTGTGTGTTTTCTCTCCCAGGTGAAGAAGGACGCAGAGAAGAAAGACCAGATGAAAGCTGACCTCACAGCTCTCTTCCTTCCCAGGCAGCCAGCCATGCCCCTGACGGAGGTAGGGGCACGCTTATTCTTTTCCTTCATACTCGCTAAAAACAGACAAGACAAAGTTTTTTTTTTTTTATACTTTTAGCATCCTCTTCTTATGTACGTATTTTCTGTCTAGGCTGAACAACTCACGGAGGAGTGGAATGAGGACCTGGACGGTATGGAAGGATTTGTGTTGGAAGGAAAGAAGTTTGCCCGCCTGCCTGAGGAGGAGTTTGGTCACTTCCACACGCAGGACTGCTACGTCTTCCTCTGCAGGTAGGTAGCGTCTATGCCACTTAATAATTTCAAATTAAAAGATTAAAAAGCCTTTTTTTTTTTTATCACAAATTGGAGTTTATGGGACTGTACCTTGGTTCAGTTTTTTTTTTTCATTTATAAAAAAAAAAAAAAGGAAGAAAGAAAAAGAGGAAATTGCATACAAACACAGACGTGGCTCCACAGGCTTGATACTGTTCTGTGGAAGTTAGTCACTTTCTTACTCTAATCTCTCTCTGCTCTCATAGATACTGGGTGCCTGTGGAATACGAAGACGAGGAGAAAGAGAAGAAGGAAGGCGCTGGTGAAGAAGGAGGAAGAGCAGGAAAAGCAGAGGATGAGGAGGACAAACAGCCCGAGGAGGACTTCCAATGTGTAGTGTACTTCTGGCAGGGCAGGCAGGCCTCCAACATGGGTTGGCTCACTTTCACCTTCTCCCTGCAGAAGAAGTTTGAGAGTCTTTTCCCTGGAAAACTAAAGGTATCTGGATCGATCTGAACGCATTCTCTGACACTCTTTCATAAAATGCTTTTTATTCCCGTCATATGTACGTCACAGTATAAGTCTGACCACTTCTGCTTGTGGTTTCCACAGTATTGTGCTGAATTGACCACCATAGCTTCTCTGTTTAGGTGGTGCGTATGACCCAGCAGCAGGAGAACCTCAAGTTCCTGTCCCACTTCAAGAGGAAGTTCATCATCCACAAAGGGAAGAGGAAACAGAAGACTGATGCAGCTCAGCCCTCCCTCTACCACATACGCACCAATGGCAGCGCACTTTGCACCAGGTACACACAGTGCTATTATCACCTATTATTGCACAGCAGCACTGTCACAAGCACTGGTTTCTGTCCTCCAGAGATATTTTCATAGATGAAGTCTTTTAAGCAATTTGTTTCTACATTTCTTCTCTCTCTCAGGACTATCCAGATTGGAACAGATTCTAGCAATCTTAACTCCGAGTTTTGCTTCATCCTCAAGGTTGTGATTTTTTTTTTTTTTTTATCAGACAGTAATAATAATATAACAATAATATGAATGAACTTCCAGCAGAGATTTCTCCCCTGTTTCTCCTTCTACTTTTGTACTATTTAAATAAAGTCCTCTCAGTGGTTTGTGGGTAACGGTGTATGTTCTCTGCAGGTACCATTTGAGAGCACAGACAATCAGGGCATTGTTTACACCTGGGTGGGCAGAGCTGCCGACCCTGATGAAGCCAAACTGGCTGAGGACATTATGAACTGCATGTTCGATGACACATACAGCAAACAGGTAAATGCGTACACGTATATGTGAGCACGTATGTAAGCCTTTAGTAGGAATGTAATATTCCTACATTCATGTATATAAATGCCTTGTCATCCTCATTCTGTGAGGAACTGAGGAAATACTCTCAAGTATATATTCCCCACACACACCACACACACCATCTCTGTCACTCCAGTTCAACTCCTTTCATCGCTGCACATAAACTGAACCGAGAATTATAATGCGGTAGTCTCTTAACCCTTCAGCTGACAAAGCAACCGCTTTCAGCACTTATATGTCAGCTGAAGGTTTCACAGCTTTCATCCCTTCTTAATTACACTTCAGCTGACACTCGTGGCACCATTTATTACACTTTCAATTCCTCTTCTTCAATCTCAAGTGAATCATCAAATCCTTTCAGCACTTTTCACTTCAGCTGACACTTCACACAACTTTACTCAGCACTTACAGTGTTTACATTTAAACTGAAACTTTCCACTGCCACTTGAACTTTTTTAAAAATATTTCCACTATTTTAAATGTTATAACAAACTTTCAGCTGCAAGAAAAAAACAAATTCTTCTGAAAATGTAGACCCTTTAGTCTAAATTTAGTCTTCAGTGAAAGTATTTGCACTGATGAAGGGAGGCAGTAAAGGCTGAAGACAGATACTTGAGCTTCAGTTGTTTTTTAATGTCTGTTAAGTGTATTTTGTCAAAATGATTATTGATGATAAATTGATCATTTGTCTTCTAGGTAATTAATGAGGGGGAGGAGCCTGAGAACTTCTTCTGGGTTGGGATTGGGTCTCAGAAGCAGTACGATGAAGATGCAGATTATATGAAACACGCTCGGCTCTTCAGGTGAGTCAGCTTTATCCGTTTTACATGTAGTTGTTATTCAGTCATTATAGATAAAAGAAGTGTGTGTGTAGTGAGTAACACTATCTGCTTCTTTCTCTTTCCTCTCTCTCCAATCGCTGTCCTTTCCATCCTCAGGTGTTCGAATGAGAAGGGTTATTTCTCTGTGTCAGAGAAGTGCTCGGACTTCTGTCAGGACGACTTGGCTGATGATGACATAATGTTGCTGGACAACGGCAAAGAGGTAGCAACTGATCACGATGACAGATTTGCCTGAATGTCTGCAGTTAGAATTCATCAGTTCATTTATTACTGTGCAATTGTTTTTCATTCTCCTTTTGTGTCTCTGCTGTGTTTTCCCTCAGGTGTACATGTGGGTCGGCACTCAGACCAGCCAGGTGGAGATCAAACTGAGTCTCAAAGCCTGCCAGGTTAGTGACAAAGAGCCATTTGTGTGTGCGTGTGCATTTCCATCAGGTGTTTTTGTGTGTTTGTGGTCAAACATTTTGGTGTTCTATATCCACATTTTATTAATCCCCACTCCAGGTTTACATCCAGCACATGCGCTCTAAGGATGCTGAACAACCCCGGAAGCTGCGACTGGTGCGGAAGGGAAATGAGCCCCACTGCTTCATGCGCTGCTTCCACGCCTGGGGAGCTTTCAAAACTACTCTCGCATAGACGAACACGCACATAAACGCTCACAAATACATCAGATGCATTCGCTGCCATGTAAATTTCTACCAGTAAGATGATGATGATGTCTATGCCTAACCCAGCTTTACCTGAGCTCTCTTCCCCCCCCTTGCTCCATCCTGCTCAGCGCTGCTGTCCAACAGCCTCCTGATCAGCATGTTTCTGTCAGTCAGTCTACAAAAACAGAACAAATCTGGACAGATTTGAGTTTAGCACAACATCCCAATCAGTGAACGCTCTTCTGGTCATGAAGCTGTTGGTTTTTTCCTGTCTATGGGACAAACAGCAAAATATCACTTTTTTTCTACAAGCTTTTTTTAGCAGCCAGTCTGAATACTGTTGTTAAAAGAAAGAAAGAGAATTTTGTTTTGAGATAAAAAGATAATAGGTCTATGGTGTACAGAGGCTTTATAAAAACCCAAAGGGAGGTCAATCCCGTAACATATCTATCTGTTTTACTGCTTTCATGTGGCTTGTGCTGCATGATCAGTAGTTTTCAATGGAGGAAGGTGAAGTGCTCATTACTACAGGAGTCACTCTAACCTGCGGTTAGTGCCATTTTGCGCAGCTCATTTGAAGCAGTTTAAGGCAAATAAAAGTTAGATTTTACAGTTTGTATTTTATTTTATTTTTTTCATCATTGAGGGATTGAGCAGAAAACGGCACTATAATTGTTTTTCTGAGGAATGTTGGTTTATACATATACCTTTCTGTTTGTGCGGATTATACATGGTATGTTTGTGTGTGTGCCCCATACGCCTTCATTGACACGGGGATTGCCCCTTTCCCACAGTCAGTCTGCTCGCTGTTCTCACCTCCTGTAACTTGTCCACCTATCCAAGTGCAAAGCAAAACCTTTTAGTAAGTGATCTGTTTCAATCTACTAAATATGACTTTCGTGTAAAGATGCTTTGGACAGGATTTTGCTTCGCCATATGAAAAGTTCAACAGTTAAATCTATTTGGCCAAAGAAATGTTGAGCGGAGGTCCGGACCAAGTTCGGGACTGTGAGACAGAGACTTGTTTTATGTTTTATGTTTAAGGACAGAGGTTTTAAATGTGCAATCAGTAGAGCCCGGGAGATACTGAAATTAAATAATACTGTAATTCTTCTACGTTACAGAACGCATTCAACTAGTCAAAATGTTTATTTTCTTTCTTTTCTGGAGTAGAGGATACGAAAAGTGGAGTTTCTTTCCAAAATGTAGTGTCATCTTTGAAAAAGTAAATGCATGATGTTTAAAATTCAGTACAGTTTAGTCAGTTTAGACATTTAAAGGTGTTTATTTTCTTTTTCAAATATGTTTCTGTCTTTGGAACAAAACTTTATTTGCAGACTTTAGTGTGAGAGACATATCTTACAATAAATATAGTAACCAAGCTGGTTCCACTGATCTCAGTTTGTTTGTATGGTTAACAGATGAGTTACGATCAGTTAACCAGTTCCTGATCAGTGCCTCCGGGGTCAGCGTTTTACAGAACTGCTGCAGTGCTTCTTGTGATCACG
This sequence comes from Dicentrarchus labrax, assembly GCF_905237075.1. Classification (NCBI taxonomy): domain Eukaryota; kingdom Metazoa; phylum Chordata; class Actinopteri; family Moronidae; genus Dicentrarchus; species Dicentrarchus labrax. The sequence continues at coordinate 3,350,900 of NW_026136722.1, read as the reverse complement.
TGACTTGTGTAATATGCAGGCATTGATCCAAGAAAGATATCTATGTATTCTCATATGGCTGCAACTACCATCCAACTATCATTTAGTTTCTTTATACCATATTTTGTGGGGTGAACTGTATGCCTGGTAGTGTGTTTGAGTCCTACACGCATATGTATGTGGGTATATGAATATGTGCACATGCTCCTGATGCCACTGCAGATGCTTTATTTATGTATTTTATATAAAAATAAAATCACACATCACATTTTGTCATCTGGTCTCCTTTTTTTCACTGTTGTATTGTAATGTAAAGACCCTGCACACATATGCAGGTGTTCTGGGTGGAGCTATGCTGGGAATTTGCTGTATGTTTTCCAACAGGAAAAACACAACTGGAGAGTCAGTGAGAGTATGTGCACTCACTGCTGAGGGCGAAGCAGCCAACATGATGAAAAAAACACTTGAGGGCAGCAGGGATTTTGCTGCATCTTAAATGAATTTTTTTAATTTAAAGTCTTAATCGTTTTACAGGTGGATGTTACCATTTCTTGGCTGGGACCAGTAACTTCCGTCTCTGCAGGTTGCCTGGCAACTGTCCCAGCCAGGAAATAGTACAGCACATAAACCCCCAGTGGAACAGCAAAAAATGTTTTTACAATTCAAACTAAACAAAATATAAAATGGTAATTGATGAGCTTTTGAAGTGCTGGTAAGTGGATTTTGTTACTTTCAGAATGAGCCAGTTTCCAGTCTTTATGCTAAGCTAAGCTAACTGGCTGCGGCCTGTAGCTACCATACAGACATGGTGTCCTTTAATTCTACATTTTCAGCAAGGAAATGAGTAAGCATATTTCCAAAGTTGTTTAACCACCACCGATGTTACACATCAGTGTTCACAGATCCTGTGGACTATTTCTAATGCAAAAAAGTTGCATAACAGCTTTGTGGCTCCAGAGGCAGCTGCTTTGATAAACTGCCTTAAGTGATGTCACTTGAGTCAATGTTGGAAATGTTGAAGAAAATAAAAGAAATCTGGAGACAGTTTCTCCAGTTTTGCTACATCAGTTGTGATGCTTTTGTTTTTTACTGTCCATTGTGAGTCTAACAGTGCTATTGGAGTGAAATTCTAAATTAGCGACGTGCTCTCCACTTTACATCCAAAGCACACAGCAGACGAGTAGAGAGTAAATAATTTTATTAACATTCACAATTCTTCATCAGCCAAAATGCTAAATGGCCCGATTAAAATCCTACTCACAAAACTGAATGACAAAGTAGAAACAAATTCATCTTAACTGAGGAATTAAAAAGGTAAATTGTGCCAGCTGTAGCATCAAAGTGTTAATTATTTGTGTGTCAACCAGAGCACCAAAAAGAAGCTAAGACAAAAGTAAAAAAGCATTAACATGACTCCTACCTGTCGAGCTACATTAGTTAATAGTGAGGTCCCTTTTTTACTTTTTATTCTGTTTTTTGTGAGGTGATTGAAAAGCTTGAATACTGAGCGTTTTTTAGGCTACAACCAATTCTAGCTCTAACATTTTATTCTATCATCGGCTTGCTGTTAGAAACCTGTCTTCTGTAAACCTAGGTATAGATACTGTATATATTTTTTGTTTTTACACAGTAAAACTTTTTTTTTTTTTTTTTAAAAAGGGTTAAAAATACTGGTGATCAAACCTCTGCATCTAGCCAATATTACCCAGAATGCACCGATTCACAGACCCCCCCCCCAAAAAAAAGAAAAGACATCTCCTGGGTGCATCATAGTACACAGTACATAACACTTTAGCATTCAGACTGACTTTGCTTCCCTTGCCACACACTTCCCTGAGTCCCGTCAAAAAAAGATTTCTGCATGAGATGATGTAACATCAACAGAGGAGGGAGGAGAAATTCAACTGAAGACGCTTTTCTTTTTGCCGCATCCTTCATCCACTTTTTTCTTTTTTGAGCTACCAAGAACTTTTTATTTTTATCAGTCCCAATTTGACCAAACTAGGGCAGAAAATGAGGATTAAAAACAAATTTTATTCTCAAACACTGCTGACAGATGTTTCACTGACGTCACAGAATATAAGGCTGCTTAAAGAATTCACTGCAGATGTGTCGTACCGGTGTACCTCCGTATTACACTGCCCAGACGTTGCGGCCCACCCTCCCCACGTGACACATGGCCCAGTTTGCACTTTCCTGATAAAAACACAATTAAGAGATAAAGAACGTATTTGTCAAACTCCAACGTCATGCATTTAGCAATAAAGGTAATTCGAAAAGTGTCAAAAATATTATTTCACCTAAATCTTCTCTAGTCCTAAATATACAGAACCACCTTCCCTTCCCTCTTCACCAGCTGGTTCCCTTTGAAATTGGTGTTTATTCTCTCCTCTCACATCCCCTGTTCTACTTTTCATTAAAAATACCTTTACTTTCTCCAAAAGCAGTACATAACATATTTAATAAAGCATCAATCTTTGCAATATAAACCACCTTCATTAACCCCGGCACTCTTTCTTTTCTTCAACACCGAGAGAGTAGACAGAGAGCTTCCTTCCTTCAACCTTGGCGGTGATGTGCTTGTGTGTAGTAACATACTGGCTCTCTGATTTGAAAACAGTTGATTAATGCACCACCTCACACAGGACACTGGGTGAGGCAATTCAACTGCCCTTAATGGCACATAAGAGGGGAAGAATACAAATGCTACAGCTTTCAATACACAAATACTCAAAATACTTCATTTGCTAGTCTTGCTCTCTAAAAACGCTCCCTTTCAGTCTCTGCTGAACATCCTCAGTTCATAAGCGCGGGTCATTCGCAGGGCTGTTGTGGTGTTACGCAGCGTGCAGAACAATCCAACACATCCACTAGTGTGCACGAGGAATCAACAAGGATATTCGGCGACTGCCAATTCCAGTTCCAACTATGGGGGGAGAAAAACCTCAGACCGATCCCAGCACACCACAAAGACCGTGGATAGAAATATAAAAACAGAAACATCACCGGTAAGTCTCCTAGGCAGAATGTAACAGCCCTTTCCTCCAAAAGGCTGAGCCACAGTCACATCCCATGACCGTCAAGTCACCGGGGGAAAGGGCCAAGGAGGAATGATCGCACAGAGAAAGACAAGATGGATGACGGAAATTCCAGTTTTTAGTTCTTGAAATCAGAATAATCAGTTCCAAATCCATCCAGGCACCACGCCATGCAAGGTAGAGGCTGTCTGTGTGCCCATGTGGGAGGCAATGTCATGTTTCCAAAGTGGTTACAGAAGAAGATTTAGTTCTTCCAATGAGGAGGAACCACAACAAGAGTCTTTCATGCTGCTTTCTTTGTCCGTATTAAGGCTTTCCTCCCAGCTGGTGCCAGGCTAACAGGAGAGTGTAGAGTGCTGGCTGGGGGCTCCACAGAAGGCTGATGGGAGATGTTTGTGGTCCAGCACTGAAATCCGGTCCATCCAGAACACTTGAGCCCCTCCCTGTAATACTTCAACAACAATTGGTAGACAGCATGAGCAAAAAAAACACCACTTTCACAACAAGACATACTAGAGTAGTGACCGAGAACAGCTAAATGATGTAATCAGTGACATCATGGCCTCCATCAGACTGATCACTCTGTGGCTTTACACTTTAACACTTCGGCACAATATAACTGACAGCAGGAAGAAAGGTGCAATTCTTTAAACTTCTGACCAAAATGTCATAAACTATGTTTGTTGGTGTTAAAATCTACTGCTGCTCTTGTGTATGTATGTTCATATGAGCAAAAACACTGTAAGTCTGTGACACAGTGCAAAACAACTTCAGTTACATCATTCACTGAGTGAAATGATGATAAAAGTAGATTTAACACATACGTAATTATCATCTACTGGCAAATACTATATCAGGTGTTATTTACTGCAACCATTAGTCAGTTAATCAGTCAACAGAAGATTAATGCAACTGGCATTTTAATAATTAAGTAATTGAGTCATTTATCAAAGAAAATGATAAACATTTCCTGGCTTCAGATTCTTAAATGTGAGGATTTGTTGCTGTTCTACTTTTATATGAAAGTAAACTGCTGTACATTTTGATAAAACAGATTACTTTCGGTTCTAATTAACATATATAACAACATATAAATGACTAAAACTGTATATATCATTACTAAATACAAGGTAATCTTTTATAAATTGAAAGTAAGTGCAGAATGTGTATTAAAAGTGTATTATCTATATTGGTGGCACCACCAGAGGGTAGCAGAGAGTTTAAAACTGAAGGAGGGTCCTGTTGACAAACAGACCATCAGCAAGCATTACCTCCTGATTTATGACTCCTGTGAATGCAGACAGTAATGCAACCGAACGGATGAGTGCACTTAGTGCAGAGTACACAACAACCACAAACTCTTTACTTCATACCGAGAAAAGCTCCCACATTTCACTACATTTAATGATTGATACTTTTTGGTTTTTGTCATTGCACAACCACGTTCCAGCTGTGATCTTCTTGCTTTTGCCAAATCCAGAAGCTCCCCTTCTCTTTTCTCTAATAAATATTTTATTTTAAAAAAGAACACATGGGCACATGAGCTGGTAACCGCTGTATAAAAGCTGTGATCTGTATGGAGCAGTAAAGGTTAAGAGTAGGCCATTATTGGATTGCAAAACTGTCAAGTAGATAATGTCACCTGTTCTAATGCAGGGTTGTAACAACAAAAGAAAGAAAAAGAATAAAATAAGACTTGACTGTGGATAATATAAACAGTACAGTGAATTAAGAGGCTACACAAATTAACCCTGGGCCATCTCCAAGTACAGTATAAAGAAAGTAGAGGAAAAAAAATACCCTGAGCTACAGTATATGACACACTGTGAAGAAGCTTACGTCTGTTCAATTGGCCTCAATGGAAAAGATTGCTGCTCTGCTGGCTTTTCAAAGACAGAGTGGAGGGGAAAGAGAGTGGAGGGCTTGTTACTGGAATGCAGCATTAAGACAGAACAACTCTTTGAAGTTTGCACACTCTGGACGGGCTCCATTAGAAACAGGTGTCTGGGTGTGTGTGTGTGTGTGTGTGTGTGTGTGTGTGGTGTGTGTGTGTGTGTGTGTGTGTGTGTCTATCCATTCTGCAGTGTTGTGTTTAAGCGAGTGTGAGCTCATGCATCTGCTCATACTGGAGTGTTTGTCTGACTTCAGGGAGGAATATGCATTAAAGCGAGTGTAACAAGTATCCCACCTGTGTTTGTGTGTATATTCCTCACCTGTTCAGTTAATGAGGATGCCAGTCGAGCGTCCCTCCTCCTCTTTAATGTTCTTTAGGTTATTCTCTGCCTCGTCGACGGTGCTGCACGGCACATACACAGACCACAAGTTAATTGTGTCTTGAAAGGCTGAGTACATTTTAAACAATGCAAGCTGTGTGTATGTGTGCATAGAAATGTTGATGCCTACGTTAGAAAATCCCTGACATCCTCCACAGTGAGTTCTCCGGTGGAGTCCAGGGTGAGGTCGGCGCAGCTGAGGGGGGAGTCCAGCGGGGTGTCCAGGATTGGAGAGGACAGGGCGCTCGGAGGCTCTTCTGTTTGCCCTGTGGGGGAGAAACCCACAGAGTCAGGGGCTGCAGCATGTTTCTGTGGGGACTAACTGGAGCTGAAAAGCTTTCCAGTAATGTGGGACTGAGTGAATAAAACTTTGACAAGCGGTTTAAAAACACAGCTTCATCACAATTTGGTTAGACAGAGGATTCAATGAAACCATCTGTCATATCTTTGATACCCCGACAATGCAATTGTAATAAAGATGAACAAAAACAGAGACTACAGCAGCATTTGGAAAACAAATGAAGATGGCTAAAATGAGAATCAATGATAATGTTGATTTGTGTTTGCTGTATGTGTACAGTAAATGGGCAACTGTTTGCTAACAATACAGTATATAGAATATAAGCTGATAATATATCAGTATTGTATTTACAGTGTGTTGTGCTGCAACCTAGTGCTCCGATTTAGCACTGCACTCCTATAAACACTGTCACTCATGATGGACAGCTTAAAAAAGGAAGAGAGATATCAACTTTTTTTATTTCATGCATTGTTCTTACTTGTCAGCACCTGCCAATACCAACAACGCAACTGTGCCAACGACTCTTCAGTAGGAGATTCAGCGGCTAACGTAGCCTCAAGCTGCTAGCCTCTAGCAGAGATGAGGAGTGGGCTACAGAGGTCTGGTAAACGTTAATTCTTTGTAACTAGATAAACAAACCCTACTCTGGTCTCCACAACAATCCTCATTTCCTGACAGGGAAGGAGGTGCTGGGCAGGAGAGGCAACTGGGGCATGCTCAATGGTTACCATGGAGACCCGAGGGTAACCCCTGCAAGGAGGCTTGCTCACGGTTTTAAGAGGTTCAGAGAGAGAAGAGAGTGATGAAGAGGGACAATAGACAGGGGGAGAGAAATAACAAGTGAGGGGGAGGAGAGAGAGGGAGCAAAAAGAAAACCTGCGTGTGTGTGTGTGTGTGTGTGTGTGTGTGTGTGTGTGTGTGTGTGTGTGTGTGTGTGTGTGTGTGTGTGTGTGTGTGTGTGTGTGTGTGTGTGTGTGTGTGTGTGTAGACCTACCCTCAGCCTGACCCATCTGGTTCTTGTGGGTTCCGTTGGCCTGCGGCTGTGTTGTCGTGCCATCGCTGAGGAGACAGATGAGCACACACCATTTGGTTTGGCAGTAGATGGAGTAATAATAAAGCAATAACAGTAAAAGTATCATTTCTTTGGTTTCACATGCAGCCGAGTGCTTCGAGCTGGTGGAAACCCAAGAGACAGCATTATGAACAGAAAGTGGTTTGTAGTGGTTTCCAGTGTGGGGTCCAGAGACCACCAAGAGTCCTTAAAAAGCTTATTGTGGTTTCCTGGAAGATGTTGCACATCAATGAGCAGGTATGGCTTCAGGCAAAATGTGATTTTTGCATAAACGTGATGAAATACATTGATTTGTCAGGTATTTCATCTGCTGGATTAACTAACAACAGATTTCTGTCTGACTGTATAATCAGTTTAAGGTCATATTACAATATACTACATTGATATTTCATAATATTACATATATTGAGAAAGAGGATTCTATTTTTTATGTTATGTAAGTCAGTAGTAGTAGGTTTTGTAGGATCAAGTTTTGCCAAACAGGATCTGCTGTGTGTGTGTGTGTTTTTTTTTTTTTTACCTGGCAGGTGTGGGCTCTAGTGGTCGGTCCAGCTGAACAGAGCAGAGCGGTTCAGTGAGGACCTTGGCAGACAGGGAGAACCTCTCGTACTCAGAGGGAGAGATCAGGTAAAACCCTGTGTGGAAAAACAAAAAGACGACAATTAGACAGTTACAGCTTGGAGCTCATTGGGAACAATTTTCTAACGTAAAAAAAAAAAAAAACTGTTTACAGTGAAGTGTGTTGTTTATTATTTCTGGTAGTAGTTTATTTATTTGTGGAAAGACGGGCTAATGGCAGAAGTCTCAGGATCAGATATCTCAGAGCCACGGCTAAAAAGACCTTAACTATCTGCATGACTGGATACCAGTGGGGCAAGTATAAAATATTTTTTGTTTGATCTGCGTTAAATGAGCCTTTAACCTCACCCAGCCCGCCCTGCTCTGCCTTGTTGTGACTTTCAGTGCCTGATTAGGAGTGTTTTCCTCACCCTGTCCGTTCTTGGTAAAGACGCAGGAAGCAATGCCACTGATGTCTTCTTTACGGATGCAGTCGTAGCGCACCTATAGACATAAAACAGGCAAAAATTCCCAATACATCAATCCAATTAAAAAAAATAAAAAACCCACATAATATTATTATTGCCAGTTTAACACACACACACACACACACACACACACACACACACACACACACACACACACACACACACACACACACACACACACACACACACACACACACACACACACACACACACACACACACACACACACACACACACACACACACACACACACACACACACACACACACACACACACTCTTGCTGTCCAAATTAGACTTCCAACACACACACATGAAATCCTACCTGAGGTCGAAGGGCAGGTATGTTAAAGAGGTGCATGTCGCCCAGGTTGGTCAGACAGACCAGTGTGTGTTCGCTGTAGTCTTCCTGAGCTGTGGAGCCAAACACCACAAGGGCCACCTTCCTCACCCGACAGCCTTCGTGCGCCGTCAGCTTGAACTTGGTCTTAGCGCTCACCTTGGGGAGAGAGAACACCTGGACCAGGGGAGAGTGGATTTAAAACGGGAACATCACCAAGTCCTCGACAGTCTCTCGAGCCCTGGCTCAACCTTTTATGGTGACTTTTAAATGATGTGATTCCAAATAAATTGAACAAAGCCTTTACCTTCAGCTGTTCCTCTGAGGCGATGAGGACAGAGTGAGCGTTGGTCATATCCGGCGCGATGGCGAGGTCCTGGGAGGCTTCATACGGGTCAGGTAATGGCTTCCCCCGGCCATCCAACACAGAGATTGACACAACGGGGGCCCTGTGCATCAGCTGGATCTCTTTACCCAACACGGCCTCCACACACACACTGCTCTCGCCTGCTCCGCCGCGCTCGCACACACGCCCCGAGCCCACGCCAGGCACCTCCAGAGCGTAGGCGTACACACTCCCCGAGTTGGTGCCGGCCCATAGCGTGGGGCCGTGATGTGTACCTGAGGGATACAGTAATACAGAACATAGTGTTAGCGTTTGTTTGATGAAAATGCTGAGTTTTGTTCCACATTCATTTCATAATCTCAACAAGTAAGTAAACGCACCATCACGTAGAAAGGTGTCAGCAAAGCAGAGACAGCGGACAACTCCAGACAGCGAGTCGTCTGCTGACCGGGGTTCAATCCTTCGCTGCACCGGAGCCACATCCTCCTGCTCCGCTAGAGCAGCGTTAGCCTCCTGGACCTGCACATAACACAGTCCCAAAATGCACAACTTAATTTGGCGTCGAGGCAAACAGCCACCTGCCTAGAGCCGGGGTCTGTCCGAGGTTTCTGCCTCTTAAAAGGAAGTTTTTCCTCACAGCCGTCGTCAAGTGCTTGCTCATGGTGGGAACTGTTGGGTCTCTGTAAATAACTGTATAAGGAGTATGGTCTAGACCTACTCTATTTGAAAAGCGTCCTGAGATAACTTCTGTTATGAAATGGCGCTATACAAATAAAACTGAATTTAATAGAACTGAATTGAATTCAGTCCATGTGTTCCTTGTGGCCCTCTCTCTAACAAAAAGAGACAGTCCTTTACCTTGCTGGTGGGTGTGGTAATGGTGCGCTTCTTCCCCGACACCCTGCTCTTGCGGATGCGTCTGAAGCTCTGTCGTAAGGACTTTTTCAAGGACTTGACTCTGGAAAGGGGGCCCTCCATTGCCAAGGAGTCATTAGGGTGCAGGGTGCACCTAGTAGAACATAAAGAGCAGTATGGTGATGCTTTTTGAATCGCAATATTGTACATTTGTCAGCTTGCCCTCGCCTGTTTTTTTAACTGGCACTGGCCAAAAGAAATGCAATTAATGTTGTTAGGTTGTATTAACTTCATTCACTGTCATTGACTATTGCCTCATGTGTGTTATTGTACTGAGCTGTGTGTGCACCTAACCTGGCCAGCACTGCATTTCGTCTGTGGTAGTCAAACAGGCCGAATCCATGACTCGTCCCGAAGGAGATCAGGTTCCACTCTGCGTGCAGAGCCACCGCCGTTACAGAGGCCGGGGGCAGGCACTGCACCAGCACTAGCGGCTGAAAGCCTGGGGGGAAGGGGGCGGGTTTAAGACGCGGCTCCAGTCTGTCGTGGCCCTTCCAGGTGAAGCCCTCCCTGTCCTGTAGCAGATCAACCACAGACACGTCCACCAGGTGGTCAGAACGCTCGTCGCTCAAACCCAGAACGATCACCTGGAGAGATGGAGGTAGTGAAGAAACATTGTTTTCTTTATTCCCTAAGTACATGGGGTTTTTTGTACACAACAACATAAGAGACATCAGTTGCAGTTAGTTATTGGGTGGATGGCTGTGTTGTGTATTTTCTGTCATCACAACTGGGAACTGACCATTACAAAAACACACTTGTCTTGTATGACTCAGTTTTTCAAATAATTATCACATAAAAGAGCTCCTTTTCTCTATAAAGTGGAAGACTGAGTGCCCTGGAAATGCCTAACCACAAAATGAAATCTCATAACATCAAATCCCTCCTAATTTTAAATGGGCAGCAGTAAAGGAAGGTGGAGCTAGTTTTACAGCTTGTAAAAAGTATTAATAATAGTTAGTTTATTATCAGTTCTGTCAGAGCTGGACATTTATTTATCTCTGTGGAGTGCTCAAAGACCCCGAATATTCATTTAGCAGGAAGTAGCTATGTGATTTTCTAAATGTGCTGTAGTCCATGAAAAAATTATATTTTATTTAGTATGAATATTCATGATAGTCATCCATATTCATGGTCTCCAAAGGATGGATGTTTTCAGAGGCCCCAACTTTTCCCTCTAGCACCACTATCAGGACAAAACTTCCACTTATAAACAGAAATATCAGAATCTGAAGGCGAGATTGTCATGAAATGCACATGCTCCACTGGGTATGAAAACTTTCAATTTGTACACTTTGAGCTTTCTTTTAGCATCACCCACAGTCAAAATATCATGTTTTGCACACAAGATATCTCTTAATCTAAAGGGCTGAATGCCAGGAAATTTGCTCCCAAAAGTATGAGCCCTGGTAATGTTGACCCTACGATTGTTCTATTGTGTCACATTTTCACATTTTTCTTTCTTTTGGGGCTTTTTCCCTTTTATTGGATAGGGCAGCTGAAGATAGACAGGATGGGATGCAGCAAAGGGCCACAGGTCGGACTCGAACCAGCTCTACCAGGAGAGCTATCAGGGCGCCCCTATTGTCACCACAACTACTGCTAAATTAACAAAACTGTCAGTATGCTGATTTGTACTCGTTTAGTCCAACACTTTCTTTTATTGTGGGGATCATAAGCACTTAAATACAGTTAGTAGGGACTTTAGGTCTTGTTGGAAATAACAAACCTCCACCATCACAGCTGAGCTGCTATGAAGTGTGAGAGTGCTTGTGTGATTGCAGCTGCAACTCTCTGTCTGCCAAGTTAATCAGCCAGCCTCACCTCATCCAGAGAAAATGCAACACGAGGCTATTTAGTTAACATTAGCAAATTAACTGCTGGCAAGCAAATAATACAGTAAATTACACACGTACACAGGCATGCTGCGAATATGATTGGTCTATTATTAGCTGGCAAAGTGTGCATTGTATTAACATGCATTATTTAGGTGTGTGGCTACTGCATGTACGAGATATCTCACCAGCTTAATGTGAAATTTTACAGTACTCATCTCACAAAATTGATTATATAATCACCATAATGTCTCAAATTACATTTTAATTCTATTTAAACATGTGTAATTTATTAAAATGCTTTTAAGCATTTTCAGGTTTTAAATCACATACAACAGTCTTCAGAATAACACTCAATGTATTGTGTCTTCTAGAAATAACCCAAGATAGTGTGTGACAGAGCTCCTTGCATATGTGTGTTACTGTATGCACGTATTTACCTGTCCAGCAGTTCCAGCCACCACCAGCTTGTTGCTGTATTTACACAGACTGATCTTCTGGATGCCCAGCCTCGGGTCATCACTGTACGGGTCAAAACAGCCCACCTACACACAAACACACACACACACACACACACGTAAGCTGATACTGACAGACTAAATGCAAAGACAACACTCTACACAGGTAAGATTTTATTAACATGGGTCCTCATTACTCGTACTTTCTTCTCATGTTTTGTCACATAAATCTAAATCTCTGATCTGAACCGACTAAACTAATTCAGTTCAGGCAGACCCAATGTCAAAATGCCCTCCTGAGGCTCTCCTTCTTCCTCTAACGGCAGCCCCTCTCTTCTTATTCACTACCAAATGCCAGGACAATCCCCCCCCTTTCCCCACTCAGCAAAACATGTGCATTAATCTGTCTCTCACACACAGTAGGAATTCCAATAGAAATCCCTCTCACATGGGAGTTGTGTCTTGGCAAAACAAGGAGTAGGAGAAGTTGGTCACTCTCTCACACACACACACGCACACACGCACAGAAAGAGTGGGCTGATGTGTCTGGTTTTCATTACAGAGAGAGAGAAAAAAAGAAAGGCTCTTCATCCCATATGAGGGCCACATTCCTGAACATGCAGCTCTGTTACCACAGGAGACATGAGGAAAGGTGGGGGGAGTGAATAGGAAGAAAAGAAGAGAGTAAAAGGAGAAAATAGGCTAATTTAGTCTATTTTTCTCCGTTAAATGTATCACTCAAGATTAGCTTCTACTCTCATTTCCATTATTGATCCCAGCTTATCTTGGTCATCCGCCCAAACACTGAAAAACATTTCCAACTGTAGAACCAGCTGATTTAAATATTCATCGAGTGTTTTGCTTCATGACTCATCTCCATTTCCTGTCCTGTCAGATTCCCTCAATGTGAAATTTTGCCTCCCGATGCTGAATCAGTTCATTTAAATGTAATTCTGTGCAGAAAACAGGCCGTTAAAACAGAATCAGACTGCGGTTCCTACAGAGTTGAGTTTTATTAACAGGAACAATGGGGTGGGTCTGTCTGAAAACCAAACACATGAAAACAACAGATGAGAAAATTAGGCCACAGATGTAGTCGTACAGGACTGACTGTGAACACAGATTGTTTTTATTCCCACAGCTTGTGAAATAAGATCCTGTGCCTGATGTCTAGAGGAAAGACTCTTAAGATTACTTCATTTGACCTTTTGTTTCTCCTTAGTTCTCACCTTCCTGAAAGGAGGCCATTCCTCCTCCTGCTGCATGTCGGGGTCGTCGCTAGGGTCCTGGGGATCGTCACTAGGGTCACAGTCAGTGTGGAAGACATTGGCCGTGCTGAGTTTGTACAGCGGAGTAAGAGCAACACCTGATGCATCCCAGAAACGCACAGTGCCGTCTTCATGTCTGTAAACACACAAGATTTTAAGACATAATTCTACAAAGATACAATCATGGTTTAATTAAATGGGCTGTAAAAGCATTGTGCAGGTCTGTGTGTGCACATAGGTTGCCAGTTTGGTGGTTTTGAATTATACTGCATTACACTAGACTGAAAGATGTTTCCAATATACTCTCCAACTAGAAATGTTGTTGAATTAGAATGAACTATCTGACAATTATTATTATTTACATTAATAACAAGACTAAGATCTGTGAGGCTGTACTCGGGCACAGTGGTGCTTTCAGCTAAATGCTAACATCCCAAAATGTGCTAATTATCACTCTAAGCAAAGTACAGCTGAGGATGACAGAAATATAATAGTTTTGCAGGTATTTGGTAAATCAAAGATACATTTTAACTTTATGGCGCTTGAATTCCAGAGCTATTACAATCATCCTCTGGGGAATGTCTGCACCAAAATGTCATGGTAATCCCTCCATTTAGTTTCTTATTGTGCTCTGTGCTAATGCTAGCTCTGCCAAACATCTGTAGTTGGCATTCATAGACTGCCAACTGTCACAGGATTTCCTTTTTGCCATGGCAATGCTGACACATTTTTGGTTTCAGGTTTGAGGACAAGTTGTAAGTAGTTCCAGTTCCTTGCAGGATATCCATGTGGTTCACATCGGAAACAAAAACTCTCCATTCGGCTTTCAGCCGTTTTACTTACTAGAAAGAAACAGACCTGTGCCAGGTTTGTGTCATGAAAGAAAACTGAAAACTGGATGCACCTGCAGTGTGGATGCAGTGTGAATGTTAGTGTGTGTGTGTGTGTGTGTGTGTGTTTTTGTAGGTGCGGATACCCTGTCAACAGCAGCTCCTGCTGTTTGGGTTGAGGTGCCAGGTTCTTCCCTCCACATATCGGCCAACTCTGCAAAAACAGACAAAGATTGGAGAAAAGTTAGAAATCATATTATACTGAAAAGCTGTAAGAGAAACGAATTCCTCTTTCTGTTTTACAATAACCTCATGTACTGGCCCTGACACACAGCTGTGTACACAGAAACACACAAAACTCACAGTGCTTTTTTTTTGTGTCTCTGGTTTGGCTTCGCACAGATAGACAGAGATGATTTACGAGTGTACCAGCTGTGTGTGTGTGTGTGTGTCTGTGTGTGTGTGTGTGTTAGTCTAATCTGCCATTGATCAAACAGCTGATCTGTGTTAAAAAGCCATTGCAAAGCCTACACCTGCTCTTAAAGTTAACACAGTACCAGCGGGCTGTGATGGTCACACTCCCATTGGTTACATCATAGCTGTACTCGCATTCGCAGCATGAGTAATAACATCAAGTTAAGTGCAATATCCTTTGCTTGGATCAATTTGAACACAATGGTTTCACTTTGCTTATTAGCCATTTATGCTGCTCTCCATTCACGACCAGAGGCAGTAGCTGAGTTTTGATATGATACCTAACAGGCATTTGGTAGAAATCCAAATAAAATCCTGTAACTTGAATCTGTGAGGATGCAGGTTTGTATTTACAAAGTATATACACTGCTTAATGTTGATATAGTGTTACATTTGAACAGCGTGGCAATTGGCCATACTCTGTTCTCAGGTTAAGCTGCTTACATGCATCTTGGATTTCCTGTAATTGAATATCCTCGCTGCCATGAATAAACCAATTTACAGAATAATCCTGTCGCTCATAGTGTCCTGTCAGCAGTCCATCAATAACATGGTGTCAAATGTTGCAGAAATCAATTCAAATATATAATACATGGAAAAGAAATAAAGTTCCTGCAACAAATCTTTGCAGTGTTTTGATGATGCCAAGAGAAACAGCCTTTTTTTTTTTTTATTGTGCCAAGAATTTAATTGTGTGCAGATGACAAAGCTGTAGTGTGTGGTTTGAAATTATGGGAGAGCCCTTATGTGTATATTCTTTGTGTTACTATGTTTATTGTTTTGTCATTTAAATAGTTTAATGTATTATCCTTACTACTATTTATGTATTTATTTTTTGTAATGTCTGGAAATTGCTCTGTTTTTGTGTCCGAAAACCCCCCTTGAAAACAAGACATCTCAAGGGATTTATCCTCAAATTAAATTTTAAATTAGAATTAGAAATGGAGAGAAATGTATAAATGACACAGCATGCAAATCAATGCAAATAATCGCAAATTCTTTCCTTTTTCTCCAATATGGGAGTTTAACTAACCTATATCTACAAAATGAGCTTTGTTTTCTGGCCAATGTAGCTGAAAAAAAAAACTAAAGCCACATAATAAGGAATTTCAAGCTGTGCTTTACAGATAGCAGCGTGCTTCTTACCCCGTGCACGTGTTGTCGGCCCTGCTGTGCTCTGCCGGCGTTAACCAGCCTCTCCCAGAGTTTGGGAGGGACGCTGGAGATGTGGAAGGAGCAGGTGATGGCTGAGGAGTGGAGAGGAGCCAGGTAAGGAGTGGGCAGAGTTGGCCACCCCGGGGTCTGGAGGTCGATCACAACCAGCTCCTCTTCCAGTAACACTACCAAGGCTGATGGGTCATCGTACTCTGTGAATGGCAGAGAACAGACAACATTTGGACTATATTACACTTTTCATAACAACATGATAGTAAACATAAAACACAGCTGAAAGGGAAAGTAAATTCTTGAATCAAAGAGGAAGAAAACACAGATCCACAGATACAGATCATTAACATTGGCCTTACCATTCTCTTGCTCTATGCTGTGGACAGTGAAGAAGTCGATGACTCGGGATGTGAAGTCAAGAGTGACGTGGTCTTTGTCTTGTTGGATGGTCAGACAGTGGCGGTCACCGTAGCTGGCTCTGGGCATCCCACCGCTGTATAACAACACTGGGGAACTGAAGTGAGGCACACAGAAAAGTATTGTTGATTTCTATTTCATCTGTCATCTATAAATAATCAGGCATCATTATTTAAAATAAATAAATAAATGAAAATGTTTAGTACTGCCATGAGCTGTAAATGTAAATGAGCTGTTGATTATAAGCCAATTTCTCTCTTCCTTTTTTATCACTTTTTATTCGTATATTGTTTATTGTAAACTGTGGCAAATCTTGAGGTCCCCTTGGGGCAGGAGACAACACCAATAGGAATCAAATGCACACAGAAAAGGGCAAAAAAATGAGTCACACACTCACCCTGTCTGTGTTGTCCTCCACAGGATCTTGTTGATGGCCTTGCAGGGAAATGGACCTGAGAGAGCGGGGTAAGTCAAAAAAGAGAGAAAGTTAAGAACTGAGAGAGAAAAAGTATTTAAAGTTTTAACTGTTCCACAAATATTCTGGATCATCGTCATCGTCACGCTAATTCTGACCATAATAAGGATTCACTATGAGTCACAATATGTCAGCAGTCATGGTTCATTAAGCCATTGTCAGTCACTGGGCGCTGGTCTTTGTGGACAAGACCACCACTTCCACCAGACCCTGGATGACAGTGTGCTTAAACATGTCTCAAACAGACATTAGCTGGGAAGCATAAAAGAGTTGTTTGTGCGTGTGTGTGCGCATGTGTGTGTGTGGGTGTGTCTGTCTGTTATATATGCATTTCTCACCATATGGAATGGTTGACGACACTGGCTGGTGATTGTAGGTGTTGCCGTTAGTAACAGCCCAAACGGAGTAACCTCCATCGTTATGGGAACTGACAAACAAGTTTCCAGAGCGTTCCCATACCAGGCTCTCCAGCTGCTGCAGGGGGTTCACACACACACACACACGCACACACGCACACACGCACGCACGCACACACACACGCACGCACACACACGCACACACACACACACAGATTAACACACCGTAAAACAATTTTTTTTATTGTACCATCATGAAAGATTCAGCATGGAACATAATCAGTAAAAATGTTTGGCCAACGAGCACTAAACTCTGCTCTGTAAACCAGGTACCTGCTTGCCCAGGAAGAGCTGCTCGGCATGACGGGCGCTCAGATCCCATAGAACCACCAGGCCCCGGCTGTAGCCGATCAGAATCTTCCCAGACTGCTGAGGATGTTCCTGAAGAGATTCCACCGGCCCCAAAGATTTCCCACATCTGTAATCATCTGGCAGGCTGGGAAAACAAAACATTACCCATTATCCCACATCTGTGGCTTGTTTGTAACCAGGCATGCTATGAATTACACATCTCTATAGGTCAAAATGAGGTGAAATAAGTGTCTATAAAGGAGTGTGCCATGTTGACGGGGGATAAAATAATGAATACTGAAAGATTAAAGGTGGACCTGTTAGTCAAAGCAACAGTTTGGGCCTGACAACATTTACATCCAATGCCAAAGACCATCTTCACCATGTGAGGACAAAGGTAATAGGTGTAGGGTTGCGAAGGGAAACTTTTGGAAAGTTAAGCTGGGGAATTTTGGAAACATTCCAATTTGGAAACTTTAATGGGAATTAATGGAAATTATGGGAATTACTGGGAAATTATGGGAATTAATGGGAATTTAGGAGAATTAACTGGAAAAGTTGGGTAATTCATACAATATTGAAATGTATTTTCTTTGTTGTTGTTGATGATGATGATTGATGTTGGTCGTTTTAATGTCGATTTCAAATGCTCCTACACACTCGTTTACATAGTCCGGTCACCAATTTATGCATTGCACGGTGTTGCTGTGCGTGCAATACAATATAAAGTTTTGTTTTCGAGCTGGTTTGCTAAATAGGCTAATGTAGCAATAGCAAAACAATAACACTAGCCTGCCACTGCCCCTGGTGGCTCGAGAAAAACGCCACAGCACTTGTTGAAATTGAAATAGGCGAAGATGGCAAAATATTATTGAAACTTAAGACTTGCAATAACGGAATTACTTGAAATGTTAGTGTTTCTGTAGAAAAACATTATTATTTCACATTGAGCTTGTTTAGATGAGCCACAAACAATAACAACACAGCTGCTGCACCGGTGGCGTCCATGTTCTTTCTGACTCGTAATGCCCAAAGACAAATGTAACGCTATACGTGGTACAAGCCAGGGAATTACGTCACGTTCTCGCGGCAGAGCAACTCGGGCGGGGGATTTACGAGACAAATGGATAGCACCATAAGTAGTAGCCGAAACCATTGACCTTTAGCTTAACATGCTGCCTTTGATTTACTTTGGCTATGGTTATACAATACAATTAATCCAAATAGGTTAATAGCAATGGGTTATGTATTAACCCCCCCACCCCCCCACCCATAAAAAGAAAAAACTCCCATATTTTAAAAAATAAATGTTGGCAAGTATATAGTAGCCTATGCTGATTACTGCGTGTGTGCATGTCAATAAGGGAGGAGTTGCATTAAATCAGGTTGTTTTAAGCAAGATTATCCTGCAAGATGTTTCTTTTCAACTACATGTAAGTTCCCTGTTATAGACCAACAGTATTATAACAACCAATATTAAAAATATCCAGTTTATTACCATTAATTCCCGTTTATTCCCATTAATTCCCATATATTCCTGTTAATTCCCATGGAAAGTTTCCAACTTTGAAAATTCTCGGAATTTTGCAACCCTAAATAGGTGGACCTTTAAGCTTGGACAATTTTGTTATGTGTACTGTGTTTGTAATTAGCTATATTTGTGTAAATGATAGAAGGAGAGGAGGATAAATCTGTGCTTTTTGATAATCCAGTTGGTAAGTAGAACATGGAGTATGGACAGCAGAGAGACTCTAAAGCCATCTTGTTCTTCTGCACCAAAAACAACCCAAAGCAAAACTCCAAAAGTGTTAAAAATATATAAAAACATAATCAGCACCAAGCTCAAACCATCTGTATAACTCTAATACCACCACAGGCTGCTCTTCCAACAACAACAACAACAACAACAACAACAACAACAACAACAACAACAACAACAGCAGCAGCAGCAGCAGCAGTGACATTAACATCAAGCTTGAGCTGAGCTGCTGGAGCATGTGAACTAGACATTCCTCTGGGGCAGCAGAGGAATGTAGAGTCGGGACACACCCTCAAGATGTCAGAGGATTCCCTCAGCGAAAAGACAGTGAAAAGAGGGGGAGAAGACAGAAGAAGAAAGGAGAGGAAACAGCAGAGAGAGAGAGAGAGAGAGAGAGAGAGAGAGAGAGAGAGAGAGAGAGAGAGAGAGAGAGAGAGAGAGAGAGAGAGAGAGAGAGAGAGAAAGAAAGAAAGAAAGAAAGAAAGAAAGAAAGAAAGAGAAAATGAAAAGAAACAAACAGAGGGAAGGAGAAGAGGGCAATGCAGCTTTCTGGGCTCTCTGCTGCAGACTAGGCAGCGACAGATCATTGCAAAAAGAGATGGTTAGCCTCTGTGACTGACAAACACACACGCACAGACACACACACCCCCTTCTGACTACTGTGGTAGTGTTCAGTGAGGAAGATCCTCTCCGGAAGCACCGAGGCAGAAACATTCCCGACAAAGCATTCCATTGTCTCCGTCTCTCCGTTCACAAGTATTTTTAGGGAATCCAGCATCCTGCTACAGAGTCCCGGTGATGAGCCTGTGTGTGTGTGTGTGTGTGTGTGTGTGTGTGTGTGTGTGTGTGTGTGTGTGTGTGTGGAGATTCAGCTGAAACACTTCCCCAACCGGAACACTGTGTTTTGGCAATCTGTACAAAGCCTCACTGTCTAAAACCTTCCCTCCTTTGCACACACACGCACGCACACGCACGCACGCACACGCACGCACACACACGCACACACACGCACAAGCCTTATCAGGGCCCTCGTTAGGCCTCAGTTCTGCCCACTTCCCTAAACAAGCCTGGTTAATGAGGGGTTTGGTCAACCAGTCAGACAGTCACACAGAGGAATGAGAAAGAAACACACAGAAGCTCTGCGATACTCTGCCAGTGTATCGACACAGCAATGCAGCGACGAAGGCTGCAGCATGAAAAATAAAGAAAGTACATTCTGTGAAATGTAAAATAACATTACAGAGTTTGTACATATTTGTAGCAGTGTGAGGTAGCAGGATTATTTCCCATTAGGTTTCCTTCTCATGTTAAAATACACAAAACTGCAGTTTGTCCTGAAGGTCTGGTGCCTGTGCTCCACTCACACTGTGTTTTGCTCCAGTTCACTGCACTCTCGTACATGGCTGCACACTACACTGCATGAATGTTGAGGGGCTGGACAAAATAACAGAAACACCACACAACACAATAGCCCTGCAGTGATACAATTACACTTCTTTCACCCGGTGTTGGTATTGGCCTGTTTGTGACCACAGTCCCTCTTTGTTTGGGCAGTTTTCCACTGTTTTGGCATATTATGAATTATGAGCCATTCCCCTTTGCCACATTATGTAAGTTTGCAGTGTTTACAACTGATGCATCAGCAATTCGCACAGCTACTAAATACTTCAGTTCACAATAGCAGCCAACTGACTGAAATCTAGTTGACTACCAAAGAGCTTTTTGAAGGTTTAAAACCCCTGAAAACTTTGTTTCAAACCTAAAGTTTGTCTTTATTACGTTTAATGCTCATGTCTATATAAGTAATAATCAATGTTAATGATTAATTATTATTTATTTAGACAAATCTCAGTTAATCTGCTTCTTCAGGACTGTGTGGGTGTGGACTGATCAGATTTGATTGACAGTGGCCTGGCAACAGAAGCAAGCAGCCTGCAACAATTAAATCAAATGTTGCTAAATCCTGATTGGCACACAGATGTATGTGACATCACCTTTGGTCAACTGAGTCTCCCTTTATTCAAACTAGTGAGAAGAGCACCAATAAAATCACAAATACAGAAATGTATCATGCGTCACTTTAGCAGAAAATGTTGAGTTCATATAGAACTCAAACATTACTTATAGTAAGAAGCTGATTCAGAAAAAGGTTTTCAGGTTTGCTGCTTATTAAGCTCAACTTTAATGATATTGACAGCATACTGTAGGTATTTTATTGTACTGCACTGTTTTTTATCTCATCCTCGCCTCAAAACATCTGATCAAATTCACACACAAGATTTCCTGTACATATCCAATGCAACCATGTCCCAAAACAAATGCCTCTACATCTCAGTTCTGTTCCAATTCTAACACCATTACCTTCCTCTGATTCAGTGCTCCTCATTCAAACCACATCCAGAAACTTATTATTCAGTACAACCTGACAAACTGCAAAGAGAATTTTTTTTTTTCAGTGTTTCTCCAAACAGCGTTCAGCAGATCTGACTGTTCTCATGGTCCCTGAACCACACAACCCTGACCTGCCTGCTGCTGCTAGGGTCAATAGGGATATTTGTTTCTGTGCGTGTGTGTCCGACCTGCTCAGCTGGAGCTGTGAGCTGAGGAAACTGGAGTGTTTAGTGTTTAAAAGAAGACATACTGTGAGAGGGATGGAGAGGAGGGGATGAAGACTGAGTCGAGAAGAGAATTTCAGGCAATAAAAAGGGAGAAACTGCGTAGGATTAACATGGGATGCACTTCACAATGATCAACCCTTACTTGGCTCTATATTCCATTTCATTTTACTTTTTATTCACTGATCTTCATTCACGTGACAGTCTCACCTCTGCGTGACCTGATCCTGGAGCAGCGTCTGGCTGTCCTTCAGTGAGAGGCGAGGCAACTCCAGAAAGTACACGCCCCCTCCTTCTGTTCCAATGCAGAGCAGGTCACATGACCTCAGCAAGAGGAGGACGGTCACCCGAGTGGCACTGAGAAGAAGAGGAGGAGGTAGTGTTAAAATGAGTAGAGTGAAGATTTATTTAAATTAAAAACAAGACGTGACACATTTGCTTCTGGTGACAAATTCAGACATTTTGTCATAATCGCAAGGTTCTCTAATAACCAGCCAGTTTAAGAAAAGAATAATAATAAAAATAATAATAACAATAAAAATTTGGTTGAAAAAAGGAATGATCTAAAGCTGTATGAACAGGCTCTATTGTACCTGCAGCTCTCAATGCCAGGTCTTCCTGGAAGGCTGTAGCTGCCCACTTCCTGTAGACAGATCACGCCCTCTCTCTTAACCCCGCCCACATCTCTAGGGGTCCCGGCCACCAGCTCCCACAGGTGAATCGTGTTGTCATCCAGTAGTGAGAGCAGGCGGCCCTGTTACAGAGCAAAGTAAAAGTCACACATTACTATGGCCACCACTCTCATCTTTTCTCTTCTCGTCACACAGGGGTCTTTGCAGTCAGAAAACAAGCAGCATGGAGCTTACCTGTCCAGGCAGGAAGTGGATTTGTGTGACAGCAGTGGTGTCTTTGTGTAGTCCTGTGAACTCCACACCAGGGGCCCCGTAGCTGCAAGGGTTCCGTCAAGGAAATTCACAACAGAGAAAACTTTTACGCTGTACAGTGGCAAGACTAACGGAGCTATACATTAGCTTAGAGGTCTCCAGAGCCAGCACATGCAGCAAATCCACAACTCAGCTGTGTGCGCTCGCCGTGTGTTTTGGCAATAATTTAATGGATCTAGCCAATTTCAGGCGGGACAAGGACAGTTATCTCAGTAATACAAAGTGTGGGAGTCTTTTTATATGTAGTATAACAGTACATGCAGTGACAAGACTGTGTATATACAGAACCCATTAGAGACACTAATGGGTTGCTTATAACTCTGCAGTATTCGCATAACCGGTTATAATATTCTTCGACTCAGTACATCAGTACTAATAATGTGCTGTGGAATATGACTGTCTCTAATAAGAAACGATATCAAGAAATGTGAATACGAGAAGATGGAGGCATTTATTGCTCATTTCACACAAAATGTAGTGCATTACGCCACCATGAACAATATTTATACATCAATAGTACACACTGTACATGTGTACACCGTGTTTCCCCACCTCCTCTTACTGGATAAAATCCAACAGAGACACATTGTATTACACCACTTCTTCTTGAAATATCATTTTTACTGTCCCTATTCAGTCTACCTCCTTGGAAGCTTTGCACTAACACTGTCAGGATTACCAGTCAGACTGTCATCATGGTTTAAAAATATGCACTGCTTGTATGTTATGACAGTTTGGTCAAGTAAACAGCAGATGTGTCAAAACTTTAACATGAAACAAGAAAATGTCACACACACACACACACACACACACACACACACACACACACACACACACACACACACACACACACACACACACACACACACACACACACACACACACACACACACACACACACACACACACACACACACACACGACTGGGAGGACTATGAACTGTTAAACTGGTAATTCTGAACTGTAAACCAGAAGAAACGCACTAGTTAGGTCTAATAGTAGGGGAGAAATTAGAACACTATAACAAAGCTCACAGCAATTACCAACACCAGATGACGCAGATCCTCCAAACCACCACTCTGTGTGTGTGTGTGTGTGTGTGTGTGTGTGTGTGTGTGTGTGTGTGTGTGTGTGTGTGTGTGTGTGTGTGTGTGTGTGTGTGTAAAATCAACGGCAATCTTCACAGAGTACTCTCTTTGTTAGTCCAGTAAATGAAGCTGAGCTGACAAAATAAAAGCTGCAATCAAGAACTGTGACGCCGTGGACACGACTAGGCTAAATTGGTCTAAACTGCAAATTAGCACACACGCTAGAAGCCAGCTACACACAGACAGACACACACACACACACACACACACACACACACACACACACACACACACACACACTTGTGAGCAATACCGACACACTTAAGTACACTGCTTACATAAGCCTTTAGGAATGTGGATTAAAAATGCAGAAAAATAAGAGGAAATCTGGGGAGTTATCATGTTTGTATTTGACTGTGCAGAAAGCAGATTTTCTATACTCCTACCACCATTGTTTTATATTATTATGAATCCACTTTTTACTGTGAGAAGATAAATATTATAACTCAATACTTTCAATGTCCTCCTCTTTTCATTCCTGTTCATATCTACTCGACTGACGCAGGTCTTTTCTGTCCTGTTCCCTGCAGTCCCAGGAAGAATTGTATACAAATCCACTTATCTTAATTTCTGCTTTCCTCCTTGCTTTCCCTTTATCCGTCCACACTCAATCCTTGTGTGACACTCAAGAAATCAGTGATGTGTGATGCATTCTACACTTTATTTAAAATGTCTTTCCACTACTTTCTAACAGCTTTGTGGTTAGAGGAAAGGTAACTACAATTCCTTTCCCCATCTCTGCCTGAATCCACTTGTTTTCCCCATTGGGGCGTCCAGTAGAGTTTTAATACCAACATTCCTCAGCTGTCTCCTTTCTCTTCTCCTTCAGGTCTTGGTAACCCTTCTTCCTCCAACTCCTGTTCAGAAACGTACCTGCCCTCCTCTTTATTCTCCTAACTTAAATCCCTCTTTCTTGTTCCCCTCCCTTTCCTAATTCCCCGGAGGCCCAGCTGAGAGTTATACTAGCATTCCTTCAGTGTTGTCACTTCCTGTCCCTGGTTTTATTCACTGCAATAACACATGGCTTAGACAGCTGGAGGTGGAGGTGTGAGGGGAACATTCACTCATGTGTCATGAACCACAAGTCCACACAAAGAGAGAGAGAGAGAGAGAGAGAGACCAACACAGTGAGAGACAAATTAAATAAAGCACAATTAATGCACCCTTTAAAAGACCAGTGTGCAGGATTTCGTGGTGTAGTTGCTGATTACAACCACCCTGCCTCACCTTCCCGTTCCAAGTATGTAGAAGAAACTTCGGTGACCATGAGACCCACACAAAATGCAGAAGGCCCTATCGAAAGCCAGTGTTAAGTTTGTCTGTTCTGGGCTACAGTATAAACCTGGCTCCCTCTGTAGATATAATCGGCTCTTTCTAAGGTTATAAAAACACAACAAATCTTATTTTCAGGTGATTTACACTAATGAAAACATACCAATGAATACTATATTCCATTTCTGCCAAAAGATCCTCCTAAATGTTACACAGTGGACCTTTAAAGAAATAGTTCAACATATTAGGAAATACGGTTATTCTTTTGCTTGCAGAGGGTAATATGTTTTAGCTTAGCATAGCATAAAGACTGGAAAAAGGAAAACAGCTATCCTGGTTCCAAAAGGTTTCAAAATCTGCTTAACAGTACCTTTAAAGCTCACCAATTAGCACGTTATGTATCATTGGTTTTTGTATGAATTAAACAAAAGAGTAAAAATGAAAGGTTGCGGCATTACATGGAGTTATATGCTGGACTTTTTCATTGCCAGGCACAGTAACTTCCTGACAGCGTCAACTGGCCTAGAAACAGTCTGGCACTCAACCCCCCATAAGACATAATACGGTTTGCAGTCTTTATGCTAGGCTAAGCTAACAGTCTCCTAGCTGTGGCTTCATATTTAATGGAGAGAAACAAGAGAGGTATTCATCTTCTCATCTAACTCTTCAAGAAAGTGAATAAGCACATTTCCCAAAATGTCTATTGCTTTAATGTTACCAAAGAACGAATGTTAAAGCAAAAATTAAACCGCAACTGCAAAATGTGTCAAACAGCTGTGGAACAAGGAGATTGGGTGCGTAAAGTAAGGTTGGCAAACTGAGGAGAAATAACTCCTTTAGAAACTTCTAAAAAAATCAATATCGCTTATAGGAAACAATTGTACTGTTGGGCTCCAAAGTTAGAAATGAGAAAACTGACATCTGAAATCAGAGTTCCACAGCTGTGTTAAAAACATCAGAGGGACTGAAGACAGATGGACAGCAGTGGTTTGTGTGTGTATCCCAGGTATGCAAAAATGACCACAGCTCATTTATCACAAATCTATACAGCACCTCCCACAAATTTAAGCTGGCTTTGCAAGATAAAACTGCATAGAAAGCTGTCAGCGCATGGATAAAAAAAATAAGACCACTAATGACTATTTAAGACCGTGTCAGAGCCCTGACACTTGGCTGGTCTGTAGCACCTCTGACAGGAACCAGGCCACTAACATCTCCAATTTCAAACTTTGTCATTCCACACAACCCCAAATAAATATGTCCAACAGCTGTAAACCAGGGTAAAGCTTTTAAGAGCCATTAGGAGAGAGGACAAACACAGTGAGTGTGATCAAGACAACTAAAAAAAACAACAAAAAAAACTCAACTGTGGCATGTGATTCACACACATACACGCTTCGTGGTCGTGGTGATGTCAGAGGACAGCTGGTGGAGGGATTCCCGGCAATGATGTCATCGCCTCCTCACTAGGGACAGCTGTAGATGAAGTCCCTCTTGCTGTAACCTCATTATAATTGTGTGTGTATGTCTGTGTGTGTCTTCTCTGAATTAAGCACCTTCCCCCCACATGGGATCTGCTCATTGGTCAATAGTTTTGGGCACACTAGGGAGATAATAAATGTGTCACCCTGCCGCCCACCCTGTGCAACAGTCAGGCTGTGAAACACGGATACATAAACCTCACAGTGTGTATTAACAAGTAAAATTGGCTTGAGTAAACAAACACATGCAGTCACAGTCTTGTAGGTATATTGTAGGCACGTTGTTGCCATATTACCACGTTCGCCATCTTAATGTAGCATGTTAGCATTTGCTATTTAGTGAGTACAAAGTACAACTAAGGCAGAAGGAAATGTTAGCTTTGTAGGTTTGATCATAAAGCAAAATTAAAAAAATAATAATAATAATACTATTTGACAAATTAAAAGTTTGACTGGTGATCCACTGATTTCCCTCCATTGAAGTTATTACAGTTCATCCCGAGGGAGACATGAATGTATGTATTAAATTTTGCCACAATCCATCCAATAGTTGTTGAGACATTTCAGTCTGGATCAAAGTGGTGGACAGGCCGACTGACATCCGCTAGCGTGATGAAAAACTCTTATACCTATTACAGTTCTGATAGACATCAAGGACTGGTGAATCTGCCAATTCCGAACATGCCACATAAAGATATGCCTAAATTTAAGATATGTGGATTAAAAAAAAAAAAAAAATGAAATGAGAGATGAAAGGAACTGCTGCAAATTCTTAGGATGCCCCGCCAGGAACATCAGAGGCAGACACAGACACACACAGACAGACACATACAGACAGACACACACAAGGCTGTAACACCAAAGGATAAAAGTAGTCAGGTCAATACACTGCAAAGAGCTGGAAACACTGACTCCAAGCAGTAATTCAAAGGCCTCCTCAATCCAATTTTCAAATGAAAATTGAAAGCATTAATAAAATGAACCACAGAAACTCATAAAAGCAGTGAGAGAAACTGCAAGGACACATTTACACAAAGTGTATAAATGGTATTATGATAGTATTAAAATAAATGTTCCTGATGTTCCTTAACAAGTTACATAAAAAAGGCTCAGGAAGAAGAACTCAACATGGCAGACTTAAAACTCTGAGCAACCTGTTGAATGACACCCGATGCTGATCAGTGCAAAGAAACCATTCATCACCCTTCATGTTCTGAGTGGATCGTGCAAAGATTTGCTGCATTGCTCACCAGAGAACCCTGAAATGCACACAATGGAGGCCTACAGTAACTCATAATCACTGAATCACTGTGTCTTCCTCACACACACACATACACACACAGTGCAATTGCCTGGTGATGCAGAGAGAGAGCGTTAGCAGGGATAAAGCGATTTCACGGTCTGAATACAGACAAACAGAAGGCATTGTCCTCCAAGCGGAGGCACCGACAACAGCCCGCACACCCTCTAACGCACGCACACACACACAAATGTGACAGAAGATAGGAATGGACAGGAAGGACGGCTCTCTAGACCTGGGGACGCACGTACCAGTTGACCACACACAGAAAGTGGAAAAAGAAAGAAAACCTTACAAGCAAAACTTCAGACAACAAATTGGTTTTTAGTTCTAAACTTCTGAGGCATCATCTGCAAGCATTTTCTCCAACTCCCTTTCTTCCCTACACGTAGTAATACACACACACACACACACACACACACACAATCACAAACTCCTCAGACGTCTGGCAAAAGGCAGTCTACAAGAAGACAAGCCAAACAACTCCACCCACCCACTAGAGAAACAATCCCGTCTCATTTGCATCCTCTCCCTCAGCTAGTACCTCTCCACCTCCCTCACTCCCCTCTCTGTCCCACTCGCTTGGTACACACACTCCCTCTGACCCAGCAGCAATCATCCTTTGAGATATACTTGACTGTCAAATCAGCAACAAAACACTACAAACTAGTACAAAGTTGATAGAACATTCACAGTCCGTAGTGGATGAATATTTTTCCTCTTGCGCCACCATGATGTTCACATTTGGGAATTTAAGTGAAATATCTCTTACTATTGGATGTTCATTTTGGCAATATCATTACATTTTTAAAAAGATACAGCTTGCAAGTACCAAGACAGCACTACCATTACTACTCTTTTCTTCTTTATATTCTGTCACTTTTCACACTCACCCATCCCTACAGGGATTGTTTGTTTTAAAACAAACTTTGATTGGTCTGTGAATGTTTTCTTTTTCCTTCCTCAACTCTGTTCCTCTGAGTGAGACCACACACCCTTTATCGCTACTGACAGGCCCCTCCAACTTGTTGCCGACTGGATGAGCAACGTGTGTGAGTGTGTGAGTGTGTGAGTGTGTCCATTAGTCTGTAATTGTGTACGGGTGTGGGGGCTCAGGAGGACCGGCACGGACCAAAGACAGGCAAAGAGGAGGGTGAGGAGGTTGAGTGAGACAGAGAGAACAGAAGGGGGGGGGTTAAAGGGTCCTGCCATTCTTCAGGAATATCAATGAGTAACAAGTCATAGTCAGTGGACTGAGGGACAAAAACAGACAGAGAGACGATGTTAGAAGACACATGATAAAAAGAAGTGAGAAAAAGACGAGAAGGCTAAAGATAGTGTGCAGTGAGAGGAAAAGGTGCTATATGAGAGAAAGTGAAGACAGAGTAGGCAGTGTGTGGGTGAGAAGAAGGAGGTGATGGGTGGGAGGAATGTTAAAAGGTCAATCAGAGTCGGCATCTTTAACTCAATTTATCGAATACCAACGACAAAAAGGGAACACAACATAACATGTTGTAGTATTTTCTCTAAATTAGTCTCCAACACAAACCACAGTCTGTGCAGCTAACCATGAAAAGAAATTAATCTGACTTGGTACAAATCAAAAGCTGGCAATAAAAAAAAAGGGGCAGGAAAATGTGTAGCTGTGTGACAATGAAAGGAAATTGTGTGGCACAAACCAGCACATGGGGAATTTACTGTTTTCACCACAAACTACGAAGAATTTGTTGACTTTGAGGATGCATAAACAATTCAGGATTCCTTCACATTAAGTTAAAGCAGCTGTCAGGAGTCAGTTTATCAGGACACAATGTGCAGGAGAGAAATGAAAAGATGGATTTTAACATTATGTGACATTGCAAAAACGGATGATTCACTGCGTCGAAAGCGCAGATTTCCCGTATACTAAATCATGCTGCAACCCTGTGACATCAGCAAACAGTGCTGGTCAGCTCCTGCCAAAATATGAAGACATACCAGTAACAACTTAAGAGAATCAGATGAATCAGTGTGGTGTGTGTGTGTGACCAACAGGATGTCAAACAGACAGAGGGAGAGCTAACAACTGAAGCACAAACACACAGATCAAAGCTGTGCTGTGTGTGTGTGTGTGTGTGTGTGTGTGTGTGTGTGTGTGTGTGTGTGTGTGTGTGTGTGTGTGTGTGTGTGTGTGTGTGTGTGTGTGTAAATATTAGCTCGTCCTGCGGTTGTTTGATTGTCGATATTGAAGCTTCACGGCCACAAAGTTTCAGAGTGATTCAGCACGTACTGGATTGTCCAGATAAACTCGCAGCCCACAGTTTCATACTTAGTGTTGGGGTTACTAACAGGTACTGTAATACTGCACACTGTATTTTTTGAGCTTTTTGCCCATAAGTGATGCATTTCTACCAACAAACTCTGGTGTCTGACGTGCTAAGCTGCAGACTTTTAATACCCTCCAGTCTGCAAGCACTTCTCATCCCCGGCAACTGCGCTGGTTGTCTTGGAAACCAATTCAAAAGCTTCCTTTATTAAGACTAGACTCAGCAACAAAGCACTTACTCACCCAATATGCGCACACACGGGGAGAGGGTTAACCCAGGGCAGCCCAACATGCATTCTTCGACAGGAGACAGACTCCCAAAGAATCGGCCCACCACCCCCACACATGATCTCTCTCGACATACACACATACACAAAAAACTCCACACCACATTGTCCCCTTCCCTCTGCTGAGCCCCAGTCTGTGGTCGATTGCAGAAACTCTCAGGGCGTAATATGACTCTGCCTTTATAAACATGCGGAGAGCGAGGGAAGGAGAAAAAGGAAAGAACAAGTGAGAAACTCAAGCAAGAGGCTGAAAGAGAGCACATGTGAACAAGGAGAGGAGGAGAAATTGTGCCAGCACGGAGAACAGAAGTTCAAACAATAAAAGAAAATCAATTTTTTACTCAATCTCTGTAACTGAGTCAACAAACTTTATGTCTGCTCGACCAAACTTTTTCCCTCGGTTTTTTGTCTTTACTCTTGAACTGCTCAGGCGTCAGAATCAAACCACACATTTGGCACTGCAGGTTGGAAGTGTGTGTGTGTGTGTGTGTGTGTGTGTGTGTGTGTGTGTGTGTGTGTGTGTATATGACAGTACTAGCAGGTATGCTGGCAAGCTTGTCCGGGTCAAACCCAAGTCAGTGAGTCTGTGAGATTATCAGGGAATGTGGACACAAAAATGAAGGCTATCGTTCCAACTGAACCTGGTTTACAGAACAAAATTGAGGTAAAGTTTGTTATTGTCTATCGCTCACTGACATTGCAGCTGAAAAGATTAGTCAATAAATCAATTAGTAGATTAACAGAAAATTAATCTGAAAGTATTTTGATTAATCGTTTCAGTCATTTTACAGGAATCTTTCCAGCAAAAATACAAAAATAAAATATGTGGTTCCAGTTCATATGTGAAGATTTTCTGCTTGTTTTATATTATTGCAACCTGAATATGTTTGGATTTTTGACTGTTGGTCAGAGAAGACAAGCAGTTTGAAGATATAACCTTGGGCTCTGAGAAACTGCAATGGGCATTTTTTTAATTCTTGACATTTTATAGATTACCGTAATAATCGATTAAACAAAAAATGTAATGACAGACCAATCAATAATGATAATCAATCATTAGTTGAAAATCAGAGAGCACCCATATACTAAACTGAACAACACAAACCAGATGGAACGTTTGTGTTGTTTTAAAGATGGTTTACGCTCCAATTTTGCTTGCTGTGAAAAACAGCTAAAACATGATCTACTGTAGTTGTGCCTGACCTTGTTGGTCTCTGACCTCCTGAAAAACCAAGCCATGTCGACTCTACTTCCTCAGGTTGCCAGAGTTATGAGAAGTTCAACAAAAAATGATTTTACCTTTCAACTGAATGATTTTCTAGGCCTAAATCGATAAAAATGCTCCAGTACTTTTCAAGGAAATCATTTAATTAAAAGACCCCGGTCTGGAAACCACTTCTAATTCAATGAATGTGTGAAACATAATAATTTTTTTATACTCCTACAAAGCGACTCTTCAGTTAACTTTCCAGATATTCTCTGAGGGTATACATGCTGACTTTCCACAAAATTCCAACAGCAGCTGGGAGCTTGTTAAAAAGCAGGATGATTAGTCTGAGCTTCACAGTATCAGTCATTTTGTTAAAGTACGTATAGCCGTGTAGCAGAGTTATTTTGCCTCCCTCGTCCATCTCCTTTACACTCCCTTGTCTTCACTGCCTCTGTTTATCTCCATCTCTCCCCTCCTCCATTTCTCCCTCCATTCATCTCCCTCTGGGGTGCAAGTGCCTGGCACCACCAGTCTCTCTCTCTCCCTCTCTCCCTGTGTCTCTCCCTCAGAAAGCTGCATCTCAAAGAGTCGATTCTCCAGTCGAATGCATCTGCACACAACCACAGCCAGCCTGCCTTCGATAAATGTGCACACACACGCTGATTAAATAACCATAAACAGTCGCTATGAACCTACGTTCGCATTCAAACGTTGGCATGTTTGTGTTGATAAATCCTGTTACACGCTCTCTGCTGCAGCTCGTGAAACATGCGAGACAAACCCGAAACATGTGAGGCAAACACGCGAAACAAAACACCCTTAATGTACACTTTAAAATATCCAACCTCTTCATTTTCTAAAAGGATGATGGTGCTTGACTGGTAAACAAGACGAAAACAACCTACAACAACGAAGCAGCAGACTGATGTAATCCTGCTATTAACTACAGGACGGCCACAGTAATGACAGAGTTGGCGGGCGTAGAGGGATGAGCGAGATCAATAACATGTCACAGAGTTGTGTCATGTGGCCGCTGCATGAGCCGTCGAGCTGGAATCTTTGACACAACTGACGCTCTAAGCAAAATTATTTTTTTTCCGCAAAGCATCTCACGAGCCAAACCAATACTCCTTTCTAGTACAGCTTTACTCAATGTTCTAGCTTATTCTGTGTTGTTCAAACACACAGTCTTGCACTGCCGCTGGCAAAGGGGTTGGGGGTTAGATTCCCACTGACTGCAGGCTCAAAAATGCATTTATGGTATTCAGGGCCCTCCAAGATTAAAAGCCATCTGCCTAATAGCGTATGTAATGATGTTGTTGATGTTTTGTTTTTCAGTCTTGGTCTCAAGTTTCACAGCTCGGTATCGGTTATGATAATGTTTTACTCAGCAAGTTAATTGCAGTGATCTGGTAGTGGTGACAGCACTACAACAGAGAACAGTAGGGGTCGGATGACGCACGCAGGTGGTTAACAAACCCCCCACTTTGCCCAGATTATCTAGACCACTCGAGCAGAAATTACACTCAAGGTCAGTGCACCTGAAAAGACAATTACATAGAGAAACCGTGTGCTCACTACTTCAGTTAGTACCTTAAGCCAGACTGAAGCAAGTAATCAGCAGTTTTTGTAATAATGTTTATGTTTGCCTTTAATTTGTCTTTGAATTATAAGGTAGAATTGAGGGTTTGGTTGCCACCACTCATGCTGCTTCCTGTACCAGACTCCTGTCTAGAAATGACACCAAATACCAGACATTTAGTTGCTGTGAGAAAAATGTTACTATAACCCAAAAGAATAAAAGCCAAGACTTTGAAAATAAAGCCCAGACTGTAAAAAAAAAAAAAAAAGATGAAACTTTCCTCTAATGTTGTCAATTCAGACAGGAATAACAGACCAGTCTTCTTCAGTTCAGTGGTGCAGATGGTGCAACTTCCCACAGAGACAGACAGTACACACAGCAATGCACTGCTCTGCTCGAGTGATGTTATATAAACAGCTCTGCTGCAGATACATCTGATCAGTATTTCCTCAACATTCGTAAAGCACTGTGAGAAATCACGAGAGCAAAAAACACAAAAGCCCTATGAGGTATAAAGACAATAACTTATAGCTCAATTAGCCTTAAACAGCTTAAAACGTGTATGGATGCTAGTGCTGGGCGGTATGACCAAATATGTGTATCCCAGCATTTTTTAAGATTCTAGCAGCTTCACAGTATTTTACTGTCGTTGTTGTTGCATGACAGAGGCTTTATATAGGTTTATAGTGGGTTATTCTACTGCCAGGAGTCCATACTATATAAAAACATTGTAATGTCATCTTGTATATACTGATAGCTTTTATTTCTATAGGGTTTTCTTGGCCCCACCAATAATAATAAACAATATATGAAGGCATCAAAATGTAAACAATATGCAGGCTGCAAAAATAGTAAAAACAGAACTCAAAAATAAAAAAAGATGTGCCAACAACATTGCTTCCTTTTCCAGAGAAAAGATTTTTGAATAGTTGTACAGACACTATAAGCTGACATATTCAAATAGATAGTTCTCAAATGTTCTATTGCCCAAGAAACAAATGAGTAACAGAACTTGTTTTAGCTACGCAACAGTAAGGCCGCGTATGAAAAGTGTATATCATACGGGTAAAAACGAATCAGTAAGAACCACAAACACACACCCACAGTGAAAAGCGAGAGTGTACACCTGCGCTGAAGAGCTGATGTACAGATAAACAGAGCAGCACTTCAAAGAGGTAAACTGACAAAACCGGAAGAAAAACTGTTTCTGCACTCTACCCGCCGCTGCTCAGAGGTTTTCTTTGACAGTTTGTATCCTTCAAGACATAGTTGGCTTGGTTTTAGGACACAGTCAGCTGTGACTGCTGGAACAAATGACCTTAAAAAAAACATCATCACAATACATTTTTATAATTTGTTTGCTCGGTTACCTGCGTGATCTCAACGACAATAAAAAGGATACACTTTAATAGCTCCTGACTTTGTCCCGATGGCCATAAGTTGCAGCTTGGGGTCAAAGGCCAAAGCACTGGGCTGATGAGGGAACCCATGCTCCACAGTCTGAGAGAAGGGTAGACAGAACGAAGGAGTGGGAAAGACAAACAGACGAGAGATTAACAGACGACACCAGAAAGAAGACAAAGAAAATGCTCAGATGTTGTTGTTTTTTTGACACCTCTTCTGTAAACGCCCTGCTGTTTGTCTGTGAGGGCGTCTGTACAGTCAGTGAGGCGTCTAAAAGGGAGGACTCCCTTAATAAAGTGAGAGGAAAGTTCTTAAAAAGCACTGATGGCAGCAGAATTGCTTTATTAAAACGCTCTGCAGACTTTGTTAAATGGGATTAACATCAATTCACAGCTTTTCCTTCTGCCCGTGTGGGGAGACCAGACAGCTGGAAAAGCATTTAGATCTACAGAGGGGGAAAAAAGAACAGAAACTCTGTAGGTACCTTAGCCCACTTTAAAGAGGCTGAGGGAGTCTTTAAAGTTTTGTGGCCGAACACCCCTGACCGGGCTCTGTGATCTAGAAATTTGGAAATTTGTTATTTAGCTTGGGAGTCAGATATGAGGTAAAACATTAACTCTTTAAAGTACCGGTCTGATCACACACACACATCAAAGTAACACTCCTGCTGAGAGACCACCTCTGTGATAGTTGTGGCAGCTGGTGCCAAACCTTTAAAAAAAAAAAAAAGTGTGTGCGTGTTGTCACAGTGCAACAAACAGTTCATGGACTTTAGACGTGCTTCCCTCACAACCTACACACTCTACTACTGCCAACGGTACTTTGTGGCCACTGACATTATTTATTTATTCGTATGTAGGGCTGCAACAAGAAGTCAAAAAGTCAATGAAAAGAAAATTGATATTTCTAAATATAAAACTATTTTCATAATAAATTACTGACTAATTAGTGACTACTGTCAGTTTGGTCTTTGGGAAATTTACAATTTTTCTTTGACAGTTTATTGACCTGATAATGAAAGTAATCGTAAGCTTCCTGCCTGTGAGTCTGCATCCATTCGGAGCCCATCTTACTGTATTTTGTTGCCACCTACAAACCCCTTCTGCTGCTGCTCCCTCTCATCACTTCTCTCGACAGCATGACATCCTCACAGGAAGCAACTTCTCATTAAGCGAAAAACATAAACATCTAGTCCGCACAATAAAATCATCACAATCTTGGCTTAATCTGGAATCTTTCTGGAACTTCCCACACACATTTCTGTCATTTGCAAATTGCAAAACACAACTGAAAGGAAATGTCTTCCCTTCATGTCAACATGTATATTATAATGAGACTCACAGAACTGGGGTTACTTGAGTAACCTCGAGGCTTTAAATGGACCTCATTGGGACCAATAAACAGGACAAGTATGAAGATAAAAAACCATTAAAGTCTTATCTGTCAGTAGCAGAGTAAACATGCTGGTTTGTGTGTTATTTTATACTCTTCTCCCAGAACAACTTATTCATTAAAGAAATACTAACATTACTAGCTGCAGTGAATAAGATAGTGATGCATCAGTCAAATCCATGTACATATTTACTTTAACACACACACACACACACACACACAATTAGCTAATACATGCGATGTATCCACATTTACACCCCACTATTTCCACTGCATTTCTAAAATAATCTCATTGAGTGCAATTCGTTTTGTCATGTCGTCCAGTGTGTCTTTCAACATCAGAAAGTTTGGACAAACATCCCCGCTCTGCGGGACACTCTGCTCTACTTTTTGAGTGATGATGACACAGCGTGCAGACAGACAGACAGCGGGCCTCACCTAGCCTGAGTTCAAGGCCACAGCAGAGCTCAACCAGTCTATGTAAGCGTACTGTGCAGGTCCAGTTGGCCAAGCCGCAGCTCCAACCAGTTCAGCAACAGCAGCGGTCAAGCTGACAACACGCAGCTCATTGAAAGCTGATCTGCTGAATAGATCTGAGCCCGGTGGGGAAGATAATGTTAACTCGGGCTGCAGGAAGCTGGGGTTGTACAGGATCTGCTTTATATCCATGTGGATGAGGTGCCAGAGTTGAGTAGCATGAAATCTGACACTCATGGTTTCACCCACAGACCCTCCAACACTGAAACAAGAATAAGACACCATAAAAGCAGCAGCAAGAAAGAAAGAAAAATAAATACCTCTGCAGGGTTGTGGTGAAAGGGGGGGGCACAAGAGTTAAAGAGTCACCACACTGACAGCCATCTTGATCAATATCTGAATGAGATATTGGTCACACTACTCACATGAAGCATCAAAGTGCCTGCAACTCAAACTAATCCTGTTAATGTGAAGCCACGGTAATCCCTATCGCTGACATAATCTTGCTGTTGGTGGTTAATTACGGCAATGTTTGGGGTCTGCAAAGGGAGAAGTTTCCCCCCGGTTTCTCGCGGCTTGTTCACTTTGAAAGGCGGGCCTCGTTTGGGGCGAGAGCCAGTTTAACCCCGCCGTGGAAACAACTGAACCCCCGCAAACACAACAACAACAACAACAACAACAACAAAAAGACGTCCGTCCCTCCATCAGCAGCAGATTATCAGCTAATCTCAGTCTCTATCTGGAAACAGAAAGCAGCGACCGAGAGAGGGGCGGTCGGGGACTAACGCTGCACAGTGCTGGACTTAATATCTGGTCCCGTTTTGAGATAGATAGTTTTTGGGGGGAGCAGCATGAGAGGAAGAGGAGGAGGCAACCATCTCTTCCCTACCGTCTCCTCTGTCCCGTTACTTTACCTTGTTGAAGGCGAAAAGCTCCTGTTTTATCTTCTCCCTCTGCGGGTCGGTGCCCTGCCGACGAAACCTAAACTTCATCATCTTGAAGCCGGGCAGGAGGGAGACAGGACCGGCCGGCGGGGGGGGGGGGGTAAATGGGACGGAGAGGAAAACACTTGAGGTAACAACCCGGGGGTTTCTCGGCGGTGCGGCGTAGTCGGACGATGCTAAGCTAGCTAAACCGACTAGCCCATGCAGGCTGAAAGCGGGGCTGCGACGCTGCTGCTGCTGCTGCGGGCTGCGGCTCTCCTCCCTCCTCTCCCTCCTGGCGCTGTTTAGGTCGTGGTGGGTTTGACCACAGCAACCCTCCTCCTCCTCCTCATCATCCTCCTCATCATCATCCTCCTCCTTCTGCTGCTGCTGCTGCTCCCTCTTCCCGGTTCACACGGACCCCGTTGTTGTTAACCAATGAGGGCGAAGAAATCTGCGAGCAATTTACTCGGAAACGCCCACAGAGCTAAAGCGCTCTGGATGGAGGGGGGTGCTCGGTTTGTAGCACGGGACGCACCGGGTGGAAGTTCCACATGCATCCGCTCAATACGAGGCGATAAACGGTGAATCCGGTGGAGGAAATTAAACAAACAGACAGTAGATGGCTAGTGAGAGTTAATAAAGGCAAAGCAA
Organism: Dicentrarchus labrax; assembly: GCF_905237075.1. Lineage (NCBI taxonomy): Eukaryota > Metazoa > Chordata > Actinopteri > Moronidae > Dicentrarchus > Dicentrarchus labrax. The sequence goes on along the minus strand of NW_026136722.1, from coordinate 3,313,207 downwards.
GGGAACTTGTTCACCTTTTATTGAAATATTTGTTAATATTAATAAACTACTTTCTGGTATAATCAAACTGATTCTTAATATTATAAAATTATTATATTTACAACTTATTTTTGCATTAGGGAGAATTCTTACCTTCCATAAATAATTGTATTTATTTGTATTATATATATATTTATAATATTGTATTTTATGAACAACCACTGATGTCGGTCTATCTTAAAACCCCTGCAGAATTCACCCAGTTTATATTTGTTTTAACTATTTATCTATTTTTGTCTTGTATTTTATCTGCTGTAGTTAATTAGTATTTTAATATATTTCATATATTATCTTAAGAATTAAACTTGTTGTGGATGCCCACGTTGTTCATTAAAAAATAACCAATTTCACACACCAGAATCAATTATGCTACAAACTTTAATTTACAACATTATTCACATGCATTAGTTATGTACAACAGCTACATATAAAACATATATACATAGTATAAATAATCATTTTAATTAGTGCAAAGTATTAATTGATGTGGCTGATAACTGATAAAATGTGCTTCCCCAAAATATGTTTCCCCTGTTGTATCTTTCCCTTTATTTCATGACAGGAAAGAAAATAAGAAAATTAATTGAATTGCTGATTTGAATTCTTTGAGGTTCTTGTGGCTGCCTTCTCTTGTTTTCATTTTAAATTGTAATGCAACTTTGTTAAAAAATAAAAACAATCTTATGGGTTCACAAATATTTTAAAGGCTGCTCCTGCATATATAGGCCAAAGCCTAAAGGGAAAAAAGTCTTATGTCAAACCACAAGCATCTGTTAAAGGGAAGATAAGGTTATACTTAAGTTTGTGAGTTATTCTCTTCAGTTTCGCACATTTCAGTTTCTATGTACAAAGCCAACTACAGCAGGGGTTCCTACCCTTGTTCAGTGATAAACCACAATTTTAAATCAAGGCTAATCAAAACAATTCTTCTGAAGTGGGGTTGTTAAAGTAAATGGAAGAGGTCTTATCCATTATAGTCTCAGCCCTAAAAAGCAGCCATGGCAGACACAATAAACAGTTTTGGCTAAAAAAAAAATGAGTTCAGTCTGAAAGGACATTTATCCATATCTGACTCTCAGTTTCTACTCATAGACACATATATGCATTAAACTCAGTGGCATGTGTGCGTGTGTGTGTGTGTGTGTAAGTGTAAGTGTGTGCAAGGAACAGGTCTGTACTGACATAATGGATGCATGTGTCATGATAAGTGAACTATATATGCCTTTCCCTGATTTATGTTCATGGTGTGGAAATAATCCCTGACTATATTTGGGGTTTGGACTGTTGGTTGGACAAAACTAGCCATTTGAACGTGACAACTTTAGCTGTGGGAAATTGTTTTCAATGTCTCTTCTCTGACATTTCATGATTAATAATCAGGAAGATCATTGTTGGTTGCAACCCTAACTGAATACCCCTGGCTTAGCAAACTATGTCATCCACATTACAACCATACATTCCTCGCATTACAGAAACATTACCTTTACATATGAAAATATTGTATTTTTTAAATTAGAGGTAGATACAGTACATTTATGAGGCATAAAGTGTGATTTGTCTGTGCTATAGCAGGGTGATTTCACTTGGAGGCAAAGTGAGTCTCTTTTCTCTGACTGACAACATGTTCTCCATGTGCATGGCAATGACTCGGCACAGCTCCAGGCCCTGGAAAACACACACACACACACACACACACAAACACACACACACACACACACACGGACATACAGGAACAGCATGACATTTAAGGTGAGTAAAATGCACAGTGGAAATTACATACATACATACATATATGTACACATTATCTGTTTCTCTCTCTCTCTCTCTCTCTCTCTCTCTCTCTCTCTCTCTCTCTCTCTCTCTCTCTCTCTCTCACACACACACACACACACACACATACACACACACCTGCTCTAGCTGTAGCTGTGTGATGCGCTGGTTGAGCAGGTCTCCTATCATGATCTCCACATATGGGTAACTGGAGCCTGAAGTTGGTCTCTGGGTGCGAGTTGACTGGACCTCCTTCAGAGGGAAACGCACCATGGCCTCCTAATCATACACAATCACACAAAAATCAATGAATACACACACAAACAGGCATCACAAGAAACATACACTTACAAACACTCTCTTACAGACATATTTACACAGATATCAAAATACACAAAAAATACAAGATTTAATATTGAGGGAAATGTTATATTTATTTAAGTAATAAAATGGAGGCAAACTCTATAACCAGCAGATGGAGCCACATGCTTTGTTCTGAAATAATTAAATTTTTGCATTAGTTAGCTTTTAATGTAAATATATCAAGGCAATGTTTAAAGAGTGCAACTACTGCTTCAAATGCATACTGTTACACACTTTCAGCTGCACAGTGTGCATGTGTGATGTGACATACATGAGTATCTTTGTTAAGAAAGTGCAGTCCATTCAGATTTACAGCCAGGATGCAGGGGGCATGGATGGACGCCGAGCTGCAGCTCTGAATGTAGAAAAAGGAGGAGCCAAACATGGGGAAGGCACTGACCAGACCTGGGCAAAAAACACACGAAGGGTCACTTTTAATAAGCCAGCACACTCATTGTTCTGAGGAAGATGTTTTTTACTGAAATATTTTTACTGAGCAACATTTCAATACTTCTATGGCTTCTATGGAGGCTATTGTTAAAGGTCCAGTGTGTAACATTTAGGAGGATCTATTGTCAGAAACTGATATATAATATAATAATCACCTGAAAATAATAGTCACTATGTTTTGTATCGTTAGAATAAGTTGTTGTTATCTACAGACACCTTGGGTCATCTTCCATGGAGGCCACCATGTTTCTACAGAAGCTCTGAATGAACAAACCAAACACTGGCTCTAGATACGGCTGTTCGCGGCCACCCTTTCTCGCGCTTGGAAAGGGAAGGCCAATCGAGTGCAAATGCACTGATAGATGCCACTAAATCCTACACAGTGGACCTTTAAGTCACTCTCAGAAATACACACACTCATAAAGAGGTGTCTTACCAAGGAACTGTGCGCGGGCCTGGTATGGGTTTAAAGGCTGGACTTGTTGCATGTGTTGAGTTGTCATATTCAGCCACGGCTGTGAACCCTGTTTGCTGTAGAAAGGTGGGGGGACACACTCCTGCACCTCCCGGCTAAAAACACACACAAAGTGTTAGTTAGGGAGCAAGTATTCATGGTACTGTGTCGAACGTCCAGCAAATGGCCTGTTTCATGTGTGTGTATATTTACAGGGTGGGCAGGTAGATGGTGTCCTTGGCACGGTGCTGTAGGGCAGCCAGTCTGGCAATCTGCTGCATATGCTGTTCACTGGGTTTACCCTGAGGAACCACACTCAGCAAGGCCTTCAGGTAGTCTGGCAACACCTTGAGCAGAGACACAGAGTACAGTTTAGTCTGTTTTTATTTTAATTTATGTTTCTGCTCTTTTTGTGACAGAAAATGTTTAAATCTTGACACATCTTCCTTGTCAGACTGTGCTAGTTGCCACCTTGAAGTGAAGTCTGCTGCTGTTACAAAACTAGCAAAGCAACAAATGATATCAGCCATTGGTGGAAGAAGAGATATGTTACCAAAGTAAAAGTAGTATTACAGCAATGTTAAAATACTCCATTACAAGTAAAAGTCCTGCATGAGAAATCCTACTAAATGTACACAAGTATTAGCAGCAAAATGTACTTGAAGTATTAAAGTAAAAGTACTTATTTCTGCTATATTAAATACAGTATGTGCCACTATTCAATTGTTAATATTGATGCATCAATGTGTACTGTAGCGTAGTTACTGTTGTACTTGTATTTAAGTTTTAGTTTTATTTTATTGTATTTTGCAGTACTTGAGTAAATGTACTTTTGACGTCAGCTGACGGTCAAGCAAACCACACAGGAAAAATGCATGTTTCAACAGAGGAAACATTTTCCCTGCAGAAACCCATAAAGTGAAAAGAGACGGACGTGGATCTGGTCTCCCCATGGTTTATGAGTAGAACATATGACTGCAATTCTGCAATAGAGACTATAGACTTAATATCTACTGTATCTTCATGTGACAGTGTGAATCATAAAACCAGTCACACAGGAAGAAGTAGAAACAGGACATCATCCGTCCTTTGGTTCACACAGCAGATCTCTACCTGATTATAGTGCATGGTGACATAGAGTTCGTTGTCAAGTTTGAGCGCCAGACTCCATATGACTCTTCTGAACCACAGACTGTAGTTGGTGTCAACCGGCTCTGCCTCTGTAGCGATGTCCAGTATGTACTCGCGTTTGTTCAGGGGACGCACATTCTGACCTACACAGACACACACTTCAGTTATTATCTGTTTATCTGTAGTGTATTGTTGTATGTCAAGAGGCCTTGCATTGTAATTCTAGTTTCTATAACAAGCTACATCCTTCTAACCTCTGTGGGTGACCAAAAAGACTGCATATTCATCCAAAGCCTCTGCCCTGTGTAGTCCCATCTCATAGCAGAGCTCCTCGATGACATCCAAAGCAACCTGAAATAAAGAAATCCTTATCATGTTGACCCCAAAATGCAGCATCTGTTTTTCGCTATGTCTAAAAGCTACAGTCATTCCCACTCTTGCTACTTCCTGATTGGTCTAATAAAGCTACCCACTAGCACGATGCTTTCCTTTCAGAATTGATACAATCATTTCATTGAATGTGTGTGTGTGTGTGTGTGTGTGTGTGTGTGTGTGTGTGTGTGTGTGCACTCACAGAGCAAGTCTTGATTTTTAAGTGCCTTTCGATCCCACCTGGCAGCAGGAACAGCTGTCTCTTGGAGCTCCGCCCAGCCTGCATACAAACAACCAATCAGAGGGAGACGTCACAGCAGGGGTTGCTGTTACTGAGAGCAGGAAACCAGCTGCCAAACACTTTAATATGACAAATGCCATACGTGGAAAAGTATCAATCCTACTATAGTATTAGTAATCCTAAAATGTAACTCATTCCAAACATTTGTGCTTAATTTATAATGGCTTTATAATAATCTGTAATAAAATTAGCTTTTACACAAACATGTAGTGATACATTTTATTTTTATATAAAATATGCTGATGTATCATTACAATACAATTTAGTGGATATATTGATAACATCATTTTGTATTTTCCTTTACACTGAACAAAGTATTCCATCCTACTGTACAGCAATCATTACATTATTAGTTCCTCAAATCATTTGCCTCGTGGTTTCCTTTTTGGTTTGGTGCACATTTTAACACTTTAAACAGGTTAAGCCAGGTTAAATCAAGCCACATAAGAAGACTGAATGAACAAATAAGTGACTAACCAGCATAGCTTTGAGCTCCATGCTGTTGGGATACTGTATGCGTCCGCCATACTGAAAAGTCCTCCTCAGATTCTGCTCACATGCCTTGGCAATACCTGTCAGTTAAGAGCAGCAGCCCCTCAACACTTAGATCAATGGTACCTAAGAATAGCATCAGGCTGGCAGTGATGGATTAATGAGTGTGAAGTGTTAGTCTGTGGATACCTTGGTACTGCATCCCGGGGGTGGCACAGGCGTCCTGCAGAAACTTCAACAGAAACGGCTTCATAACATCAGAGCAACGATGGAACGCCGTCAGGATGTACAACAGCCTCCATCCTCTCTGACAACTGTCCCTACACACAGATATACACACAAAGCTACGAATTAAAGCCTCTCCATGGCCACACTAGCACTGATTAAGTCCTCAGTCAGCATGTGAACTAAAATGTCTTACGGTTTGGAGCTGGTGTTGGCAGTAACTTGCTTCATCACCTGGCAGTAGGCTTCATCCTTTATCAGACCATGCTCGCTGCTTAACTACATTTATGAGCACATTTGAATAAGGCTTGTAAAAATACACACAAATACAGTTTGTTTCAGGCCTATTGTTATTTTATGTGCTTATAAAATATGTGAAAGTTTGTGTGTGTACCTTCAGTATAGTAGTGACCAGGTCCTGCTCAGTCAGACCTTTCATCGGGAAGTCTCCCATGAACTTCATTATAGCTGGACAGAAACAACCAGTCAACATGGAAAACCATGCAAATAAATGATCTCCTAAAACTGATCTGTAGACGTGTATTTCTTTCTACAAAACTATCAATTTCAAAATAATAACATCTGTGACCACGGACTGCTTCTCTACCTTCCTCTTCTACCTCCTATCTGTATCCATCCCTCCTCTCTCACCTAAGAAGATATCAGCAGCCACTCTGTTCATCCCACTGTCGGAGAAGTCGATCAGAGACTCCTGGATTGGAGACTGGAGAGACAGGAACATTACAAGGAAGAAATATAACACACACAATATTGTTAGAAAACAAAAGACATGACATTTTTTTATCTTGACCCCACTTCTTTTACCTTAGAGAATTTTACCATGTCGACAGGGTCCCTGCCCTCCTTCCCCTTTTTGGCTTTCTGATCACTGTGGGCAAAACACAGCCAGCAGGCATTTGTCTCAAAGTAAATATGAGCTGAGGACATTTTAATACATATTCACATTATTTTGGCAGTATGTTGTGTGTCTGACCTTTTGTTCCTCTGTGCCTCTCTAAAGTACTTCTTGGCAAACTCAGCCATGTGGTACTGGCCGCTGTGCAGAGGCAGATCGTCCAGCTCGACGCTCACACTGTCTCCATACATCTCATTTACTACCTGATACACACACACAGCGGTAAAAAGTTAAGCAGCAGTGCCACTTAAAGGAACACCAAAGATGTAATTATCTACAGAATATTTCCATTTCTGCAAACCAAAATATTCCAGCATATACTGTATAAACAGCAGCTGATGCCATAATATAGGGGTATTGTTCATGCTGAAATCTGAAATGTATGCTTGCTCGGAGCCTGGTGTTTTATTTCCTGATGCACTGTGGAAGCTGAAAATAAGCATCACGTATCTTTTTTGGACAGTAGATTATAAATATTCTGCTGTAACGTGATAAAATAACTTCTGCACCTCTGTGGAGAGGTCAAGCTCATGGGCAGCTATAGCTGAACCCATCGCCACGGCGATAGCAGCAGATGCAGCCACTCGTCCCTGTCTGTCTCGAGGCTCCACGCGCTCAGCAGGGAGAACCAGGAAGTCCGGGGCAGCCACAGGACGGACGTAGTCACTGGGAAACACTCCTGATTTTCCATACACAGCCCCAAACCGCCAGCCTGTATACACACAGCAGAAGATATGTACACTGAGAGGTTCATATGCAACAGAAAAAACACACCAAATGTTACAAACAAACCCAAAACTGTCACATGCAAACACAGAAAAAGTCCAAAGTGATGTCTTCAAATGTTTGTTGTGTCCAACCAGCAGGACAAAATCCAGAATAATGTTTTTGAGTTTTTATTTTTCAGCTTTTAAGACAAAGAACCAAATCTTCTATTCTCCTTAAAAAGGTCAGGGACACAGAAGTTAAGGCTCTACTGAAAAGAACAAACCAAAGGCCACCAGTAAAAACACACACACACAAACACAACAGAACCCACCAAACTCAGGAGTGTCTCTCTTTAGCTCCTCCAGAAGCATGACCTTCTTCCTCACTATGCAGCCATAATGTTTGCCTGAAAACACACACACACAGTGTGACAGACATGGTATAAAGCACAGAGAAGCGGAGACATACTGTACAAGGTTTACAGAGGCAGAAAGTGGGTCTACAAAGATATCACTGTGCAAGCATGAGTTCCTGAGTGTGCGTCTCACCGGCCTCCAGCCCGTCCATGTGTTGCAGTCTGATGATGTCTCCTTTGTGGAAGCTGAGCAGACTCCTGTCCTCAGTAATGTAATTCCTTACCGCCACCACATACTCTGAGTCCTGACAGAGACATGACTTGTTAGACACTGAACATGTTGCAAAATAACCAGTGGTCCAAAGACATATCATCACATTCCTTTCTGTCTGCATGATTCATAGTTTACATTCATGTGTTTGCTGCTGTTACTTTGTGTGAGTAACAGTGTAACGCATTACTGAAATCTGTCTGTAATGCCTCACTGTCCCTAAATTCAGTAACCGCATTACAATAACTAATCATTACTAATCAAACAATTATGTCTTTACTTGCATAAATACATAAATTCTTTAATTATCTGCATAATGAGCAGATAGAAAAAGCAACAATCGCCTGAATGACTTCTTTTTTTTCTTCTTTTGATGAGAAGGATACAGTTTGCTTGAACTCTGATACAGAAGACATTGAATATTTGAAGTCTGGGCAGTCTTACCGACCACTGCTCTAGTGATAAACATGTCAAATAAGCTGGACTAATCTAAAAAAAGTAAATCTGTCTCTTGTGATTGCCCAAATTTCATTAAAACCTTCCACCAAATATTCTGAATTCAACAAGGTTGCCACGGCACACAGCTGTTTAGCTGATGTCAAAGACTGGATCTCACACAGCTTCCTAAATTCAAGTTAAAATCAAGCAGTTGTCCAGTAATACATAATAATAGATCACCCTGTTAATATGTATTACTGGACTACTGTTCAGTCACGCTAATGCTTTTGTTTATATTTCTATCATAGCATCATGTTTAACCCCTTTTGCTTTGTATGCTTTTATTTAGCTGTTTTATCTGCCACATGGATCTCATTATCGCACTTGACTTCCCCTTATACTCTGAGGTTGTAACAAAATGCATGCTTATTATGAAAGTGCTGTATAAATAAAACTATTATAATTATTGGTGTCAAAATATAACCAATGCATGGTGGCAAATAACAAAATTTTGAGTTATTAAGCTTTGTTGTTTGACCAGCAGATGTCTTCTCATATTAACCATGAACACACATCAGACTGGTAACACCAAAAGCCTTGTATGTATTGTCACACAGATGCCCTCTGACCTTCTTAATCTCTGTGAGGAAGTAGTCAATCATGTGTTTGACCTGCGGGGCCTTGGCTGAGAACAGGATCAGTTTCTCGTTGGTCAGGTTGAACTCCAGCATGTTCTTAGACGGAATCGACACAAACAGGATGTCCGAGTAGCTGCAAAGGAAGTGAGATGCAAAAACCAGGATGTCAACATAAAGTAACACATAAAAAGAAAAAGGGGTCTCAGGTCAAATCAATCAGGCACTCTCACTTCATTATCCTTTTCTTGGTGTTTTAAGACTTTAAAGAGAGACAACTATCAATAGCTAATTTCACCAGTTCTATTTTTTCTCCTTTTTAATGGATGTACCAATAAAAATGTATGAAGGCTTAAAAAAGGAGAAATATTGATGACTTATGGCTGACATCACACAAACTATGTCTGAGGCTCACCTGTAAGGCCGCAGGACTCTGAAGTAGTCCGGGGCAGCAGAGCTGCTCCTCACCATCTTCAGGAGCTTGATGCCTTTATGAGACACAGACAGCACCTGCACTCCTGTCCCCACACTGCCCTGGAACACACACACACACACACACACACACACACACACACACACACACACACACACACACACACACACATAAACACATGAAACTGAGCGCAGGCACACGAGTAAGAGCCCATCAAACCAACTGATGGAAGAAGGCTGCTTTAGGTTTATTTTGAACTTCAGTTCAACTCACATATGAGAAAGAGACAAGAACTCACAGACGCTGGGAAGAGGCGGGAGAAGTAAATGTCCCAAGAATCTCTCGCCATGGCGACCACTTTCTTCTTCACGTTCTCATCATGCGTTCCTGAAACCTGGTCCACCTTGTTTTCAGCTGACAACCAAAACAGAGAAGAAGTGATCAGATCCCAATTGCTGAAAATCTTTCACATTCTGTAAACGTAGAATAGTATTCTGTGGTCTATGAGCCATTATACCACAGAGTGAAGTCATTTAGGGATATGTGTTTTTTCATACCAAACAAAGCTTTCATCTTCTGTCTCTCCTCCTGAGTGATGCGGATGCAGGCCTCAGAGAAGGTATCCTGCATAACCTGCAGAACACATGCACCTTCAGAAAAAAGCATTTCACTAAAGCGGAAATCATTTTTCAGATCACCTGCTGATCACTGGTTGATTATGATTTTTTTACTACGTGGTCCTGCGACTTACCAGCACCTGACTGTTGCTGGCAGTGCATGAAGAGTTTTGTTTATGAGTTACATACCTAATATTATATTCAATTTCTTCCAATATATCCTCTTAAATGTAATACACTGGACTTTTTTTACAAAATAAATGAAAAAACAAGAGAATGTAAATAAATAAATGAATAAATCAACCTGTCTGAAGATCAGATCCAGAATCAGTGGATTGTTGAAGGTCTCTCTAGGATAGAACACCTAAAAACAACAAAGATCAACAATGTAAATATTTATTTATTTAAAAAGTATAAAACATGAGGATGTAAAAGTATTGTTATGTTGTAATATATGTGTTTTTCAGTATGTGTTTCAGCAATCTGTTCTACCATTAAATTTTTAAGGGCGATATGGATCATCTTTGTCCATGTGTTTTTGTGCTCATTAAACACACCTCTTTCCTCATGAAGAGTTTCCAGGGGACGTTGGAGTAGGTATAATATTCATCACTGGTCCTGCTGTGGAGTTGAGTCTGAATGATCTCCTCTTCTACTGGCAACTCTCTAACGACTAGAAAAACACACACACACACACACACACACACACACACACACACACACACACACACACACACACACACACACACACACACACAGAGTTAGTTTCCATACACTCTCACATGCAAGTGTGAAATGAGTAAAGAACTTTTTGCTGTTTATTATTAGGATTTATGTCAGATTAGTATGTGAAAAGTTCACCTGGAGGAGGGGCAGGGCTTATGCTGGAGCTGGTTGGCCCTGCAGGGCGAGACTTGATGGTCTTGGAAACCTTAAGTCCTCTCTCTTCTTGATGTTGGGAGGGTTGAGGTTTCTTTACACTCTAAGACATTTAAAAAAACAATTATTTTAGTTTAACCCTTACCATAACCCTTGTATGTTTATGTGTGTGTGTGTGTGTGTGTGTGTGTGTGTGTGTGTGTGTGTGTGTGTGTGTGTGTGGTGCAAGTGCAGAGTTGGGGTACCGGTGGTGGTGGGTTTGCCATCTGATCTTTAAGGATCTCCATAGCTTCATCATGCGGGTCTGGCTTCTTTGCAAACACCTTTCCATCACCTTTCCTGCACACACACACACACACACACACACAGGTTAAGATGCAACTAAGCAGACAGACAAAATACTATCATCAGTTCTTAAGTACTAGGTTAGGAAGTCATGAACGTGTTACTTTTGTGCGGCAGGTCCAGTAGAAGTTGTTGTGCCAGCAGGCTGGTGCTGTTTGATAATGTCTTTGATGTCATGGCTGGGGTCCATACGCTCTGTGTTACTTGCACTGGATCGGACCACGTCCTCAGGAGGGGGTCCACGTGTCGGACCTGGAATGTCATTGTCTGTTAGATCAAGTGCAGATGTTTGACAATTTCATTTAACGGCTGTTGGATTCAATTTCTATTCTTTCTGCACGCCTCATAAAATCACATACCACCCACAAATTAATTCACTCAGTTTAAATAACGTTTCAGAAATTACAAAAAAGTTCAGACATGGGATGTTGTGGATCATGGTTGGCGTCTTAATCTCTAAACCACAGGGGAACCCCTAAAAAGTCATATTTATGGACTTCTTGTACTCCCAATTCCCAATTTCGTGATGCAGTGGGCCTTCCATCCTCAATGTCATAATGCATCAGTATTTTTCTTTCCGGTTTGAGAACTTGAGTAACTTTAATATCCAGGAACCAGCTGGAATAGCATCCTGCAGCTTCACTGTAATCATGGAATTCAAACCACACAACAAATCTGCAGATTTTACCCTGAAAGTGTGAAACATACTCATTTTTCGCTGAACAGCAGCAGGCTTGTACGGCGACTCTTCACTCTCTTTGGTCTGCAGAAAAACAGGGAGTAATACAGCTGAGTTTGTGTTTACTTCAACTATTTCTGATTTGTATACGTGCTGGCAGGTGTATCCATATTCATGTTCATGCAGCCCCAGAGTACAGTGTATGTGTGTGTTTACTCACAGAGCTGGGCGTGTGAGAGTGTTGTGGCAAGGGTGTATGCTGCTGTGAGGGTGGTGACTGGGGGGCGGGGGCAACAGGGGGGAAGGAAGACAACATCTGCTGCTGGATTGCAATGGCCTGCATAGTCATCTGCTGGGCCTGCAACACAAACACACACAGTATATATTACTTTTATTTCTTATATCACCCATTCACATGAGGTGGCCCGCGGCATCTGTAGATAAATACAGCTCATTCTTAGGTAAGAAAAACATAATGATTATGATATTTGGGTTATTATACACTGATGAAAACATGATTATGAAAGTTATATTATCTTTCTGCCAAGAGATCCTCCTAAATGTTACACGCTGGACCTTTAAGCTAACTGGCTGTAGCTTAATTTACCTTATATGAGAGTGTCATCAATCTGCTCATCCAACTCTCAGCATGAGAGCTGAGAGTTGTACTTCCCAAAATGTTGAGCTATTCCTTGAATACTTGACACACTTGAAGTATAAATTACACCAACAGTAATATCAGATTTGTTCAGAAGAAGGATATTTGACAAACCAGAATGATAGCTTGCTGGTTGATGATGGCCTGTTGCTGTTGAGTGAGTACTGCCTGCTCCGATCCTAGAAATAGACATAGACACCATGTAAATCACTGCAAAGGAGCGAGCAGACTCATCCACTTCAAACAAACCACACAGAGGAACTTTGCAACCTCACACCAAACGGCATGATATAAAAAAAAGTTTAAAAACAATTTAATTTGTTGTAACTCCACCAAGCCCACACGCTTCAGGCCAAACATGCGGGACAACCTAATGCACACCCGATTATTATACCTGGCACACCTGCCATCACAGGCAAGCCTGGAACAACAGAAGTGGTAGGGAGTGAGGGAACCCCCGGCAAACCAGGGACACCAGTGACATGGGAAGCTACATTGGCATCAGCTGCGGGGGCCACAGCAGGTGCACGAGTGGGTGACGGAGTGGGTGCCACACGTGTGGCAGGAGCAGTGGTAGAAAAAGTCTGGTGGTAAGGTTGTGGGGGACGGTTGTATTGGTGGTAATGTTGCTGCTGTTGTTGTTGAGGTTGCTGCTGCTGTTGTTGTTGTTGTTGTTGGTGTTGTTCGTGGTGATGGTGGTGGGAGGGGATTGGCATAGCAGGGATGGGTGGCATCATTCCTCCTGCTACTGGAAGCACTGGCACAGCTTGAGAAGCGATAGGCAATGAACAGGGTAAGAGTTAGGAACAGTGCTGCTTCCAGGACTCAGTCTCTGTTAAATGGATGTATTTTCTTCCTGGGCAGGCATGATAGAACAAGCTAATCAGCACTTCACAGTAAGAGTAAAAGAGTTAAAGTGAGTGAAGATGCAGATTGCAGTGTGTAAGAGAAACTACGGTGGCTGCAAAACCAGCACAAAACGCGAAAGGTCCTATCTCGAGTCAGATGGCTTGTCCATTCTGGGCTACTGCAGAAAGATGGCGGTTTAACATGGCCGACTCCATGGAAAAGGACCTGCTCCCTCTGTAGATAAAAACGGCTCATTCTAAGGTAACAAAAACACCCTGATTCTTATTTCCAGGTGATTAGACACTAATGAAAACAGACATATGAATATAATATTCCCGCCATATTTCACCATATTTCTGCCAACAGAGCCTCCAACATGTAACACACTGGAACTTTAAATATCATATTTGAAAGTTTAGATCCAAAACAACATGTTTTACATACGTAGGTGTGCAAAGTGTTGGTAAACTATCCATCAAACTGTATAGAAGATGCAAAGTGGGTAAACGGGGGAAACAGCGAGCTTGGCACAGTCCAGCAGTAACAAAATCTGCCTACCAACACCTCTAAAACTCACTTATTAAGAAACTAAGAGGCAGTTGAATTCCTTCATCCCTTTTTCTTCAATGGGGATAGATGCCTTAGATTAGTAATTAGGAGTTCAACGTACTGTCTGCATACTGTCTGTATGATGGACGAGATAAAACTTAATGGTCAGAAGATTGAAAATATTCACTGCATATTCTCCAAAAAAGAGGGTGAAAGAGGGGAGAAAGCTTGGCTAGTAGAAAAAAAGCTAATACACATTTACAGATGCTTAGAATATTATACATTTGTGAGCGATAGTGAGATGTTAAGTTTACCTACTGTACGACTGTAGAGCACTGACAAAACAGCCGACAGAAAGAATGACAGTAAATGATAATGTGAGTGTGTCTGAAGGAAAGAGATAGTATAAGAATAATATGTGTAGCAAGAGAGAGAAGGAGAGCGACAGGTGCCTATAGAGGGTAAAGGAGTCATGTGTGGTTACAGTGAATGGCTGTCTATGCATTATCTATGAGGTCAGACTGCCCATTGTGGCCTCTAAGCGACAGATTAAGGTTGGTGAACTGTACACCTGAACTTTTACACTTCAGTCCTGTTCAGTGTTGCTGAGACACTTCAGCATTCACCCTTAAACAGAATGGAAATAATAACAATAATACATACAGTATATTACTAATGATCTTTTGTTGTTGATTTTTTCACCTGCCTTTTTGTTTGTAACTGTGTTTAACACCTTCAATATTCTGCATTTTTATTCCTGCATTTGTCTATTTGTCTGTTGGTTGTTTACTTTTGTATTGCTTTTTTTTTTTTTTTTTTTTACCTTTGACCAGATATCAATAGTTACCCAGGAAATTAAGGTTAAAAACAGAGTAACCCAAAACACTTTTTCCAGCATTCAGGGGAAGCTCTAAAGTGCAGAAAGAGGGCAAAACTCTTTACCAACCTGAGACTAATGACGAGGATTTAGAACCAACTTAGAACAAGCTGAATTATTGATGTCAGTGGGGTGATAAAAAGAGTAAGAGAAAGGCTTGAGTGGCAGGACAAAAGAACGGCTAGAAATAATACAAAAATGATCCCAAAAAAATGAAAGACAGAAGAAGAATAAGGAAAGACATAAAACTAAATAAAAAAAATACAAATATAAAGAAAAACTAATGGACAAGTGGCACTAACACTATATATACAGTAACTAACACAAAACACACTCAGTAACTTCAGTGTTTACCTCCGGGATGTATTCCTGGTGGATAAGGCCGGCTGGGGGCCGAATGAATGTCCCCCTCTCCTCCTCCTCCTGTGATGCCTATACCTCCTCCTCCCTTCATCCTCGCTGACAAACTTCCAGTCTTTTCCATGTCCTGGTAGCCAGAGAGAAGCAGGGAACAGAGATTCAGCAGATGGAAAAGGACGACTGTAGATGTTGAGAAAGTGGAGTTTGAGAGACATGAAGAGCAGGGTAAGAAATGTGTGTGTGGAGACGCTGAGGGATCAAGGGAGAGGGAGTGGATTGTATTGGTTGATTCAGACCCTCTGTGAGGGAGTCAGTAGAGCCGCAGGAACTGAATACTCCGCAGGAAGTACCGTAGACCCTGGAGGAGAAGCTCCAGCACAAGTATAAGAATCTAACGAAATGTTCTGCAACATAACGAACCCTATTGCTTCAACACAACAAAACCACATAGATAGGTTCCTGGGAAAATGCTTTACTGCTCAGATTTGTCGTCAGAAAATCCAAATGAAATGTTCTAATTTTACCACCAACACTCTCTTTGACATCCCTAGTTAACACCCTAAACATACCTACACTTTCTTCCTGTTTCCTCCCAAATACGAGGGCTTTTCTTGTTTTCCCAAATACACAAAATGTGACGTTGTTAATGGACAGTAATCCCCACACAGCTGTGCATGCACGCTTCCTGCTGTTATAGTCAAATACGGTAGGTCACACAGTAACCTAATCCCCCCTCCTGTCTGCTCCATTCATACCCAAACAGAAGCAGTGGATCACATGTTCCACCCGTCCATCAACACTCCCTTCCATTCACACTCAGATGGCAGATCAGGTGGAGGGAGCGTGACAAGAACGTTTTATGCATTTCAGCATTAAACTAAGGAGAATTTCTTTAATGTATAAATCTGCCTGTACCTGTAAATATTGCACTCAAGGCATTATTAATTAATTTATTATCTTTAGGAATTGCTTGCTTTGTCTGACCAATGGTCCACAATCCAAAGATCCAATTTACAATATATGATAATACAATACAAAACATCAAATTCTTACATCTGAGAAGCTGGAAACAGTAAATGTTAGGCATTTCTGCACTGTAAAACTTCTCAATTTAGTGATATCAACTGAGCTTTTAAGTTATAAGTTTTATTCATTTAAAGTGAATCAAACTTAAACATTCAAGTTTCCATTTTTAATTTCAGAATTTTAGTCTTCAACTCAAAATGATGAGTTGAATGAAAGTGCTACTGAGATTTGACTATACTAAATAGGATATAGGATAAGATTAGTACGTTTCCAGCATGCAGTGTTTGAGGTTTAAAACTCTGTGTCTTTAACACATGTTAAAGGCTGCTCTGGTTGTTTCTTCTGATAATAATGAAAACTATGAAAACCATTGAAGGTGAGTAAATTC
Organism: Dicentrarchus labrax; assembly: GCF_905237075.1. Lineage (NCBI taxonomy): Eukaryota > Metazoa > Chordata > Actinopteri > Moronidae > Dicentrarchus > Dicentrarchus labrax. Next base: position 3,296,627 of record NW_026136722.1, on the reverse strand, counting down.
AATCCCTACACCAGCTTGTGATGTCTTACAGTGTATTTGATGATTAAACAAGCTAATTAATTAATCAACTAATCGCTTCAGCATTGATGTGTTTCTAAATCAGAAGGTGTAGATCAGTGTCAGTACTCACAATGCTGCTGTCTGACAGCACAGGGTCAAACAGACTGTCCAGGTAGCGATCCATTCCTCTCTGAGTGTGACCATCACTGAACGCATCCGACTCTACTGGACACAGACAGACAGCCGAGTTACACTTTACCATCCAACCAGAAACCATCACTATCTAACTTATGCTGCCATTGTGCTTATTGGTTTTACCTGGTTACTGCATATTATATTACAATAGATGTGTGTGTGTGTGTGTACCGTGGCTGTAGTAACCGTCAGAGTCAGGCAGACTGTAGGCTGGTCTGCTGCTGCTGTTTAGAGGAAAGGCAGGAGGAAGCTCTTCATCTGAGTCAAAGCCACTGCCAAACAAAGCACTGAGAGAAGAGGAGAGGAAATAAATGAATCTCTTTGGTGTATCTACATTTTATGTATGCATGTGAGTGTTCTGTATACTGACAGGCTGGCATTAGCTCGGACTCGTGCAGGGTCATCAGTGCTGATGATGAAGTAGCTCTTCTGCTTTGGGAATTCATTCGGAAGCTCAAGGTCTGCAATCAGGTCCATCACATAGTCGTGACCCGCTAACTCCACCCACTGGCCGTGCTCCTTCATCAGGACTGAACTCCCCCTCCACCAGTCGGACACTCCCCTACAAGCAAGAACACACACTTTAAATACCTGCCTGTACATTGCACTCAAGGCATTGTGTACTGTGTGGATGTTTTGCTGTAAAATAATATTATAATATTATTAGATATCAGCACCTGTGGCGCAGTATGTCCCCTGCTAAATCCTCTCCACTGGTCCAGGAATGGACCGGACACAGAAACGATCCTCCTACAGGGACAGATGAATGAATAAAGTAAACAAAAACAGTAGGCTATCTTTCCATTGTAGTTTTTAAAATCACACCAATTGTTTAGTGAAAATGAGCAAAACGCAATAAATTGTGCAATTGAAAGACAGAGAGCCCTGTAGTTCACCTGATCCTGACTAGCAATGAATAATCAATGATCAAGGGCTGTAATTGATCCCCCTCAATAAAAGTGATGCCAGCAGTCCCTGCCACACACATATACTTGCTTTGCTTTGAAGCGTGTACTCATTTAAATTTTAGGTGAGAAAGACTGCTTACATTGTGTTTAATAAGCCTTTTGTTTTTCTTTTCTAAATTGAAAATAAACTGTAATGGAGAAAATTAAAAGCAGTACATTTTGTGATTATGTGTATAGTTGCTGCCAATGATTTGTTTCAAGTTTCCTGGCATGATACCCCAGGAAGAGCAAAGGAGCAGACAGTTAACTGCGTAATGTATTATTGAATTAATTAATGCATTCTGGCCTTGCAAGACATTAAGACCTTGCTGTATTCACATCGCTTTTAGCCCATAAAACTACCACTCCTTCATCTGCTGCTGCTTGGCTGGAGTACCTTTCTTGTCAGCGCTTTAGGGAACCAGCCAGTGGATGACTTTTTGCTTTTTCTGTCCCTCTGTCCTTAAATTGATGACCTCACAGGATGGTTGATGCATTGTAAATGAGTGTATTCTGAACTGTCTAGAAGAGTGTAAAGGTATGGTTGTGAAAATGTGCACTTGTCTTTGTAAAATGTTGTATTGTGAACACATCAGCTGCTAGGTGTGGTTACCAATGATGGGTGAGAAGACTCTTTTTTAAAGGTTGGTAATGCATTACGTAACCTGTGTTGTGCCATTACTTCAATAGAAACATATATTAAAAAAGAAAAGGCAAGATGCATCTCACCATCAACGCAGTGCACGTGCAACACCATGTTGGCCTTCTTCCTATTGGCTGTCCATTCCAGCAGCGACAGAGGATAGGTACGCGCTGTCTCGGGGGCGGAGCCTGAGCCTAGCTGCGTCTTCTGATTGGCTTGGATGAGTCTGTGTTGCAGCAATGCTTGGCAACCAGCAGGGCTGTGGTCCGATACAAACCTAGACACGAAAGGTTATACTCATTTTTTTTAAATCAAATTTTAACTTACTAATTATTTCATTACAAATGTAACAGGTGGCAAACATTAGCAAAAGCCTGTCATACATTTTGATCAATTTAATTCATTTCCTTATTTATTTTCCAATCATGGAGGCATATAGTTATAAATTGTTATTTTTAGCGAGCTTCAATCCAATTACATGATTTTTCAGTTTTGTATATGTTTATCTTATTAACATATATTACTACCTAACAGCCATTTGCATGTGGATGTGCACATTTTAATCAATATGATTTCTGTACACATGTGTAATACATTTGGCTCACTTCAGTAGATATTTGTCCATCTTGGGCGACGGAGCGAAGCTGCAGACACACGCCAGCAGCAGCAGCCAGCCTCTCTCTGCATTGTCATAGTTCGCGTTCCTCCACACCTGGTTGACAACCTGAGCCAGGATCTCATCCCGTAACCCTGGAGATAACAGGCCCCTCTGGATGATGTAATTCCCAAACATGTTCTCCTGCGCCCCGTTCAGGTGAGGGTCGCCCATGAATCGTAACACCTGAAAGCAAAATAAAGGCAGAAAAACATTACAATTAACTTACTTATAGCATGTTGTGTACTGTAGAGCATGGCTCTAAAATACTGCTGCTAAAAGCTGTATTTTATTGATTTACAGAATCATTTGACCGTAAACAGCTTAACACTTTTGTAACATTTAAAAGTTGTTTTATAGAACAACAATGACACAGAACTAGGGACTAGATGATAAATCTGGGCAGAATATGAATTCCAGGTCCATAGGAAAGTTGAGTTTTTAGAGAAGTCAGACTACCATGATGAAGAGCTCCAGAGCTTCTCCTTTAAGGTCATCTTCTATACGGGTCAGAGGTGCCTCCAGAGGTGCCATCAACATCCCAAACTTTGGTTCCTGTGGCAACAAAAAAAATGTAAAATTGTTTTAGGAAGCACATCTACACCACGTGTGCATTCAGGGTGCATTAACACAGTGGTGTAGTTCTCCCTGACCCCTTGTTGTTCTGTAAACTGACATTGTCACTCTCTTGGACTTGGCTTCTTGATGTTATAACCTGAGTTTTACAGTCCAGCATTGGATCAGTTTCAGGAATAATAATAATAAAGATTAGCCTTTTCTGATTTACTGTAGTACTGTAGTAAGTGCTGTAATTTTGTGAGTGAGAGGGTCATGTTTCTGTCGGTGTCCTTATTAATCAGTTTCAGTTCGGTGGCATGAAAAAACTAAAATTGCTTCCCTTTATGACTCAGCAGATATGTAAAATTTTTACAGGGCAGTTTTATGAATGCAAATCTGGGCAATAACAACAATTACACTAGTTATACCATATACAGTATGTTTCAAGTTGGTCTGTAGGAGTGAAGCTGATGCAAATCTCACCCTGAAGTAGATCTGTACGTAGCGGTAGAACGGGTAATTGTTGATGTCCAGAGGCAGAGTGAGCTGACCCTCTTCCTGGATATGAGGAGCTTGAAGCAGAGCCAAACAGTCGGAGTGCAACTCCCTCCTGACTAGAACGAGAGAGAGAGAGACCAGCATACATATATTGTAGGACTGTAGGAGCATGGAGTGCTTTAAAGTATGTTTCAACACGAAAACTACCAAAAAACTGGAGTTCATCAACTAGAAATATATGAATGTGTACTGTGCTACATTTGCTACTGCTGAAGCTGACCAGACATGATATGTAGACTTAAAGTGATAAAGTGATTTAAATGATAAAAGTGTGTTGTTTCTTTCCCTTGTGGTATATTACGCAACTGATTCCACTCACGTCCCAATCTGTCAGGACTATTCAAATAATTTCTGGAGCTGATACTGTCGGCGCTGATGAGATGCAAAGGGCTGAATGAAGTGCTCAGCAATCTGGTTCATAAATAATATGTGTGTGAACATTAATGTGGACTTCACAAAAAGGAAGACAGACATTGACAGACCTCCTGCTGTCTGCAGTAAAGCTCCCAGCTCTGCAGGGATCACCAAGTGTGTGACATTCACCACCTCCCTCTTGGTCAGCTCCTGAAAGAGTTATTGTTTTGTTTTTAATTCATCTGAAAAGTGACAATACATTTAGACAGTTTCCCTTGAAAACAGAGTCTAAACTTCCATCATACCATCTCTCTCCTCCTCCTCTCCTCTTCAACTTTCCTGTGGGCTTCAAACTTCATCTGCAAACAGATTGCGGAAATCATACACTGAACATTTTCACTTCTGTTCCATCCAGTATACGCATGGGGGATTTATGTTGTTTATGTATATGTATGAAAGGAGATGTATTGTCCTTTGAAAGTGGACTTCATGTACCTTGATGTATCTCTTGCGGTTGACGTACATGTGGACAAGAGATCGAAACCGAACCAGACTCTCCCTCATTTTCACATAGCGCTTCCTGGAGGGCAGAATGAGAATTGGAGCACCATGGAATTTCACATCATCATTGACACCAAGAAACTAAATTCTTTTTATTTTGGATAATGCCGTTCTCACCTGAAGCAATTTGAAAGTTCATAACCAGTTAAAAACTCCTTATAAGAGGTTTAACTATTTTTCTTACCATTGATTTAAACTATACCATAATGTGCCATTGTTTTAAAATCTCTGTTTCCCATTTTAATGTCTGTGTATTGGGGTCTCCCTTCATTTGTTTTTCACACTACTACAATGGTAAACAATCAAGATAGTAAAAGTCTTACATAAAAGCTTGCCTGTCAACTAAATCAGGCTTCTTACTTGGTGGATGTCCACAAATCTGTTGATAATTGTAAAACTAGCAGTAGCAGAGATGCTGACCTTGTGAGGAAGCCTCTGCACTGTGCCTGCAGCCCGATGATCTTCTTGCGGAAGGCCACGAAGCGTTTCCTGACGAAGAACATGCGGGTGTAACGCTGCAGGGTGAGAGCAGCAAGTTGTCGAGTGCGTTCCCGTTTACACTCCAACAACTGGTAGATGTCCTCCTTCAGAAATAGCTGCCACATGCACACACAGACACGCACACATGTGTATGAGTCATTTGGAAAACAAAAAACAAAATAAAGTTTGGAGGTGTAGCCCAACATAACAACTGTCACTTGACACCACCAAAGCTTGTATGGCTGTTTTTCTGTTAGTTTGTCAAATGAGAGGAGAGCCTCACCTTTGTGACTCCAACATGGTAGGCTCCTGGTCTGAGGGGACACAGTTTACTGAGCATTATCACACAGTTCTCTCCATTGGCCGCTGGAGGCTCTCGTATCCCCACCAGGGACTTATACCTGGGAATGACACACAATCACATGCATGTACACACACACACAAAAGAATGAAGCGGTCTGCTGCAACAGGTGGCGCTCTATCTTTTTAGGTGTTAGCTATCACTTCCCATCCTAACCACCCACCTCCCTACCTATGTGTTCAAGTTTGCATTACATGTAGATGCAGATTGTTGACAAATTAAAGGGAAACCCACAATAAAGTGTTTTAGTAAAGTCTTGGACCCTAATAAGCCTGCTTCAATGTTCTGCGGCAGAGATTCAAAACGTTTCTGAACTCTACTGGGAGGGTGAACATCATTCTTCCAAAAGATATTTAAAAATGTGTTGTTCTGATGGTGGCTACTATTTATCTTAGTTTTGTGTGTTAGAATGCTAATGGGAGGATATAGAAAAGTCATTTTAACTTGTTTGTGCATAAAATGACTAATCCTACATCCCCCTATGTATAAAACCTTCTATTTTTCAAAACTTTTCTGTTTAAAAAAAGTTTTAGAACTAGGTTTAGGAACAAAGACCATTCGTTGAACTCCTCTTATTTCCGCACAAAAAGTATAAAAAAGCATACATTCACTTTTTTTCTTTTCCCTTCTCACTCTCTTGTTGAAATACAGTAGCTACTGGGGCTCTAACCTTTATCAAAGTCTTGACTCCCTCACGGTTCCTCCCCATCTTCCCACCACGAGCCGACAGTCCATCTTCAAACTCCTCCATCCATTCGTCCACAACCCTGATTTCTCCTCTAATCCCTTCATCCTTCGCCCTTCCTCCACCTTATTCCTTCACCCCCTTCGACCCTCAACCCTTATCCATCCCTCATCCTTCATCCCTTGAGCCTCATCACTCCATCCCTTCTACAGGACATTATCTTGGTTCACCTTCATCCATTATATGCAATAACCCATTCTAATTCCATATCCTCATTGTTAGTCAATCTATAGATCATGTCTATTGAGCAGAATGGATGAGACAGTGTTAAATTAAACCTTCATGGTTTCATGACGCAGTGATAGAAGCCACAGAGAAGCACCAAAATGGCTGCCACCATCCAGTGATGTGTTTATGTTACCTGAACAGGAAGATGTAGAATGGCATTCTGACAGGATACCCCTCCCTACGGATCCTAATGGTCTCTAGGATGCCTGAGTGTCTCAGCTGGCTGCTGACCAGCTCGTCCTCAAACACACCTGGTTGCTAAACGTAGATGAACACGTAAGCACATTCAAAAAACAATGACTGTCATTAACTCCAGGGTACAGACTGAACTCATTGTGAAGTGATCAGTGTCATCATTAAATCACAGAATGTTTGAAAATCTACCTTCATATTATTTGGCTTAATACAGCGAACAAAAAAAGGGTTGCACCTGAAATGGAAGATTAAACCATGTGAGCAGTAACATCAGTAACCAACTCATTTTATTTTCCAATGCAAAAAACTTGTCTCTTGGATTGGAAATAACATTCTTGCTTATAATTCATGTGAAATCTGAAAATTGTGCCAGTTTGTGGACATTAATTATTTTCTAAGAGTATATATTTCCAATTCTCTCAGGTTCACCTCTCCATCTTCTCCACTAGCTCTAGCAGGGACTGTTGGAACTTGTTGCTGACAGTGGGAGCTTGGTATTTTCTGGTGACTGTGCTGCTCTTCCTCATGTGACCTCCTCTCTGCTGACCTATGACCTCTGCGTGAACCAGGAAGAGGTTTGAGACCATCTGGACACAAAAATACATTCACAGCATTTATAAGTACATTATTTATGTTCACATGAATTAGAATAAACATGATCATACATGCATACGTTAATGTGAAGATGCTCCTCTCACCTTGTTCTTACTCTGAATGAACAGGTCCAGAACATCCTGACGGACCTGGTCGTAGTTCTTATCGAGAAACTTGTAAACCTGCATCATCGACATCACAAATTATTACAAGATCAGTCCCAAAAACAACGGGATGGATTGTTGACATGAAATTTGGCTCCGACATTCATATCCCCCGCAAGATGAATTGGTGATGCCTTAACTTTTCTTGCTGCGCCATCGTCACATCAAAGTTTTTATTAGACTCTTATTGTCTAAAGAGTCTACAGGAAAAGTCATGGGATCATCAAAGTCATTAAGATTCCATGAATGGAGAATGGCTATACTCACGGTACAGATCAGCTATCAATAACATTATTGATGTCTCTGAATCAGAAACATTCTCTTGCTAACTGACAGGCCAACAGAAGGTTTTGTCACTTGAGATGAGCGAATGAGGCGCTGTGTACCTGGTAGGTGACCCGGCCGGCAAAGTGCTTGATGGTGAACTCTGGGAGGGGCATCTTTGGCTTCAGATACAGCGGATTGTGGCCATGGTGATAGTGACACTTTTGGAGGAAAGTGTGGTCTGTTGCCTGGCAACAAAGCAGAGACATGTACAATAGTTTAATCTGTGGGTAAAACAGATTTGTAAGTGACTTCAGGTTTTCCTTGGGTTTCTCCTGCCCCACCTGTGGGAAACAGCTCTGGTCATCCAGAATCCTGAGTATCCCATGAGGTTTAGCAGCAATGACATCAATGCAGGGCTGGTTGTCACTGAATGGGATGTCCTGCCAGGGGATCTGTTCCCGGGTGTACTCTTCCTGAATGGGGATCACACAAATGCACAAATCCATTGTCTATATACAGATTTAATTAACACAGTGGTTCTTTTATTGGTGTCAAGGACCCCCAAATGGATAAACATTTGATTTTTGACAGTGATTCAATAACTGTCTAGATTTAAGATGGGCAGAAAAACTGCAAAGTAATTGAGCATGAAACATATGCACAGAAATTCATTCTTATTAAATTACTACTACTACTACTTACTTCGCAAACTTCTAGTCAATGAAATAATAGAACCGGAACCATCTCAAGGACCCCAGAGGGTCCCCAGAACTGCTGAATTAACATGTCTTATTATTGTTTCATTATTATTATGCTTTGTGTGTGTGTGTGTGTGTGTGTGTGTGTGTGTGTGTGTGTGTGTGTGTGTGTGTGTGTGTGTGTGCCCGTAGGTGTGACGTCGACTCACCTGTTCCTCTCTGAATACGATCTTGTTGAAGAAGAACTGCAGGTACTCGTTTGCATAATTAATGCAAAGCTGCTCGAAGCTGTTGAAGGCCAGATCCTGTTGTTCCCACACACACACACACACACACACACACACACACACACACACATACAAATACACACAACTGGTTTGTTCTATGTCTCATCTACATGTCTAAAGAGTGATTATTGTGGAGTCTCTGAGCTGTGCAACAGAAGGAAGTGACAGACAGCTGATAAGATGCTCATCCATCCTGTATGGAGGAGTGTAAACAAATAAGAAAATTTGCTTACCTCAAATCCATAAATGTCCAGGATAGAGATGGAGAGGGTGTGTTGGCGGGGGTACACCTGAGCATTGATCCTCTCTGTTAACCAGTGGAAGAGGAGCGAGTACAGGATCTTGGCAACAGCATCTCTGGAGGACAAATATTAGTGTGTGATAGACAGTTAATGAGTGTGGGACAAGAATACTGGATAGAAATAAGGAAGAGAGACAGAGAGGAATTAAAACATGCTCCATCCATAATTCACTATTATCTTTAAGGTGGTGTGAGAAAGAATGAATTAGACGTTATGACATATAGGACGGGTTATTAAGGATCATGTAAGAGCCAACAGACATTAATCTCTGGTTAAATGTACATCCGATTGTCATTGCAGATTAGGGAGCAGTAAAAGTATTTTAATAACAACAGATAGGGCCTTCCCAAATGTATATATAATGTGTACTTACTTGTGATTTAGCATGTCAATTTACAAAAAAATCAGTTACTTGAATATTACTTGAGTATTTCCATTTAATGCAACTTTATACTTCTACTCCACTATATCTCAGAGGCAGATAATGGACTCCATGACATTTGTCCGACAGCTTCAGTTACTAGTTACTTTTCAGATTACCATGGTCCAGTGAAATCTTCAAATTTAGTCATTTAATTTTTTTAATGAAATTATTTTTGTTCTACATTTTCATACTAAATACTAAAACTAAATTACTTCTTCCACTACTTTAAGAAAATATCTTAATGGGAACAAAATGGCTAATTCAGTGACATTTCCCCTTCAGAAAGGTATCACATGCAAAATACCCCTCGAGGAAAAATGATACATCTTCATGCAGTGCATGCTGGGTATGTAGCTTTCTCTCACCTGGCATCAACAGCACTTTCCACAGACAATGGGGTGTAGATCTTGTCCCTCATTGTCTCCTGCAAAGAAGACAGAAGGGTTTATTTCGGCAACACATTTTATGAGAAGTGAAGGGTGAACAATAGACCTTTTTCACAGCAGTCATTTTGACATGAAATAGTAGGGTAAACACAGGTGTTACCAATGATACTAATTAAGGTTCTCCTCCATTCAGGTCAAACAGAGTCAGGATGCTGCTATTGTGCATGTTGGTTCACTAGTTGGTAAAACTATTTATTGTCAAAATGACTGCAAAGAAAAAAGTCTCCTTTAGCATCTTGGTGCCTATTTAATAATCTAAGGCTAATTTAATCTATTTAAATATTAAATAAAGCCCCTTTACACAAAGTCCACCTATATAAATGTTTCATATAAGTGTTTCACTTATGTTGCCAATTAGACTTTTTTGTGTAGACTGAGGTTGATTGACAGCTTCCTCACTGTTAGTATTGCTGTACCTGTTAGGGCGGGACAGTAGGCCTTTTTTACAGCAGACATTCTGACACAAGTTATATGTTAAATACGTTGGTAGGATGAGTGTTTAATGAATTGACCTTTAAAGCTGGACTGGAAGAGCAGGATGACTGTAGGCTTAACTGTGAAATCTACATACTGTGCTCAGGGACTGTATTAAAGTTATTAGGGCGAGAAGGGGTCAAAAAACATGGAGGATTATGTGTTTTATCTTTTTCCTGAAGGAAGGGCAATCTGAAGAACATAAGAGGATCTTTTCATTTATACTTACCCCAGATTAATATTTTACTTCAACTTGTCACCTGAGCCTGGTTCAATCAGTCTCTTGCAGTGGAAATAACTGCTCAGTTCTTGGTCCAAATTTAGTAGTAAGCACCCGAAGTTTTTATGACTTAACAAGTAGTACTAGTTATATTATCTGATACTGTAAATTAAGGGAGAGGGTGTTGCAATACTTCAAGGGGAGGATCTACTGAACTCTTTAACAATGCCGGGGAGGGCCTTGCTTTTTTGAAAATCATTTTCATACAGTCCCTAAAGTGGGAAACATCATACTTCCCCCACACTTTCTCTCTTCTCACCCCATCTGCTTTACGTTTTACTCTTCTCTTACTTCTATCACCACTTTACCTCACTGACATCTTCTTCTTTGCTTCCCTCCTTCATTTCTAATCTGCCACTTGTATTTCTTTCACTCTCGTATTCGTTGACGTGAGTGTCTAGGACGAATGCTTTGAGACTTGAGACCTTCTCTTGCTTAAATGCACTAGATTATCACACGTACACACAAACACACATACACATGCACAGACACACTTCTCAAAGGAAATGCGTGGATACGACCAACTCCTCTCCTGTTATAGAAACATAGAAACCACCTTTGTAATTAGAAATTCAATTATACAAAAGGCTCTTAGTGTAGTGCATGAGAGAGTGTACGTGTGGAGGACATAGGGTGCACCATGATGATATACTTCAAATATATTTCTTGTCAGAAGTATCTCAACACCATCAGGACAACTGGAATCTACTTCTTCTTTTAAACTGGATGTCACTGGTACTGGAATATGAAAGAATGTGGATCGAAAAAAGATTTGCCAAGAGGACAAATCATTTTGCTGGACCTGCTACCCCCCCAACCTGACCCTGGATAAGCGGATGAAGATGATGATGATGACAAATAATTTTGGTGACTGAAAAGGTTTTTTTTTAAATTTCCGTTTCGTTGGCTAATATGATGTAAATGGAGCAACAGGGAAAATACAGTGGCTGGAGAGCTAGAATACTCTTTTTGGTTGAAAACATTGTGAATAGGTTTGTTGAACCTGATCTTCTTTTCTTGTTCTTTTTTCTTCAGATTTTTTTTTTTTTTTTTTTTTGTTGTTTGTGCTTTTATCCACTAATACCAGCAGGGTCAACATGCATCCCATGGAGCTGGTATGGATTCAGTGTCTGTTGGCACAAGGACACGATGACATCTAAAGATCAGGACTTAATGTGTGTGATACAAGCAATACTCTTTTCTTTGGTAAAGTCATTCTTTACTTTACCCTGTTAGCAATACAGCTCTTGGATTCCACCAGCAAAGGAATACAATGCAGTAATTAATTTTCTTCATTCGTCCCCTAAAGATCTAAAAAACAATTTGAGAGTATTCGCCCCAAACGTATATGTGAATTTAAAGGACTTCTGCTCCTGCCTGGTAAGATGCTCAGGAGATTTAACACAAAGACAATGAGAAGCACAGTGATGTGTCCAATAAACTTGAAATTATCAAGCAAATAAAAAGTTTCTGTTTTGGAGAAAGAGAGCAGAACCCTGAACGGAAATGAAAAAGAACATAGCTCAATAGCGAGTGTGTGAATACTGTATGTGTACGGGATGAGTGTCTGGGTGCCAACATGTTTGTTTGTTGTTGTAGAAGCAGTTTTAATTGTTTCATGAAGAGATTTTGTTACCACGTGGAAACTAAATCGGGCTGCTTTACATGAGGTCAGATGTGATTTGAGATTTGTCTTTCCAAACATAATGAATGAATGACTGAATGAAGACACATGGAGGTCAGAGGTTAGAGGTAAGGCACCTGACAGGTAACTAAAATCCAAGATGTAATGTAGAATGAAAGAGGTATCAGTGCTGATGACATTACAGCTAAGGCTTTGAATCAATTTTGAATTTACAAACATTTTCATACATGTTCTTAATAATCAGCTAAATCGGGTGAAAATTGTATTGTAATTGAGAGGCCCTTCTTGAGGATCAGCTAGACTCCATATCTACGTTAAAACTATTCTCAATAAAATATTTTGTGCCTTATTCAAAAGGTGCAATGCACTTAAAATGTATTTGTTTTTCACTGTAGAAAGAAACCTCTGAGCTAACTACAGCATGATGTTTCAATGTATCTTCAAATACATGATATAAATAAAATTATTGAATGCATATGGATTTCATGGGTGAATTGAATAAAATTAAAGAAATGTAATGATACTGAAAGAAAGATTATTGATAAACAGTAAACTACCCTAGATCCCAACATCCCACAAACCTTTGGTGTATAAAGGTAGTCAGCTTGGCTAGAGAAGGTATTATAAAGTCAACCACTGGAAGTCAGGAGTACAAGACAACTGCACAAGTAGATCTTTCTCTGTGTGTGGCATCGACAGGTGTCATTGTTTCTGGGTAAACGACACTGAGCGGCGATACAGTGTCTTTAACGTCAGTACACTGGCATAGTGCCATGTTACTGTACCTACCTGTCAACATTAGGTCAAACTCAACTGTAAATATATTGAGTGTGACTGACAATATAATAATAACCACCCAGACTAATAATGATAACAAGGATTCAAACCTCAAACACGTCTTTCTCCAGCAGTTAATGTTGGAGCATTACTCTTGTGAAATCTAATTAAACAGGGATGCCTCAGTTTGATTCTCACTGTGACTTTAAAGGTGATGGCTTTCTGTAGTCCCTCTGGAGAGATCTGCAGCAGCTCCGCCACCACTCTGATCTCCTGAGCACTCACCACTGACGCCACCTCCTGGCCATCAGCCTGCAATGCAAAAGGGAAAGAGAGAGAAAATACACCTGATGTGCTTATGATCACCATATTCTAATTACATCATAATGCTTTTCTCTGTAATCATTTTTCTGTATTGTCTTGGTTTAGTTAATTTCTTATTTTTAGTTCACTATATTCCTCTCATCTGGTGGTATATGTACAAGTGTATTTGAATTGCCTGAATTGTCGCCAGTTAAGTGATATTAATAACAAAAATAAAAACAAACAAATATCCTTTTGGAAACAATACCTCATATCTCTGAAAGTAGACGTTGCCCAGGTGCAGTATGGAAGAAAGAACTCTAAAGATGACCGACTGGTCTTCAGGGGTGAAGTGAAGGATCTCCATGGCAGCAAGCAGACGCAGGAAGTCCTCTGCATCATTCTTTCCTGTTATCCCACAATCCCCTCCCTGCATGGAGAGAAACGATACTTCCAAGTGATCTGTGTCTCAATTTGACATTCCTGCAAAGTGGTGAAAAACTGATGATTATGCACCACTGTGTCTTTCTACCTGGTTGAGGTAATAGTAGGTCTCAGCCTCTTGTAGATAGAAAGCCTGCTTCTGCTGTGAGGGAAGACCCGCCAGCATCTCGTAGAAGATATGATAGTTCCTCTCATCTTTGGCCTGAAGGGGAAACACAAATTTAAAGCTTTAACATACAGAAAAATATAAGATATAAAGTGTAATCTTGTGTGTGTGCCTGTCTACATGTGTCACCTGGAAGACAATACGAGACTTTTCCAGTAGATACTGAGAGGTTATGGCACCATTGATCACACCACTGGACAGAGAGAAAGAGACAGCAGAGAGCACAGAGCAATCAAGAAAAGAGACAAAAACTATAATAATAACAATAATAATAACAATAATAAGCACTTTTCAAAACACAGTTACATAGTACTTTATGATAAAAATAAACAGAACACAGTTCAGTATAAAAGTGATTGAAGAAGAGATGGAGTGTGATGGGAACAGAGATTGGTAGCTTTTGTGTATTTATTTCATACTCACTCCTCTAGAAAGACCTCTATGTATTTCCCGAAGCGACTGGAATTATCGTTCCGTACAGTTTTGGCATTTCCAAAAGATTCCAGTAGAGGAGCTGCCTCGAGTATCTACCAGGCATTCAAACACACAGTAAATCAACAACCTTTATCAGCTGGGTGACAAATATGCTATCTTCCTATGACAGTAATAGCTGGTCAATAGCATACATGTTCACCGTTTCCGTGTTCACAAGAAAAGATAACATCAACACAACAGAATATTGTCACACACCACAGCAAAACACAGCAACCTGCTATTCTTATGGCCATATGTGTAGATGAGGTGTAAAATGTAAAGCACAAGTCATGCACGGAAACCCACTACCTCAATCTGCACCCAAGAAGAGATGTGGAAAAAAGACGCACAGAGGCATTAGTCATCCTTCAAGACAGGAACATGTGTGTGTGTGTGTGTGTGTGTGTGTGTGTGTGTGTGTGTGTGTGTGTGTGCATGTATCCAAATATGCTGGCATCACTTTGTGCATGTCAGGATGTGTGTGTGTGTGTGTGTGTGTGTGTGTGCACACCTGTTGCGCAAGATTGCATTTGTGATGTATTGCTGCAAGGTAGCGAAGGACTAGTTTGGTGGCCTCTGTTTTCCCAGATCCGCTCTCCCCACTGAAACACAGTAACACACACTCACTGGACAATATGTTTTTTTTTTCTTTTATCTAAACCTTTAGAGGAGATGCCCAACTGGCCATAACAAATTAACCCTAACAAATACAATGTGCTCCAGCATTCATGGTATGTTTGAAACCTTAATTGATAGAATTAAATGTTATGAAATGAGCTATTCTGGCTCACCAGTCACACTGGCTCTGTCAAATACAAAACTACAAAACAGAATGAATAGAAAACTTTTACATGATGGTTGATTATGTCTCAAAGTGGATGTAGAGCCGACAAGCACAAGAAAAAAATCCATTAGCTAAAAGGTCATGTAGTGGAAGATCCAGTTATTTTGTTGGCAAGGCCAAATAGTGAACATTATCCGCACTTTGAGCACCACTAAACCCAGCTTTTATTAATCACTTAGAGCGTCGATTATTTGATCCTTCTCACCTCCCCAGTGGCGTCGCTTGTGGAGTGTTTGACTTAATTGACTAAGTGATGTGAGACCAGGCTAATCTTGCATTAGGCAAAGCCTCGATTCCACTTTTGCGTTAAACCACCTGAAACCATCGCACACACACTGTGCTTCAGCACTGCCAACAGCTTAGCGCTAAATACCACCATTATGTAAGCTTGGCCAAAGGGGGGCAGAAGTGTGTGTGTGTGTGTCTGTGTGCCTGTGTGTTTTTGTATTTAGGGACACCAGCACCTTGACCACATTCCAGCGTAAGGTTTCAAATCAGTGGCTGGTTAGCTAAAAACCGGGCCATTATTGGTCACTGTACACCAGACCTCAGTTACCCCTTAACACGCACTCAGTGACTCACACACAAACACAGCACATGTGCACATGGACACACACACCCCTGAAAGATAATCTGCTCCTGGCCCAGACCTGGCTGGGCTTTCCTTACAGGTGTCTCCTTCCGAATACGGCTAGAGTGTTCCAGGTGTGTGCGAGTGTGTGCATGTGTAGGTGTTTGTGTATTTCCTATGATTGTTTCTGAACCTTTCTAAAAGGACACACCTATGTGCAAATCTGTGGATGTACAGTATATATGTCTATGCTTTTACACCTGAGTTAGATATAAATGAGTTTATGATGTATGTGGGAGAGTATGTGTGTTTGACTGTGGAGATCAGTTTTGACATGGAGCAAGGAACCTGTGACAGTTAGACAGAGCTTGAGAGGAGTGAAGGATGGCTCTGTCTTAAGTTTGCTGGCCAGAAAACCACAGACAGACACTCATGAATTTACAAACACTAATCCAATTGGAGATGGAAACTGACTGTCCAAGAAGCCTCATGGACGCTGTGTACACCATGATTAAACTGCTACAAACCATGGCAGTTTACTATGATGTTTACTAATATATTTACGTAAAAAATATATCTTTGTATCTGTCTAAATCAGGTGTATATATGAAGTTATGAATCGTGAAATAATGAACGTAAGTACTTTGTATAAATCCTATATGGTTGTGAACTCTGACATTGGATTTACAGGTAAACGGAGAGTGGACAGATTTTAGAGTCAGCCTCTTACCTGATTATTATGACCTGGTTGTGTTTGGCATCCATCATTTTTGAATAAGCAGCATTTGCTATGGCAAACAAATGCCTGAAGAAGAAAGAAAAACTGCTATAAGATGTCAAGAGATGAAAGAAGTGAACTCAAACTCTTAGCACCAAAATATTCTTCTTCAGTCATTTTCTATCTTTCTCATCTGCTTTTTTCTAATATTCGTTTCCCTTTCATGCCTTAATTATGTATCTGCATTATTTCTTTCATTCATTTACTTAAAACACATCATGTTCCTTCCTTCATATAAATGCAATCAACCAACAAGAAAACATTCAAGTATGCCTTGTTAATAATAATTAGTTAATTAGTAATAATTTATAATAAAGACGAAACTCAGTTCCACAAATTGATCTATTTGTTTTTTTAAGTATAAGGATTATGGTAATTCTAGCCTCAGTCTGTTTGTTTTCAGTTTACTGTCCCCTTTCAGTGTGACTTACGGAGGGTTCTCTCCCAGAGCACAACCCTTGTACAGCAGCACCATATCCGTCCCATAGATGTTGTACATCTTATAGGGGTTTACAGACACCAGAATACTACCTATGTATGTCTGAAAGAAAACAAGGAATGAAGAGAGAGAGAGAAGAAAAGAAAGAAGAAACACCAGATAAAAACTATAGGTTTTGTAAAGTAAACACACAAACTCAAAATAAACTGATTTTACTTTAAATTTGTAGGTGGTTGTAAGTTGGATGTGTGTGCTGCTCAGATACTTGCATAAATAAGCTCCCGCTCAAATCTTTTCCTCAAGTTCAGAAGAACAGCCCCTTCGTGCATCTCTCTGTACAGAAGCAATTGGATGATGGCATTTAAAGATAACACAGAACTTTTCAAATCACTCCACCATCTAGACCACTTTTGCATGTTTACACTGTTTGGATCCACCATTAGGTATGTCCCACCACTGAAACTATAAATCTTTTAGCTTCAAGAACCCATCTACAAGCTTCTAACCCATGATTTCTTTGAAGCTTCAATTCTATCATGATAGGCATATATGATAAATGGTAAATGGGCTGTATTTCTATAACGCCTGAATAGACATACATTCATACACTGATGGTAGAGGCTGCCATGCAATGTGTCAACTGCTCATCAGACACTAACTAATCCCATTTACACACACTCACACACTGATGGCAGAGCATTGGGAGTAAATTGAGATTCAGTATCTTGTCCAAGGACACTTCAACATGCAGAGAGAGGAGCCGGGGATAGAACTCCAACCCTCTGATTAGTGGATGACCTGCTCTACCTCTAGAGCCTCATACTCAAATAATGATAAACCAAATGGAATACATTTTGAAAGTGATGGAGTGCCTTAAATGTAACTATTTTAAATACACATTTTACTATTTTACTTGTCATTGTAAGTCTCTCTCACAAAACGTTAATGCAGGTTTGTGTGATCTTTAACTTACTCTAGTTGTGTCATATCTTCCACTCCATCTTCCTCTCGTTGCTCCCGGAGAGCCACACTGGATAGGCTTCTGATTGAGTACATCTAAAACATACACATACATAATCAGAAATTATGCTTGTACATAGCCCTGTGCACAATGGGGAAACATGCACACAAATTATTACATAAATACATTTTGCCTTACCTTTGTTCACTGTACCTATACTAATCATATATTCTGCCCTTTCAGAAACCATCAACACATTAATAAGTTACTTGAATAAGCTACCATTCCTCTGATTACCATTCCAGTTTTTCAGATCAGATGCATTTACAACTATAAGATTCTAGAAACATAAAGATTAAAAATAGTATAGTGCCCAACATTAGCTATTGTGCCTACTAGTCAGGTTAGTCATATATTTAAAATGTTTACCTTGTCAAACCATTGCCCTTGTGGTTCCCCCTCCCTGCTGAGATTCCACTCCCCTGGTTCCTGACCCATGTGTCCCTGTCCCATCATGCTGTGGGGGTCCAGCAACTCCCCATCTCTATACATGGACCACTTATTGAGATTCTGCACTGTCCCGTGAGGGAGTAACCTCTCTGCACCCCACACATCCACATCTTGCAGTCTCAAACCTTCAATTCCAGGGCCCTGTGCCCAGTGCTGGTCAGGGCCCGAACCCTGAACCTGGGGTGACACTACAGCATACGAGGGCAGGCGTAAAGAGGCCCCCCGGAGGTGAGGGTTCTGTAGGGCACCAGAAAGGTTAAGTGAACGAGGTTCCGGGGTGCGAGGGGCACCAAGCCGTGTCATGATATTACCATCGGGGAGACGGTACTTTGCCCCACGAAGGTTTGGGTTTTTTGATAGTGCATTAGACAGGTCAAGTGTTTGGGGTGCAGAAGCGGGTTGAGAGTGGGTCATCAGAGTTCCGTCTGGCAAACGATAGGTGGCAGATCGGAGGTTCTGGTTGCGGAGAGCATTGGAAAGGTCAAGGGATCGTGACTCAGAGGTATCAGCAGAACCAGGCTGCCTAAATAGTGATGTGTTTGGGAGTCTGTAGGAGGCACCACGGAGGCTGGTGTTCAGCATTGCACCAGAAAGGTGAGGAGAGGTGGGAGCTTGAGTTTGGTTTTGTGAAAAGAATGATGATCCATCTGGTAGCTGAAACTTTGCCTTACGCAAGTTAGCATTCATCAGGGCACTAGATAGCCCTGGTGATGATACTATACTCTCAGCATTCTGCGTCTCATCTCCCGGACGTGTTAGAATCGAACCATCTGGTAATCGATAAGAAGCCCCACGAACATTGCGATTGAGAAGAGCAGAGGAGAGCATAGAAGAGGAAGGGGGCTCAGGTTCTGGCTCATTTCTTGTAACCAAAGTTCCATCTGGCAGCCTGTATGTGGCTTTACGTACATTGGGGTTCAACAGTGCAGAGGAAAGCATTGATGAGGAAGAGGAAGGTGCAGGTGCAGGCTCTGTCCTAGTTACAAGAGTTCCATCAGGCAAACGATATGTGGCCTGTCGCAAACTTGGATTGAGCAAGGCAGACGACAGCATAGAGGATGAGAGGGGTGATGGATTTGAGGAAGGTTCAGCAGGTTCAGTTCTGGTGACCAATGAGCCATCAGGTAGTCGATATGTGGCCTTACGTAGGCTTGGATTGAGCAAGGCAGAGGACAGCATAGAGGATGAGAGGGGTGATGGATTTGAGGAAGGTTCAGCAGGTTCAGTTCTGGTGACCAATGAACCATCGGGTAGTCGATAGGTAGCCTGACGTAGGCTTGGGTTCTGCAGGGCATTGGAGAGCATAGTGGGTGACAGACTTCCACCAGTTTCACCATCACTAGTAACTGGAGGCCCAACAGGCCCCCGGGACATTGTCAAAGTACCACCTGGGAGCCTTAACATGGACCCCTGGATTTGGGATGTCCGCAGTCCACCAGAAAAAAGTGAGGAGGTCCCTCTGGTTGTCCCTTGTTGAGGTGCAGTGGAAGGAGGGGCAGAAGAGACAGGAGACATGGGGGAGAAGTGTTGCTGAAGGGGTGAAGCAAAGGAAGCATTACGTAGCTGGGAGTTAAGCATAGCAGAAGACAAGTATGGGGAGGAGGCTACAGAAGGGGTTGGAGGGGCTGCTACCTGAGGGGGTGAGAGCACATTTGTATATAGGTTGGCATTGCGTTGTAGAGGAGATGAGTAAGATGCACTGCGCAGGTGGGAGTTCTGCATCAAAGCATTGGATAAACCAAGACTGGCAAATGGGCTCCCCACCTGGCTCACCTGTACATCAGCTAATATCTCCCCTTGCCCACCAGGTATGGGGGAAGGGCTTCTCTGTAAAGGTGTGGTGATACTGGCATTCTGCAGATAAGGGTTCTGGAGCATGCGTCCCTGATGAGGTGATGAGGGTGGAGGTTGAGGGAGATTTTGAGAGTAGACACCATACTGTGTTTGGGGGGAGGATGGTCTCTGTAAAGGAGAAGAGTAAGCAGTGGTGGAAGAGGGAAAAGGAGAGGGAGGAAAGGGAGCACCTAAAACCTGAGGGTTTGGTAACGCATTGGTAAGCATTGGGGATGGGCCTGGATCCATCATTGAGTAGTCATACTGGGTGATATTATGAGATGGTGGGAAAGTACCAGGAGGAAGACTGGGGTGAGGCATTGGAGGTTGAAAAGTTGTTGACCCTAGAATCTGGGGACTCATAGCCCTATGGGGAAAGGGGGATGGTGGGTGAGACATATGGTGCATAGGGGAAGCTGAACGGGAGGGCAGAGGAGATGGACGATGCAGTGGCTGTGGAGATGCAGGTCTACTCTGTAGTCTACGCACTGATGGCTGGGGAGAAAGGGGACCACTCTGTTTCAAAGAAGGCTGTGGAGAGAGAGGTGGCATTGGGGGAGGTGCTCTGAATGACTGCCTAGACTGAAGAGAGGGCTGGTTTCTGGGCATACGGACTAATGGCTGGCCCCTACCTACAGGTCTGTGGAAGCCTCCTTGGCCGGTACCAATTCTCTTTGACTCCCTTAACCCTGTAGGTCTGGATCCTGTCCTGGCTAACATGGGTGTTCCAGTTATGCCCCCTATCTGTCCTGAGGGAGGGGCTGGGCCGCTATGGATAGAAGACCTGAATGGGGCTACATGCTGAGTGACAGGGGGTCCATGTCTACTGCGTCTTTGTAAGTAGGGGTTAGCTGGGGAAGGTTTCACGGCCCCCATGGGCACGTGACTTCGACCTCCAGCACCACCTCTGAGCCTGCGAGTAGAGGATCTAGTGGGGAGTGGGCGACTGCTGATACGTGATGGGGAAGGGGAGGGAGGACGATGGGGGGAAGTGGGGCGGAATGTTTGGGGGGGGGACTGAATTCTCTCAGGTAAAGGGGGACTCCGTCTTTGTGGTGATGGAAGGGGAGGAGAGGGAGAACGCCTCATCTTGGAAGTTTGCTTTCTACCTCTGAACATATTCGGTCTGGTGGATGGCAGAGGCACTGCATCTGGAGGGGGTTGCTGCCTGAAAGATAGTCTTGGGGAAGGTGGTGGGCTTGCTCTCTTCCTCAGTGATCCCCGGGGTGAAGCTAGGGGGCTAGAATATGGGGACTGTGGTCGGACAGTTGATGGAGCCCTGCGCAACCCAATACCCCTCCTTCCTCTTGTCAGGGGTGGCTGAGATCTCACTGACATCCCTCTCCTTTGTGGTGGTAGAGAAGCAGGTGGGCTTGGTGGTCTTCGCCTGTCAAATGTGGAAGTTGGCCTTTGGCCTGTTATTGAGGCCTGGTGAGTTCTCCTATGTAAACGAGGGGAAAGGTACGGGTCCGGCTGGATGCCTGTTTGGAAGTCCATGTGATGTGGTGAGAGGCGGGGTGAAGGAGGTGCCATTGACCTAGCCAATCCCGGTCTCATTGACAACTGTGGGGATGGAAGGGGACTCATTCGCCGCACTGGCCTAGGTGAGGCCATTGGCGAATGCATTGGTGAATGCATCGGTGAATACATCAGCGGAGGCATCAGTGGAGGCATCTGTGGCTGTATTGGTGGGACCATTGGTGACATTTGTCCCATCTGAAACATTTGTGGGTCTTGGGGGAGGGATGGTTGGTACATTTGCGGAGCCATATGAAATGTTTGTGGAGATTGGGACAAGTGACTGGGAGAAACAGAGAAAGGAGGGTGAGTAGGCTGAGGCAAAGAGAAGTGATCCTGTTGAATGATCATTGCTGTTGGTGAGGGCGCTCTTCTAGAAAGAATGGGGGTCTGTTGTTGGTTCATGACAGTAGGGTAATGGGGTTGTGCAGGAAGGTATGTGGGAAGGGGTTGCTCATATTGAATATCTGACATCATTTCCAGATTGTTGAGGGCAAGAGCTGGGGAGGGAGAGGGAAACATTGGGGAGGAGAATTGAGGATGAGGAGGTGGCAGGTTTTCCACCTCTAGTCTGTCTTTTCCAAATAGCCTAACCTGGGGCCTGGGGACCCTGAACTGCTCTGCTGAAAATTGCTCAACAGGAAGGTAAGACAGCTGCTCCTGTCCATATACCTGTCCTGTCTCAGCTGGATCCAGTCCAGCATCCATATAGAAAGGTTGCTGATAGGGGTTATAAATGGCAGCAGGGTCTGTATATCCCAGCATTGGGTCATTATATAAGTCTGAAACAACATCATAACCACCACTCATTATGCCATAAGGTGCTGACATTACATTGTTGTAACCCATATTCTGGTCAAAGTAATCTCCGTACAGCTCAGGGTCATATGGGTCATAAAAACTATGCATGGCATTACCATAGTTATCATAGTAACCATATGGCTCTGGTTCCATTGCATACAGCATTCCATCTTCACCATAGTAATACTCCATCCCTTCATCACCATAGTACTCTTCATACTCATCATCATAATAGCCATATGGGTAACTGTAGTAATCCACGTCATCATCATAGTAAAACTCATCATCATAATAAAAATTGCCCTCATCATCATAATAACCATATTCATCTTCCCACTCATCATCGTCATAGTATTCCATTTCTTCTCCATAAGGGTCATATGGGTCATAGGCCATGGGTTGTCTCGGGTAGCCTCTAGGCCTCAGCCTGTCATGGTAATCTTCCTCATATCCATACTCATCATCATCATACTCATAGGCTTCATTGTAATAATGTGTCTGTCTCCCTCTAGTGTTCCTGTTAGCAAATGACAAATGCTTTCGGTCCCGTCCTCCTGCTCGTGTCCCCAGCCGACCTTGGCCCTTAGCAGTCAGAAACCTCCCTGTCAACCAGTTAGTTGCTGCAGCTATCCTTCCCACCATCCAGCCTTTCTCCTTGAAGCTTGATGCTGTTTTCTTTTTCCCAAACATGCCTTTGAACTTCCCTCCCAGTCCCTTTGCCTCTGTTGCCATTTTCCCTTGGCCCCCTAAACCGGATAGATTTATTGTCTTTTTAGGTGGCGGGGTTTCTTTTGCAGCTTCTTTTTTATTAAACAAGCTGAAGCCAGACAGACCTGGCTTTTTGTCAGCAGAAGGTGATTTACCCCCAAACCCAGAAAATAGCTTGCTGGCGCCTAGAAGTGGTTTACCACCAGCAGAGGGCTTCTTTTTCTTGGAGAGTCGTAGGAAGAGGCGGGAGGTGCTTTTAAGGTTTCTCTTTGGTTTTGCTTTCTGTGGCTGTTGTTTAGAGGGTAAGGAAAAAGGAGAGGACTTTCCTGTGAGGCCAGAAAGGGCTTTGGAGGCTCCTTTGAGTTGAGACAGATCTGCTGTCTTTTGTGCTTTTCCTGCACCCGTGTTTTTCTTCTGCCCCTCTGCAGCAAAGCCCATCATGGCTTTAGAGGCTCCTTTGATGTGGACGTCACTCATCTTTTTCAGGTTTACTGCACCCATCCCTTTTTTCACCTGTTGCTTTCCCTTAGTTCCCTCCTCCTCATCATCATCATCATCAGATGGAGGTGAGCGTTTAGGAGAAGGTTTAAAACCTTTCACAGCCATGGCTTTTGATGCACCTTTCAGAGCTGCCTTCCCTTTCCCTTTGGCCACCTTCTTAGTAACTACCTCTTCCTCGCTCTCATCATCCTCTTGCTCCTCACTCATCACTTCCTCTTCTTCTTCTTCAGACCCCTCCTCTGACTCACTAACAGGTTTCTTTCCTTTTCCCTTCTTCCCATCATCCTTCCCTTTCCCCTTAGCTGGTGGCTCCTCTGCTTTCTTTCCCCCTTTCTTGTCATCTTTCCCTCCCTTTTTGTCATCCTTTCCTCCCTTCTTTGGCTCCTCTGACTTGCCTTTCTTGGCAGCTGATTTTGTGTCACCTTTTTTAGGTGGCATGATGTCTCCTAACTCAAATCATTCTTAACCAGATGAGGAAGAACGAGTTTCCAAAATGTGCTAAAGCAAGACAGTATCAATGTCAATGTTGATATGTACTCTTGGGAAGAAGAGTCCAAGTAGCAACATCCTCTCATTCCCAATTGTTTTCACGTCTTCTCTTCTTTTTCCTCCATCTGATCCGTCCCTGTGACACCCCAGAAACACACAATGTGGCACACTTTGTCCCAAGTCAGTTGTTCTATAATGCACACTGAGACAAACAGAAACCACAGTCCTTCAAAACACGATCTAGTAATGGAGTCGGAATCTCAGCCATCAGTGCTCGCTCGCATTACAGTACGTCTTCAAGCCTCAGCAAATGAGTTGTTGTTTTTTTGTGAGTTAAAAAAGACTGAAATCTGTCTATGTAAAAATAAAAGAAACCATGTTACCGGTTACAGTCTCTCTCAGCTTTACCCACTTGTTGCCTCTGGCAGTCCATTCACCATAGCAAAAATACTTAAATTCCTGGTCTTGTTCCTCTTTATAGGTTTGTAAGTAATTTCCCAGGGTCACACGATGAATAAAAGACCCTGCTATCCCAGTGACAGAGTCTGTGTAGTCCTTTGTGTGTCTCCTATTGTTAGTGCATCCTGTGAGTCCGGCAGTGAATCCTCATCTTGGCCGCCGCACCAACTTTGGCAGGATGTCCCCCCAACAAGGAGAGCCGATGTGAGCGCGTCTGTGTGAGTCTCGGCCTTCAGGGGTGTCCTCCTCTTTGTCTGAGCGTGAGTATGTATGTGTGTTGCATTTGTGGTTGTATCCTCCCACATCCACGTCAGCTTGCCTTTGTGACCTCCTGCAACCTTCTGCATCTCTCTCTAATTACTGTGACTCCATCCCTTCGCTGTTCACCTCAGCATGAGGCCTGGTGATATCGTCAGCGCATGTGTATGCACAGATGAGCATATGTATTGTATGTCTCTGTGTGTATATCCATCATAGTAAATGTATCCCTAGTTATATTCGCAAAGGGCACCTTAATGTACCAGCTATACTGCCTCGGGGTAACTCTATCTGCCAGCTCGCTCCTGTATGAATAATGCAGGCTGGCTGAGCTGTTGCTAAACTGTGTCTGAGAGGCGAAGCTACGCAGAGCCAAAACACACACACACACACACACACACACACACACACACACACACACACACACACACACACACACACACACACACACGCACACAAACACACAAACACACCAGCAATAGCAACATTGACCACAGCTGAGAGGGATGCATGCTAAGATGTCCACACAAATATTCAACTGTGTATACACACACCAACAGTTTATGTGCATGTTTGATGTGGGAGTTTAAATTCAGGACACACTGTCAACTTTACAGTAACTTTTCACTTAAGTGACCACCTAAATCAGAAACCCCTCAAAATTCATATATTGAAGCTTTATTTAGAACTCAGAAAGGAAAGAAAGCACCTATTGTTTCAAGATCTTCTAAATACTTCATAATGGCCATTAGCCATCTTTCTAAATATCATAATTAATAGCTGTCATCATGTCCATTGAAATCAAATTTAAAAAGGATAATCAAGAAAATATAAACCTTTCAATTATTTGTATTTTCATCACTGTAGCTAAATAACACATATATTCATCTCTGCTCTGTCAGTGTAACATAGGCTTATGGGTGTGAGGTGTGATGGCGTTACATAAACGGCTGATGTTAATTCATTGAGGATGGTCTGATGTTAATTCATTGATGACGGGCTGATATTCCAGGAGGTCATCTCAGTGGCAGATATGAATGTTTAATGACTGCCCTGTGTTCTGCCTACGCAGCATGGATAAAACATTCATCTCAAGCTGCTCTAAATATATCACAAAGGGTCAACCCCGCCCCGGCCTGCTCCCCAACCAATATATTATACATATGGGCTAGTGTCAGGGGTTAACAGCCAGACACCATAGAGCAGACAGAGGATAGAGAGCAAAGAGCAAAAGAAAATTATTATTGTAAGATAAACACAAAAATAATTACATAGGCTACATTTATCTGGTAAAAGTAAGGTATTTATTTTAAGTCAGAAAAAGAAAAGAAAGAACTTGATCACTTATGTCAATTACAATTAACAGGTCCACCTCCAAGTTTTTTTTCCGCCAACTGGAGCTGGAAGGACTAATAGTCTTGACCTAAGATACGATCTGAGCAGAAATCTGTATCACATATCCCTCATGGGCAGTGACCATGACAAAACTCTAAACTGCCTGCAGTCTGCACAGCAATAACAACAACAGCAGTTTTGGTATCATCTAACTGCAGAAGGAGATAAGGGGATAAAAAAAAGAGAGTGGGCACCGAGGAAAGTTCAAAAGTTCCTTCCTGCTCATCAGATACACACACAGTGAAGGTTGTTGGTCACCAAACAGGTAGAGAGGCACACAAAGAGATCTATTTGATATGTGTGATATGTATCTGCTGTCTGGCTGATGTGGTCTGTTGACTGAGTGAACTGGTAATGAATAGAGTGCAGATGACAGCGATGGAGGAGGTGGAGAAAGAGGAGAGCGGGCTGGGCAAAGGTAAGGAGGGAAAAGGAGACAGGGGTGCATCAATGAACTGCTGATGAATGAACTTACATATTACATATTATATATTACTATTACATAAAGGGTGAAAAATTGAACAGAAAAAAAGTGGGATTGACAAGGGAGGCGGACAGAAAGAGAGTCACTGGGAGGAACTGATGGGAAAAAGAAAAGCAAAAAGGAAATGACAGTAAAGCGAAAATGAGAGAAAGATGGTTATAGGGAGATGGAGAGAGTACGAGGGATGACAGAGAGAGTGATATAGAGGGATACTGGAGAGTGAGTGAGAGAGCGACAGATGAAGGGAAGAGTCTCTTCATCCACGTGCCAATCACTGACAACACGCTTTCAGCAGACGCACTCAGTGACACAAGACTAATAAAGGAGATCACCTGAGCAGAGCAACGCCAACAGGCTCATTTACTGACTGTGAGCATGCACACACACACACACACACACACACAACACACACACACTCAGGCAGGTCTCATAATGAAGATTTGCATGCGATCCCTGAAGACCTGAAGATCTCTGAATGATCTGGAGAGACTATCTACAGATTGACAGCTACACACACACACACACATACCTATGGAGCCAGAACAGTCTCATAATGGATAAATGCACACAGAAATGAATAAATGCACGAAAAAAGACTCACAAATGTATTTGGGGAGTTGTATATATATATATGACTCGATACACAAATGCATTTTCAATGCACACACAAATATGCTTCAATCACATGTAAAAATAAGATTTGTAAACATATTTGTGCGTACACAAATATTTCTTGTTTTAAATATGTGCAATAAAAATTCACAAATATACAAATCGTCAGGTATTTGCAATTTTCATCATCAAATACATATTTGGAAGTTGTTACATTGATATATGAATTGTCAAACGCGCATTTGTCTCAGTGCTTTTCATTTGTAAACTCTCCTGACGTGACTCCGATCCACAAATGCATTTTTTCTACAAGGGGGTCATCTGCAGCCGCTTCCAGACGCCATGTTTCCTTTTTTCGCTTCTGTCTCCTCTGGCTCATGTGATTGGCTGTAAGGGAGTGAGACATCTGATTGGCTGCAGACGACCCCCTTGTAGAAAAAATGCATTTGTGGATCGGAAAAACAAGAAATATTTGTGTGTTTACAAATCTTATTTTTACATGTGAATTTTTGTTTTACTTATATATGGATTGAAGCATATTTGTGTGTGCATTGAAAATGCATTTGTGTATCGAGTCATATATATATACAACTCCCCAAATACATTTTTGAGTCCTTTTTCGTGCATTTATTCATTTCTGTGTGCATTTATCCATTATGAGACTGTTCTGGCTCCATACACACACACGCACACACACACACACACACACACACACACACACACACACACATTCATTTTGGGGATTGAAAAGTATGCCACATGCACATCTATGTGCTGCAAATGCAGTACGTTCAAATATATGCACTGCACACAATACATATCACACACTGGGGGCTTAATACATATCATGTCATATACTACGCATTCGTTTAACAGTGCACAGTTCAATGACTCTAACAAACAAACACACACTCACACACACACACACACAATAACATCCTGATGATAAAGTGCAAGAAAAAACAGCTTGAGTCAGCTAACCCTGCATAAGAACAGGACTCTACAGCCATGCTAACAGTTCTGTGAAGCTGTACATAGGCACAACACACTCACAGTTACAATGCTAACATGTTGATGTTTGGCAGGTATAATGGTCACCAGCTTAATTTAGCATGTTCGCATCCTAACATTTGCTAATTAGCACTAAGCTTAAAGTACAGCCAATCCATTCAGTATGATGAGATATTTCACAGGAGAAGTAAAAACATTGACCTGCCTGTGGTGCAAGAGGGAAAGTTGGGGGAAACGTGGATATCTGCAAGCTACCAAATTTCAAATGCTGTAAAATACTGGATAATTTGACCTCTTTAGGTCTCAGACAGTTATTAAAGGTTTAGAGGGGAATGTCTCTGTGGTGAAGTCAGACATCTGAAACTTAAGGAACCTCAACTACACACTATTTTTATGTGAGGGGTCACAAGTCAACAAGACAAGAAAAGACCGGTTTAATATTTAATGATGTGTAATCATATGTGTTTTACTGAAAATATTATATATTACCATATAATAATATAGAATTACATGTAGTGGTGTAGAAGTATAAAGAAGCATAACATGGAAATACTCAAGTAAAGTACAAGTACCTCAAAACTGTACTTAAACACAGTACTTGAGTAAATATACTTGTTGCTATTTTCACCATGGCCTAAATCCATGCCGCTAGTGTGGCTAAAACTGTGACTGTAATGATAGTATATAACAACATAGTCAAAGTATCGTGAATAATATATGTAAAAATAAGGAGGAAAATGAAATGACAGAGTTGACGGAGGAAGGGAAAGAGCGTCTTTTCAGACAGAGACAGTGCGACAGGAGGATGAGGAGGCTGGACTCAGGTTTCCTGTAAGCCTTTAAGCCCCATTCAGGTCTTAACCTTCGCTGCCAGATTACTGTGCAACTTGACAATGGAGAGACACCAGCGGCCGGTAACACACTGAAGACCTGCCAGAGAGGATCAAACACCAACACTCAGCTGGATAGACCGCTATTAATAGACCTGGAAATAAGAAGCTCACTTTGACCTTAATGTATTTGTTACATGTGAATTTAAACACGAGTGCTTAGTATCAAACCAACAAATTCAAAAGATACATGGACTAATCCAAAATGAAGGCAAGAAAGCTAATTCAGATCCTTTGATTTCTCGATCAATACAATCACAACCTATTTGTAAAAAGAGGTCAATGCTTTGATTCAGGAATTCCACAGTAACAAGACATATTCATAAAGTGATGTGACAGATTACTAAATACCATTTTTGTGGACGAGTGTTAAGTGTTAAAGGGACACGTCGCTGACTTTACACATGAACTCCACTTTATTCATCATAAGGATTACTGCACAGCCTTCAAGGTTTATAAAAAAATACAGCTGCAGGTCCAGTGTGTAACATTTAGTAGGATCTATTGGCAGAAATTGAATATAATATTCCTAACTATTTTATAATTAGTATATAATCAGCTGAAAACAGTACTAGTTTTTTTTTTTTTTTGTTACACACTGGTCCTTTAAAATGTTTAACAGAAAGCAGGAGGGGGTGATGTCTAAAGAAAGACTCTATATAGAGGAAATGTATCCAGTGTTTCTGGAGCTCATACTAGGGATTAAAAGTCAGGATATTTCAGCTTCATTGTTTCTGACACTAAATCACTGTTAGTTACAAATAATTTGTATCCTCCACATGATTCAGATCAAATGTAATGTGTTTTGCTTTGCCCATGCTACACACTTCCTCCTAGTTTCAGACAATTGGGCCAGTAGTTTTCTACGTAATCCTGCTGACAGATAAACAAACAAACAAACAGCACCAAAAATAACCTCATTGGCGGAAGTGAACATGGCCTGTAATACTTCTTATTACATCCTTCCTTCATCAAAACAACCAATCCTTTATAAGCTTTTAAAGTTCATATGTCACCTAATTCAGTTTTAATGCCAAAACACACCTCCAGGTGTCAGCATGGAACCACCTAACAGACTAACTGCTTACAAGCAAATTCATCAAAAGAAGAATTTAATATTAATGAATATCAACATTTATGGCATAAATTGAAAGAAAATATTATTTACAATGAATTATTTATGCTGTGGTAAATACCAAATACCACCCCCAGTTTCTTCTTAGTTGTATAACACCATTCTAACATCTGACATAAACTAACTCCCAGTTCTACCAGCAGCCCCTCTCACCCCAGAGGTATGTTTTAACCCACCTGAGCTACAACAAGCAGATCTAACAGGAGAAGATGGAGAAAAGCTGCACTGGACCGACCTGCTGACAGTTTCAGTATTAATCAGAACAATTGTAAAAACACAGTATGAACCCCCCATGACAACATGCATTATTATTTCTGTCTGCGTTTGGGTTTGTTGCAGCTTACCTTGTTGGTGTTTTTGAGAGATCGATGTTGAGATGAGCTCTTATGAACCACAGATATCTACCAAAATGTCTGATAAACACTCTCTGTCTGGAGTAAAAGATCTAAGTCACTGACTCCTGCTCCTCATCTGGACCTTGTGCTAATGTTTTATATTCCTCTGCACACGCACACCTTTCCTTCAATGACACAGCCCATCTGGACACACAATGGGCCTTCAATGGTAAACATGCTCTCTGTTGCTTCAGTGATTACCAGTACATCTACAGGTCTACAATATGTACAATGGCGAGAAGACAGAGGGAGTGTCCAGGTATAAGACTACTCTTTACATTAATCACAGAGCGGCGATTAGGTTTCTTAGTAAACACGCTACACCTGTATATGTGTTGTGTGTGTAGTGCTACTTCATCCCCCCTCTGTGTAAGTGCCTACATAAACAATTGTGCTGGTCCATTGTGCGTTAAAGGCAAGATTACACACAGACACACACATTACGCTGTCATCATCCCACACTGGTTTCCCAACGTCAGAGTGATTTGTTATGAAACCCCTTTAATGACAACAGGTTGTGTGAGTGTGTGTGTGAGTGTGTAGTTTTGATAAAGCTCCCCAACACACACACACACACACACACACACACACACACACACACACACACACAGCATGTGGATAAAGTTTTGATTTACAAATGTACATTTTGTTTTGTATGTAAAGTATTTGTATTAATAGAAAAGGATAAGCCAAAATGCTGCTTTGCTACTTGTCCAACAACATCTGATCCATACCATACCATCCCTGTCCCTCTGCACTAATATTTACTGATTTTAGACCATAATTTAGACAATTACAGGTTTCAGTGTGCTGTGAATACTGGGACATAGAGGAATGATGTATTTATGTACGTAAACAGAACCGAAGATATTATCTTAGCTAATCAAGAAAGGTGTAGTTTTTCTCTCTTTAAAGGAGTCTGTATGCTCTTCTCATTGACCTCACAGCTCAGGGAACTCCTTTAATCACTTCACAGAAATCAGATACTGTCTTTAATACACTGCATGTTCACAAAGTACAAAAATAATATGTCATCATTTGTGTGCATTTCAGGCCTGAGCATCCAATGGATATGACTTGTAACAAGCGTCCACTAGGACTCATGGTTTATGTAAAACTCCTAAATGTTTCAATATGGTGCCTACATCTTTGCAGGGGAGTTTCTAATAATGCAACCTGTCTCTTTAAAAGCACAAAATAAAAGCTGTGTGTTGCGTGGGAATCTATGAATGAGTTAGTGTTGGATTAGTGTTTTTCATACAGCCAACGTGCATCAATGGGCTAATTTATCCCCTAGACAAACATCGGTGCACAAGAAGCACAGAAAACTACCATTTGTTGATGGTCTGAAAAGAGATGAGCTTAACATAAAGGCAAACAAAATACACTACAGTCTGTTTGCTTTTACCTTGTGTAAAAGTCTGCTCAAAAACAAGATTATTTATCACTGTTTGCTTGTATAATATAAGCCCCATAAAGGCCTGTGCTGAGTCTTTTGAAATACTGAATACAGTTTGGTGTGCAGAGAAAACCTTTAACCATGAAGCAGTACATTTCCGCTCTTTTAAATAGGCCTGAATAGTCAATGATGTTCTGCACTTACTTAGAGAATCCAGCCCAGCATTGTCTCCACCAATCACTGCTGAAAACCCGCCTCCACACCACGCCAAAATAAAAGCTGAGAAAACATCTTGTTGTACTGTAAATATCATGTCAGTGCTTGTGAAATTGTTCCTTTAGCACACCATCAACGAAGTAGTTGTCCACACTAAGAATTTAGGGCTTATAGTCTGGGCTATATAGTACTTATTATAGTGGGGTTAAAATGGTTGCCCTCATATCAGTTTACCCCTTCACTCATTTTATTACAGTCCACTTTAGCTAAATTAATCTTTAAACATTTCACCCCACAGTGAGTCTATCGTTAGTTGAAGGTAGGTCAGACGTTTCCCTCTGATCTTTATTTTTTCATGATTCAGGCCACAGACTGTGGTAACCTGATTCTCAACTCAGGTAAGCAGCTTCATGTAATGAACAGGCTGAAGCAGAAGAGGGCAGAAGAGACAAACTAATCACATCTTTCAAACGTGGTCATCTTTTTCTATGGTTTGTTTCTTTTGTACTCGATCAAAATAGAAAATGTATTAATATAACACTGTCCTTTTGGCCTCTGGTCAAAATCTGGGTTTAAAAGAGGCTTTTCAGCTCTCCTGAGGATGAAGAGTAATTGCCATTTCTAAACTCCTAAATTACTTATATACAAAAAAAGTGATGCATGATGTGAACTAATTACTATTTAAAAGAGGGTATCCTGCGACCATGTAACTGAAACGACCCCGGTTCAAGTCTGGCCACGGTACTTTGTTGCAAGTCTCCAATCTCTCTCTGGCCTTTTATCACGTCTGTTCTCTTCTGTCCATCTAATAAGGGCAAAACCCCAAAATATATATATCAAGCAAGGCACTGTATGGCTGTGCATTTTCCAGGAGGATTGTAAGCTAATTAGTACAATTTTTACCACAATATTATATCTGACATGTAATTATTGCCGTTCAATCGAGAGGGCAGGAGCTCTTAGGTTTCAGTCAATTAACCATAGTGTGCTGCAGTTAAGAGTCATGGAGGTGTTGGTAGTTCTTAAAGGCATATGACCTCAGTTTGTCATCCACCAAGTCTTAATACAAGTCCATCAAAATTCACAAGATGTTTAGTCAAATAAATAAATTAATCACAGTGTTTTTTTCTGTGCTGCCTTGTATGTCATGAAAATGAACCTATTAGTAGCAGTGACTTTCAACTTGGAATTAAGCTGGTTTTTTTTTACAACATGTAGGCCACATGATGTGACATTTAACATCACTCAATTATTGTTCTAACACTGACAAGAGAGAAGCTCTTATGTTTCAGTACAGTAAGACACCATGCAGTGAAAAAGATTCATAGAAACTCATTAGATTAGAGTCCAAGATGACATCTTCAGATGCTTTCTTTTATCCAACTAACAGTCCAAAACCCCTTATATATTCAGTTTACTATGATATAGAGCAAAGAAAAGTAAGAGGGAAAAGGGGGAACATTTTTACTTGAAAAATTAACTAAACGATTAGTTGATTATGAAAGTAGTTTGTCAATTATTTCGCTGTCAACTTCGGTGTATGGCAAATAAAAAAACATTTTCTTGTGTTGCTGATGGACTACACTTGGTTTGTTTAAAAGGAGCTACGTGGTGAACTACTTTTTACTGAAATCTAAAGTCACTTTCAGAAATCCAGCCTATAGCTTTAAACAACATATTGATGGCACTAAATGAAAAGAAGTCCTATAAAATGACTCTATAAACACCCAGTACTTGCCTATGTGTACCGTACACAAACACACACACACACACACACACACACACACACACACACACACACACACACACACACACACACACAAACTTAGCCATGCCATATGGAGCCAAACAGCATCAAGTGTCATGCCTGCTACACAATACACACCCAGTCGACCGTACCTTTGTTTCGTCTTTTTCTCCACAATGTTATCCCTCCATCATTCTTCTCCTCTTCAGGTTATTCCAAAGCAGAATCTCTCCATCCACGATTCACTCTGGCGAGACATCTTTAAGGCATCTTTAAGGCCAGCAGTGTCAACTCACAGCCCCTCTCTCATTCTCTCTCTCTCGTAAAGCCTCCCACTCAGTCCCCCTCTCCTAGACCAAAGAGATGCTTGTGAATATTTAATGGCGCTATTGTGCTTGTGTGTGTGCGAGTGAATGGGGAGAATTGGCTGGGAGTCCATCATTTCTGGTCAGCTTGCCTTGGAGCGTTGGAGAAGGCGACACAAACAGCTGGACAGCAGGGACAGAGGCAGTGGGGTGGGGTCGGAGGTGACTGACCCTCATGCTCAACTGAGGGATTCCTGTCACAAAAACAACATTGTCTCAGACTGAGTTCAAACAGTTATACAGTTAGACTTATTTATGCTTGGTGTTTGCTGTTATCTACAGTACAAAATTCCTGTTCATGTGGGGCAGTTTTTGCTTGGACATTTGATTTAGCCAACCTGAGTGACCTCATGGGAGATATAGGTTGGAGCTAGCCCATTTAATGCTTTGTAGGTAAACAGTAACATCTTTTTTGTCTATTCTATTTCTTTGTGTAGCTTTTATTGGATAGGACAGCTTAAGACAGATAGGAAAGGCTGCAAGAGAGAGGGGACAACATGCAGCGATGGGCATTGGGTTAGAATCAATCAACTGAGGCCATAAGGCCTTGGTAGATGGGGCGTACTCTCTGGTAACAAATAAAATCTTAAAATCCATTCTAAAACGTACAGCGAGCCAGTGAAGTGAGGCCAGAATGGGGGAATGTGCTCTCACTTAAAATGAGAGGAGGACTTTATAGTTGTCAAGTCAGGTTGAGGTATAACCCTTTCAAAATCAATAAAAAATAAAAAAAGATTGGACCTTAGATAAAATCCTCAGATTGTTAACAGTTGGTGGTTTACTTTCATGATTCAAATGATTCGTGCATTTATACGAATCGCCTACAGTCAGGGAATGACAGTGTTTAGAAGAAATCTCGATCAGATATCAGATATCAGCTCATACATGGAAAAGTCAAGATTTGTCTAAAAAAGTAACCTTTGTGAATAACATACCGTAGCCTAGAGAGCCCCTATAGGTTCTCTCTGGGGCCACCTTCACCTTCTAAGCTGTCTCCCTCAAAGGCTGATCACTTATAGTTAATAGTATCAATAATGCTCTATTTATTAAAACAACTTTTTGGATAAAAGATACCTCATGTCTAAATGAAAAGAGCAAAACCAAAAAGATCTATCTATATATCGAATATATTGTGATTTTGTTTTTGGTTATTTTAAAATAATTAATTGGTTAAAAGTACCCAAACCAAAAATGAGCCAGGAAAATTGGTGCGCTTTCAGTTTTTTCTTTGGTTTTTGGTTTAAAACAGATTTTAGTACCCTGACACCTTTTTGCTCACAAGGATTACTTTTACACATGTTTACCTCATTATCTGGCAGCTTGGCCTTGTTTAATGTGCACAAGCATTCAGTGTACAAGCTTCATGGCTTTGTAGTTTACATCCGACACTTTAACATTACATATGACAGAAAAATAAAATATAATGAAAAGCATAATACTGCTCCCTTTTAAGAACTGCTGTTAATTGTTTGTTAGTTTACCATCAATGTGTGCACCATCTTTGGGATAACTTGCAGTGCTTCCTCCTTTCAGTCCATGGGGAGGAACTACAGAGAGAGATGGAAAAGTAAAAAATCTGGTGTAAAAAAACACAGTATTTTGATATAGTAGATTTTTCACTGTGTGTGAGATACTTAAGTACTTTCTTCCACTTTAATTAATCATTCAACAAACTGCCTCTTACGTCTCTTCTGCTGATATCTAATGTAGCATAAATCTTAGTTAAAGGACAAGTCTGTAGGATTCAGTGGCACCTAGCAGTTAAATAGCAGGTTGCAACTATTTAGATAAAGCTCAGCTTTCCAAGTGCAAAGGAGAAACTACAGCAGCTGTGAAACTACAAAAGGCCCCAAAAGGCCAGTGTTTGTTTTTTTCCATTCTGGCCTACTACATGTTGGATCTTCATGGCGGACCCCGTGGAAGAGGACTTGCTCCCTCTGTAGATAAAAACGGCTCAAACACAATTCTTATTTTCAGATGATTATACATGAATGAAAACACACCTACCAATAGATCCTCCTAAATATTACATACTTCAACTTTAAATTTAGTTAAATATAACATATTTATTTTAACCTCCCTTGGTAACTGATGAAAACTGAAAACAGCAACAATGAGTGTAAAACATCCTGCCATGACTCTGATATGATTCAGATTCTTCTGGAATGAGATACAGTTTAATGAATAATGTTTTATCAATGTATTTTAGCCCAGCTAACTTTAGGTGCTCAATAAACTTTAAAGTTCACTGAACACAACAGTTAAGCCGTAACTGTATTTATTGACATCTACTTTTAGAGCAATTTAGACTTTTTTGGAGGGTACTCTTGAAATGAACAGTGGTGACAGTGTAATGAAAGCAATAACAGCTACAGTATGAGATATGACTGTTTTGTTTTTGTTGTTTATTAATTAAGATATTATCGCTTTAAATAACTTCAGATTACTTTACTATCTCTTTCTTATTATTATTTACTACCTGTTCTTCTGATTGCTCTGATTAGTTGACATTGACAGGTGCTGCTATGTATTACGGTGGTAGTAAATGCAGTAGCACTGACAGTCCATTCTGCATGATGATTCATTTAATGTCTCTTACTTTAAATATATTTAGCAAATAATACTCCAGTGGCTCTTTTGCTTTACTGACCTTTTGTATACACCGTGAATTACACTGAGGTACTTCTACAGAAACAATCACTCATCTGTTAATAACACAAACAGGTGGTTGTTAGTTCAGAGTAGTTGTTAAGAAGAGAGTAGCAAATGTGCTTGTGAAGATCCTTGCTACTGACAGTAAACACTCAAGTTTTGAATTAAATGCCCTCACTTCCGCTGTCGGAACTTAACAGCGTGACACCGAGCGGAAGTAAACAACCCAGTCGCTAGCAGTGTTAGCTGTGTGTCGCTGCTCAATGAGCTGGGAGACTGCATTGTAGCCGCAGTGCAGCTAATGAGCTCATTTGTAATTGAACAACAATGTCTTCAGTCGAGTGTTTGAGAGAGTTTGTCACCGAGCGACTGACTGCTGCTGCTGAAGAGATATTCGGAGTTTTTATAAAAACTATCGTCGAGTACGAAGAAGAGATCAATCGTCAGCGCAGACTGCTGGATGTCTTCTGCAAACCTGAAGTCAAGTTACACAGGATAGGTGTGTACGACTTTATTACATCTATAACGTGAGATAGAGGAGGTTTAGTCACTGTTACTAACTGGCTCGCATGTCTGCATTTTTCCACCATCCCGGTAGTAACGCTGTTATATCTATACGATGATGATGATGATGATGTTGATCGATACGGATTTTTTTTCTTCTTCCAATACGTTAACCGATCGTTAGCTGCTTCTCATGGCCAATATCGATAAGATAACCAATCAGCTCAGATTTTTGTATTGTAAAAATAAGGTAACAACCAGCAGTGTCTACACACCAGAGGGTAAGAGAGGCTTTAGCTGTAGCTACAAGTGAGCAATTGATAATTTAATATTCAATTTAATTGTATTTGTATATTACAAGAGTTATCTCAGATAGAGCAGTCTAGACCGTACTCCATATAAGATTATTTACGGACGCCCAAATGTTTCCACCATGAGAAAGCATTTGGCAATGGCGGAGAGGAAAAACTTCCTTTTATGAAGCAGCAACCTGGAGCAGGGCCCGGCTCTAGGTGGGTGGTCGTCTGCCTCCACCGGTTGGGGTTAGAGAGGGGGAGGGTGAGAGGGGGGGGGGAGAGGGGTGAGTGTGTGGGTGGTACAGGGAGAAGGACAAAGACAGAGACAAACGTGCACAGCAACAACTATACTAGTAGAAATGACTAATAGTGATGATGGAAACCATGACAACGACAACAATAGCCACAATAACGGGGAATTAATGAATAATATTAATATCAGTAAAATCAGGAACGTCTTAAGCCTACTCGTACATGTGGAGAGGGTGTCTGCCTCCTGAACACAAACCACAAGTAGCCCTGCATTCAGAGAACACAGTGTTCTAGTGGGGTAAGAGGGTACTGTGAGCTCTTTAAGACATGGAGGAGTCTGACCATGAAGAGCTTTGTAGGTGAGGAAGAGGATTTCTGTTGTGAATTTTACAGGGAGCCAGTGCAAAGAAGCGAATAAAGGAGAGATATGATCTCTTTTTCTAGTTCCTGTCAGTACTAACGCTGCAGCCTTCTGAATTATTTGTGTCTAAATGGACTTATAGGGGCAACCTGATGATAAGGAGTCATCCAGTTTAGAAGTAACAGATTCATGGATAATAGTTTTTCTGCATCTGTCTGATAGGATGTTACGTAAGTGAAAAAAAGGAGTCCTACAAGTTTGCTTTATGTGGGAGTTGAAGGACATATCCTCTGTTATCCTCTCTCTCTCTCTCTCTCTCTCTCTCTCTCTCTCTCTCTCTCCCCAACTGGTGGAGGCAGACGACCACCCACCTAGAGCGGAGAGGTCTGTCTGAGGTTTCTGCCTCTTAAAAAGCAGTTTTTCCTTGCCGCCGTCGCCAAGTGCTTGCTCGTGGTGGTACTGTTGGGTCTCTGTAAATAATGTTATAAGGAGTTCGGTCTAGAACTGCTCTATTTGAAAAGTGTCCTGAGATAACTTGTGTTATGGCGCTATACAAATAACATTTAATTGAATTGTTATAACCAAATCGGCCATCACTATTATTATGACAACAAAAATATTATATATAGTAATAATATATATATATATTCCTTCTGTTGTCTGTCCCTCCAGAGCTCCCACAGCAACATGTCTTTGTGGAAGAGGCGGTTCCTGCTGACCAGCAGCTCTGTAACCAGGAGAGGAGCACCAGTCCGGACCAAGTGGACCCAGAGCCTCTACAGATTAAAGAGGAAGAGGAGGAACTCTGCACCAGTCAGCATGTAGAGCAGCTTGACCTAAAGCAAGAGACTGATACATTTATGTTTACTTATGAGGAAAGTGACTACAATGAACCAGAACCAAAACATGACCAGCAGCTCCTCTATTACAGCTCTCATGTAGCTGAGAGCCGAGATGAGAAAGGAGGCAATTATGGAGCCTCAGGGTCAGAGCAAAACAGTCAACATGAAGGTCACAGTAGCAATGTTTACAACCTTAACATGTCAGGGATTGGACATAACACTCACACAGCTCAAAATTCTTTCAAATGTGACACTTGTGGAAAAGAGTTTAGGCATAACTCAAAACTGCAGAGACACGCGAGAGTCCACACAGGGGAGAAGCCGTATTCCTGCATAACATGCGGGAAAGATTTCAGATTTAGCAGCGGCTTAAAAGTCCACATGAGAACGCACACAGGAGAGAAACCGTACCTTTGCAATACCTGTGGCAAAAGATTCAGTGACATGCCCGGATTAAAAAAGCATGTTAGAATCCACACAGGAGAGAAGCCGTACCTTTGCAACACCTGCGGGAAAAGGTTCGGTGACATGCCTGCTTTGAAAAAGCACATAAGAATCCACACAGGTGAGAAGCCGTATTCCTGCATAACATGCGGGAAGGATTTCAGATTTAGCAGTGTCTTGAAAGTCCACATGAGAACGCACACAGATGAGAAGCCGTATCTTTGCAAGACCTGCGGGAAAGGATTCGGTGAGCTGGCGGGATTGAAAAGGCATATAAGAATCCACACAGGAGAGAAGCCCTATTCCTGCAAAACATGTGGGAAAGATTTCCGATTTGGCAGTTACTTGACAGTCCACATAAGAAGAGCCCACACTGGCGAGAGGCCGTACCCTTGCAAGATCTGTGGGAAAAGATACTTTGACGCGTCTCATTTGGCAAAACATATAAGAACACACAGCAAAGTAGCTTTGCAGTTGTAAAATATGTGGCACGTGATTCAGTTCTAGTGTTTTGCGGTCAAAACACAGAAAACCTCTTGTAGGTGATTGTACTGTGCAAAACATTTTACTCAAATCACACTTGAAAAAACACCCTAGGATCAATATAAACGGGACGAGGGGGTCTCCTGTAGAGACGTTCCTGAGTGAAATGGAGAGGATTTCAGGGCATAAAAAAAACTGGGAAATTAAAGTCCCCTGAAATAAATCGTCATCCTTTTTTACATATAAAAAAATATTCATTTATTGAAGTCTAGATAGATCGATTCATCGTTCAGTCGATTATTTTGCCTTTTTGGCATCAATCTACCGATGCTGTAGAACAATGTTAGCGTTCTCCTTTGTGAGTTTTTGGGAAGGTGGTGAAAAAATTTAGTTTCCAGCCATCTATCCTGCTGTAAACCTTTGCTTAAATGTCCTCATCTTTTCTAAATATTAACACTTTTCTCACATCCTAACTGAAAGCTAATCTAATCTAAACCCATTACTGACTAGTGTTTTATATATATTTAAAAATATAAATATAAATATGATGTTATAATAATGTAGTTGAATTATGTCATTAGACATACTATAACCCCGTTCTTCTTTAAATATATTCACATTCTGTAATCTATGGCATTAACCAATGTATTTATCTGTTTCATTAATAAAAATTTAATTTTAACAAGTTACTGACTAAGATAACTAGGTTTATTGTGCATGGAATGATACATGACTTTTCTTTGTTTTAATATCAGCATTACATATCGGCCTTCAGTCGCACTGCTCTCTAAATATCAGCGTCGGCCATTGAAAAACCCATATCCGTCGAACACTAAAGTATAATTAGCCATTTATATGTTTATTGCCTCATTTATTTATATCATATTTGTGTATTTCATAGCCATATTTTGCGTTTGTTTGCGTTCAGCTCAAGCTCAACTTGCTGATTTTAAAGGTCCAGTTTGTAACATTTAGGAGGATCTATTGGCAGATATTGAGCATAATATTCATAGGTATGTTTTCATTAGTGTATAATCAGCTGAAAATAAGAATTGTGTTTTACAATGAGCCGTTTTTATCTACGGAGGGAGTGGGTCCTCTTCCATGGAGGCCGCCATATTGAACTGCCATGTTTCTACCGTAGCCAAGAACGGACAAACCAAACACTGGCTTCGTTACCATAGTTTCTCCTACACGCTTGGAAGGCTGAGCTGTATTCAAATGGGGGCAATCTGCAACTTACTCTCAAGATGCCACTGAATCCTACACACTGGTCCTCTAATAGAACAATGGCCAAGTATCAGGGACAAAAAAACTTGTCATTTATCAGAAAAGAAGCCTATTAAGTATGTATGTATTTAAATACATAATACAGACAGAACTGTATAAAAAGTATAAAAACATGAAATAATCTGCTCAAAATGTATCCTAATCACCCATTTTACACAAATCAGTTGTAGTTACTGAGTTCACTGTTCGGGTTCATTGTACAGTTTTAAATATAATATGAAATATCCATAAAATATAGTCACTTCATAGTCAGGGATGGTCAGTTTAATAAATTACAGAAAAGGGTCCTTTAAGGAAAAAGGTTGGGAACCACTGACCTTGTGGCCACCATTTGAACCAACACTTCTTCGTTCTCCGGCAGGATGGGCTGTTGAGTTGGTGGTGTCCGATGGCCTGCCATACTTACAAGATCCAATGCTACCTTTGCAGTTCTGCATACACCCGGTCTGTGCCGGGGTGAGGCAGATGTTCATCCATGTCTTTGATGCAGAAGGTGATGATTGATTAGCGCTTTCAATCCTGATGAGTGCACTGATGTCGCATGCTCAGGCGTCTTTGGCCAGCGTTCATCACTCTGCTTACGAAACAGGGCACCCTGACTCCAATGACTAAGCTCTGCCAGAGCCAGGAGTGGCTTACCTCTGGTTATGTTGTCAGCTGGGTTGTTCTGGGTGTCTACGCACTGCCAAGCCTGACGGTCGGTCAGCTCCTGTATCTCTAAAATGCAACAAAGACCTTAAAGCTGTATGAGTCTGATTGGAGCCACTCCAATGCTGTGGTGCAACCAGATGCCAGTGTTGTCTGCCGGATTGTGAGTGTTGTAAGACTAATGGACTACCACAGTTGGTTGATTACTTGCCCACTGGCTTTGATCGAACCCTCCTTCAGCCAACAGGAACCTTTCGATTCACCAAAAAAAAAACTGGATTCACAAATGCCAGTTTGAAAGTTGTAAATGTTGGGAAGATTGTTTTTTGTGTATTTACAGATCTTTTTATGTATTTGTGGAATGTGGATTACACATGTACACATGAATTGTCAAACTGTTTGTTCACTATGTGTCATTTCTCCAGGCTCAAAACCGCAAAACCATTATTATAGGAAAAAAACAGCATGTACATTCATATAAAGTGTTATAAAAATGTGTAGAATAAATATAAACGATAAATGAATATAGAGCCAACCATGTCTTCTGTGTGTGTACTGGAGGCTGCATCACGATCTGAACTGATTCAGGTGAGAGACCATATACTTGAAAAGCGTGGGAGAGATTTCAGGTCTAGCAGTAACATTAAAAGCCACATGAGAGCTCACACAAGTGAAAAGCTGTATCACTGCAGCACAGAGGTTTCAGGCGCAGTCGGACCCACACAGATGAGAAGCCGTTTACTTGTAAAAGACATGGAAAAGGTTCAGTTCAGTAAAAAGATATAGAACGTCTCAGTTTTGGCGATTGGTCCATTCTTGTATTTATTTATGTTAAAGTATATTTGAGCAACTGCGTTTCTCAGAACAGCCACCATTCTGCATTATGATTCATTTAACATCTCTTACTTTAAATATGTTTTACTAATAATACTATTGTCATGGAAAGTGAATATATATATTCAGCCTCTCTCTATTTACTCATGACATTTGATTAAAAACTGAAAAGAGCAACACTTGTGTAGATGTTAACATTTGAATTTGAATTATTCACCCCATTTTAATCAAGAATATTTATAATATTTATATATTTATAATTAACAGCTGTAGTGACAATAGTTACCTTGCAGGTTAACGTATAAAAAGGTCTAATGAGCCTATAAACTAGGATGTATTATTAAACTATCCAACAAGTTGTAAAATGGGTGAAACTGAGCTCCACCTCAACTAGCTGCTACATAACAGATATTAACACATTATGGCATCCACAGTTCTACAAAATGACTATTTTAACATGTTTTATTTTAGATACATTTTGCTGATACTACTTCTGACATAACATAACATTTTATACCCACCATGAGTTACACTGTGGTCTTTCTACTGAAATAATCTCAATACTTCTTCCACTGCTGCATCGTTGTTTTTTTATGCAGAAACACAAATTTTGAATAAAATACCATCAAGTGAAAGCGGAACAAAAAGTTTGGAGCTTAACATCCAGCAGAAGTAAACAATAAGAATAATATCATTTGGTACTTTTTTTCTTAACTACTACTTTGGACTAACAGTATTTTTTGTTACTTTGCAGATAATGATTTTGCATAAAAACAAAGGAATTGTGGTCGAAGAACAATTTGTCAATATGTCAAGAA
This sequence comes from Dicentrarchus labrax, assembly GCF_905237075.1. NCBI lineage: Eukaryota > Metazoa > Chordata > Actinopteri > Moronidae > Dicentrarchus > Dicentrarchus labrax. Next base: position 3,252,659 of record NW_026136722.1, on the reverse strand, counting down.
AATTAGTAATTAGAGAGAGGTTGAATATCAATTTGAGTAAATGTATGTGCATCCTGTAGTTTTGGTTACAGTAAATGTGTTGTTGTAGAATTCTAAAAAGAGAAAGGCCTCAGGCATATTGGTGTATCGGATGATAGCTGTTTTCAAACAAAGTGTTGACTAACAGATTCCTTATTAATATCTTATTTTCTGGTTTTTGACCACCAACTCTGACAAGACAGAAACGGATTTTAAATCTTCCAATAGTATTATTAGTAAAACATATTTTAAGTAAGAGATGTTAAATTAATCATAATGCAGAATGGTTGCTGCCGGCGCCACATAATTATATATAACTTTCACTATCATATAAATATTTCGATTTATTTCCATCACACTGTATCTAGATCAGTCTTTTGAACTGATTTCACAATAAAACTACCGACAAACCCCACAAGACACTGATTTTTTTGAAAAATGTTTGACCTTTGTCTATCACATCACACCGTTATTAGAACTGTGCATTCACGATTCCCAAGATATAAAAGAGTGATTGTTCTGAAAAATGCTGTGACTCAAATTAAATATACTATATAAAGACACACCCAGAAAGAATGTGAACAACTTTAACTTACCTGAACCTCTTCTGCATGTTTTGCAAGTATACAGCCTCTCATTTATTTGGTGTCTCCCTATTTGGGACTTATACTTTATATATTTGAAATACTTTTTACCTGAATGAGTGTTACAGTGAGTCTTGAACATGGTAGGGTTATATACATTGTTAGTGTGACTACTGCTTTGGTGATATCTCTCCTGGGGTTTTGGCATTTGCCTTTCTAGTTCATACTGAGTCTCTTAGTTAACTGGCATCAACCAGCAACTATTCTGATAGTAATTTTATCTTTTAAGTTGTCATCAGAAATGCCCAAAAATGAGGTCCTTTTATCTGTTTGTCAGACACATAAGTAAGAAGTGAGGTAGTGTATAAAAATAGTTAAAAGAAGACACATTCACATTTAATAGGACTTCTTACATGGTGATGGTAATATAAAACAGTGATGTTAGTTGCTCTGAAATGTAAAATCTGCAGAGATGTGTAGGAGGCTTCCTAAATAACATCTTATCAAATATTACTTTGATTTTAAGTCCTTGTAGAGATGGCTGGATCATACTGAAGTGCCTGTGAATATACTGTTACAATACATTGTGTCAAATGATTAATACCAACTGACTGATGACATTTGAAGCTTTAGAAAGAGCTTCATTCAGTTTTAAATTTTGCAGCTGAACTATAAGATAAGAGGAGATATTACTTGAGAAATGTACAGGAACATTTCCACCTGATCCCAAGAAACAATGTAATACAAGTGAATATTACATCACATTACGACTCATATAAAATGTAAACAACCATAAAGTGAAAACACAGTGACACTGGGTGTGAACTACTCCAATAAGGTACTTTCATCTTTACAGTAACATTTAAATGCAGCACTTAAAGAAAACTCAGAGGTGTTGTAGAGCTTCAGCTGCTGTAAGTCCTACAAACCACCAGAGGTCACTGTGATGCATCCGTCCATCATCAAGTCCATGTTCCAACTTTAAACTACAAGTGATTCTGAGATGCTTCATAAATAGAAAGTCAGCAAAAACAACAACATTACACTATTATTTTATTTTTTACACCACAAGCATTAACATTTTCCTCCATTTGGGAGATCACGACTGCTTCAAAGAAATACTGCAATCACATGAGGGGAAACTTAACGCCAAGATAACGTCAAATAACCTTCTTATAGAAAATATTTTACATTCAATTAAAGCTTTGGCAAAAGTGGATTTCACTCAGTAGGTGAAAACGTCCCTACAGGAGCTTCAGCTCGATGGTTTCTCCTGAGTAAATTGCTCTTTATGTGTTCTTTCAACTATGTGGTTTGAGTTAAAACTTTTCCCACAAGGGCTATTGTAGGCCCTTTTTCACAGCAGCAATTCTGACATGAAACAGTAGGGTAAACACAGGTGTTACTACTACTACTACCTTTCCAGTGAGCCAACATGCACAACAGCTGCACCCTGACTCTGACCCAAATGGAACCTTAATTAGTATAATTAGTAACATCCATGTTTACTTAATCAAACTGGCTGATGTGAAAAAGGTCTACAATTTGGTTCCTCACTTCTGCGTTTTGACCATAAACTGCTAGAACTGAATTGTGTCACTACTTGCCTGTATGTGATCTTATATGATTTGCCGAATGAGAAGTGGTTAAGAATCTTTCCCGCAGGTCTTGCAAAGGTACGGCTTCTCACCAGAGTGTGTCCTCATGTGGACTATCAAGTAGTGATGGGCAAATGAAGCTTTTGTGAAGCACTGAACCACTTGAGCCAATTGTTTCGAAAATGGGTTCATTACTCGAAGTTTCAGTTACAGTGACCTCTCCTGGCAAAGTGCAAGGCTGCAGTCAAATTAGGCAGGCTGGTTGGTGGACAGGAGGCTTTTAATTACATACAGGCATTCATGCGCACACGCACGCACTCTCTCTGTCACACACACACACACACACACACAACACACACCTTAATGAGCAGCGTTGGAAAAACTGTAGAAAACACCTTTTGTTCTGAAGCATCTTTGCTTTGATCACCCTTGGATTTAAAGTATCTTTGCTTTGAAAATTCTTATCTATATTATGTTCTATTTACAAATAAAGATGATGAATGTGTGTATTGTGTTATTGAGGAGAGAATTCTTGGAAATATAGCATAGGTTGGGTGTGCTTGTGTAACTATGGCGGGGGGGATGGGGAACACTCAAGGGTTTTTATTATGGTACATCATTTATTCAAATGTTTTTGGGTTGAGCTGGTTTCTTTTCTTGCTCACAATTTCTTCACATTTGCGGTTATAAAGTGGTTCTATGGAATTGTAGTTCAGGGTTTGAAGCACGTATCGAAGCTTCAGTGTTGCACTGCCATCACTACTATCAAGTCCCCACTTAGTCTGAAAGCTCTCCCACATGTTGTTCAAATAGATGGCTTCCTGCCTGTGTGGATTCTCATGTGCACCAACAATGTACTACTCGGAAATCTTTCCCACACACCCGACATGAATATGGTTTCTCTCCCCGTGTGGATACTGAGGTGAGTTTTAAGTACTGACGACTGACTGAATCTTTTCCCACATGTGTTGGAGACATATGGCTTCTCCCCTGTGTGGATTCTCGAATGAATTTTCACGTCTGGCTTCCAACTGAAGGTTTTCCCACATATTTTGCACAAGTATGGCTTCTCATCTGTGTGGACTGTGGGATTATGCTTTTTTAATCCTTGCATATGAACGAACCTTTTCCTGCAGGTGTTGCAAAGGTACGGTTTCTCTCCTGTGTGCGTTCTCATGTGGACTTTTAAGCCGCTGCTAAATCTGAAATCTTTCCCACATGTTATGCAGGAATACGGCTTCTCCCCTGTGTGGACTCTCGTGTGTCTCTGTAGTCTTGACTTAATCCTAAACTCTTTTCCACAAGTGTCACATTTGAAAGAATTTTGAGCTGTGTGAGTGTTATGTCCAATCCCTGACATGTTAAGGTTGTAAACATTGCTACTGTGACCTTCATGTTGACTGTTTTGCTCTGACCCTGAGGCTCCATAATTGCCTCCTTTCTCATCTCGGCTCTCAGCTACATGAGAGCTGTAATAGAGGAGCTGCTGGTCATGTTTTGGGTAGGTGCAGAGTTCTTCCTCTTCCTCTTTAATCTGTAGAGGCTCTGGGTCCACTTGGTCCGGACTGGTGCTCCTCTCCTGGTTACAGAGCTGCTGGTCAGCAGGAACCGCCTCTTCCACAAAGACATGTTGCTGTGGGAGCTCTGGAGGGACAGACAACAGAAGGAATACTACAGGGATGAAACAGAACTCCTCTATTTCATGTTATAAATGTAATAAAGTCGTACACACCTATCCTGTGTAACTTGACTTCAGGTTTGCAGAAGACATCCAGCAGTCTGCGCTGACAATTGATCTCTTCTTCGTACTCGACGATAGTTTTTATAAAAACTCAGAATATCTCTTCAGCAGCAGCAGTCAGTCGCTCGGTGACAAACTCTCTCAAACACTCAACTGAAGACATTGTTGTTCAATTACAAATGAGCTCATTAGCTGCACTGCGGCTACAATGCAGTCTCCCAGCTCATTCAGCAGCGACATTTTCTGAACTACAGCTGTGAACTAACATCACTCACTCGCAGACAAAAACAAAGATGCAACGGTGGAAAAAGTATTGAGATTATTTCTGTCAGTCTTTTAAATTTAATTTGCACAGATGAGATCATTTTCAAAAATTATCATTTATGACATTTGGCAAATGCTCTTATCCACATGAATCATTATTAGAAGAGCCACCACTATACATATATAGAAGTTTGTGATTGTTGCTCAAATATACTGTAAGGTGTGTAAATACAAATACACACTTATTGCCAAACCTCTTCCAGGTGTTTTGCATGTACACAAATTCTCACAGCATATTTCAGTCATGAACAACACCAGTATGTTATTGTTTAATAATTGAACAAACTCTCCCAAGAATCAAACACAAGCATTTATCGAAGTGAATAAAAATAATGTGAAATTAAAAAAAATTACCCCAGAGACAAAACTGAGACTAGAACTATACAAGACATTCAATTATACAACTATAAACTTTTCTTTACCTGTCAGGATTTCTCATTTCTTTCAGTTCCATCGCTGAATTTATTCAGTTCAGTGGTTTGGATGAGCAACAAGTGGAAACAAATAAATAAATCAGCAGTAAAACTGAAAAAAGGAAGAGCAAAAGGTAAGTTATGATCGGGGGAAAAAACGAAGAATGAATCAAGTGGATTTTCATTGAAAGTGTTTTTCTTTGGGCTCATATTTGCATTTTCACAAGAAGAATAGAGGATTAACACATTTTGAAAGTTGGTTTCAGACAGTGTAACATTAAAACAGCTGAAAATGGAAATACTCCAGTAAAATACATTTGAGTAAATGTACATATAACATATGTTACAATGGATTGAATGTGTAATTGCTCTATGGCCCATTCTTGTTGTCAGTCAGTCCTTTCAGAAGGACAAACTGAAGCCTTATATCGCACTCTGTAAAGCCACTGCACTGCTTTGGAAAAAATTAATTTGACCTCACAGAACATGGGAGTTGCTGGTCTAACACTGCCTCGACCTGCAGCAACTAACCTTAGTTTGTATTTGAACGAATGCAATAACACACCAAAATCACACAACACAAGCTGACCAATCGAGGCACTGATGGACAAACAATTATCGTGTCCCGCAAAGTAAAATTACTGTTTTGTTGTTTGAGTCAGGTGGCTTTAAAGAGAGCATAGATCAATATAAACAATTACATTTCCCGTTGAAAAGGGCTGTCTGGCGGCAAGCTAAAGTGGTGAAAATATTCTAAATATAGCGTATACTTAAAGTAGCATTGATTTTTTTTAATAATACAGAGTTTTTTTTTACACAATTCATTCATAGGACTGTTTATTTTATAATTATTTATGTTATTTTGAACACTGTGGGGCTCCGTAAATCTCAGAAAAACAGAAGCTTCCTGCAAAAGGGATGAAAGAGCTGTTTTCATGTAACTGAATCTAATCCAGGTGAGATGCAGTAAAAACATACCAATAATAGATAAAGACAGAAATAAAACAAACACGTGGCTTCATGTAACATTTTATGGACTTTATTCTTTTTACCTCTATTTTCTCTCTGAATTCCGATCCCCATCTTCTGTAGCTTTATAATCAAAAAGGTAAAATACACCATTTCCTGTCCAAAACCAACTCAAATCTGGCCTGTCTCTAACAAATGTATTTTGTTGAATGTTCATATACAAAATAAGAATGGCAGATATTTTTCATTGCTTTATATCTACTGTACAGTGAATTTCTTTTCATTTTAACTCCTCCAACACAAGCGTGCCTCCTCCTGCTCAGTCTCTCCTCGGTCCAGTCAGGAGTTTTACTTCTTAACGATCTGGATGACGTCCTCGTGCTCCATGATGTGCGTAAGGCCGACCCTCTGAGGGCTGTACTTGGTACTGGTTCCCTGGAGCAAACACAGACGACACAGTTCAGAACTTCGACTTTTGTTTGTGTTTCAAATGTAGTGAACCACTACACAGTGAACTAGGTTTCAGAATAAGATACTGAGCAGCAGTGAAGAGATAGAGGCATCTCCCTGCTTCTCATGTATCATGGCACAGTCAACACAAGTGTAGCTCAAGGGGTGGTTTTAATTTGTACCTTTTCCCCTCACACACCTAAACCATAATTACCAATTACTAATTTATGAGCTGCAGCTGGGTTTACTGTAATTAATAATGTGAGTTTGGACATTTAATGAAGCTGAAGTACAATGACGATGCCATCTGGTCACATTTTTCCAGCTGCGAGTGCATACAGTACATTTCTGTTGCACAATCCATTGTGGGATTAAAGTATCATCACCACACTCAAAAAGCTTGCAATGTTAATATATAGCCTATGCCACCACATAAGTATAACTCATTCGTAACTTTTCTAGAAATTACTACATCCTCAAAGAATGGCTGGAACTACTGTGTAGTATAACTTGTACACCAAAAAAGATATTCACTGGTGAATTCTGGGAATGTGCTAAGTAGCAGAACTTCCAATGTATTAGTCAAGGTTTTATCTTGGAACACCTTTAAAATCGTATCTGATTTGCTCACCACCTACTAACGAGGGACTGGTTTCAGACTCACTACCACAATACCACAAGCGTTTTTATCATTACAGATGCAACCACAGTCAGTCGTAAAAAATACAAGGAACACGTTCCTTCATTCAGCTCAGTCCAACTGCTTTTCGTTACTTTAAGGTCAAATGCAAATCTTTACAGCAAGAATGACCCATGAACCACGGTTAAGTGCTGTGTTTTTTTAAAATGAATGGACAAAAACATACTCAACCTCAAACTTGTGTAAGTTTTGTGTACCATTACACCTCTATTATGAGGTCCACCAATAAAAGGCAAAGCAGGCATAAAAATCTACAGCTGTCTTTGTTTATTCTACTCAGTCAACATGAGAGATTTAGTTCAAACTGTTTTCAATGAGTTACGTTTCTGAGGGTCACTGCCTTTGGAAAGGTTGCATTTACTTACCCAAACCAGGGCATATTTGAACTGGCTGGCTAAGGTTCTGTGGATTCGATGGCACTGTGGGTAGACAACAAAAAGGGCACATAGTCTTATTATTGATCAACAAATGTTGTTGAAGTGTTTGAATTCATGTGTGTTTTACTCACCACGTGTTCTACACTTGCTCCTCTCCTCATAATGATAGCATCATTAAAGTCTGGGCGCTCTAATAGAGAAAGGAGAAATTAATTATTTAGAAGGTGTGCTGCATTCATGTGCATGTGACAGTCATAAGGAGAGCATGAGGGGAAGTTGCGTTTGTACCTCCTCTTTTCTTAGTATAAATGCAAATCAGAGCCAGATATTCCCACAATGTCTCCAGAAGGTATTCCAGGTTCAACTTCATGCCACAACTGAAACATACACGAGGACAGAAAAAGGAGGAAGATGTTGAACTCCCACATTTATGCAGAAAAAGAGTGAGATGACTGTTTCCAACCGAGACTGTCGTTATTATCACACACACACACACACACACACACACACACACACACACACACACACACACACACACAAAAAAACAGATATCTGACCTGATGACAACACTGTTAGGTCTGCGAGCCAGGCGGTCGACCTCTTCGATGGAGATTTGATCCACTTTATTGTACACCTGTAAATAACACAAATAATATAGGAGAGATTTAAAACGAGTGTACAAAAGCTAAAACAGACAAAGCGAGACAGATTTGCCAAAACCTCATAACTCCAAATATTCACAATACATTTCTTTTTCCAAATATATTTTCTTTACTTCACAAATGATGATACTATGGCTTGAAATTTTTCTGAATCTTTGGATTTGGGTTTCCAAACTATTAGTATTTTAGAGGTACGAGGCTTTGACTCAACCCAGATGATAAGCATGAACATACATATAGGCAAGGCATGTAAACTCTGTTCCCAACGATGACATCGATGAACTCGTCCGGTGTGCTGTCCTCCCTGAACAGGACTTCTGCGTTAAAGATTTCTGAGGAGGAGGAGTTAAAGAAATCAACCAAATACTACAGTGACTTCTTAACAAGTCCGTGAAAGAGACAAGAGGACTGAGTCTTCAGGAATATGCTGCCTCTTCTAAAGGATACTGTATTCGTGAAGGATGAGCTGAACTAGCTTCTCTGAGCACTGGGTGAGAGGAACTGTGGAGTTGTAGGAGAGGCCGCCACCTTTCTTGGGCTACAGGGAGAGAGAGAAATCACATATATATATACAAAGTTTAGTGCAACAGTTGGAATATTCATTTCTGGCCTGGTTGTATTTTGAATCATTTTGGGGGTTTTTTTTGTCTTGCTAGCAGAAAGGCCCAGTTGGTCTGTCACACTGCCTGATTTTAGCCCTGATCTTACAGTCACCCAACGTTTTTGGAGATTGCCGAAAAATGCCCACAGATCAGAGGCAAATCGGTGATCGCTCCCATGAGCATGATCGCTATGTGGAAGCAGCGAACCAGTTTGTTACTTTGATAACGGCTGAAAAAAAATCCATCACACACACATATAATGATTGTAAGTTGGTGTGCAATTCGTTGTGTATCTGATCCACCAACAGGCACTTATTTTAGTGGCAATTTTTAATTTCTGAAACGGTCTGCCTTCATTCCTTCGTTATTTACCCAATGAAAGAGTGCAGCTATAACAGAGACTGAGCAAGGTACGGTGACAAAATGTAAAGTTTGTATGGAATACGGTTCATCTTTATGGATTATATTGATAGTAATTTGACAAGACTGTGGGCATATGACAGAAAATCTACCTTGAAATAAATATTTGGTTTCGTCCTGTTGAGTCTGATGCCCACTGACTCCAACTCTTTTTCTAGAAGTTCTCTAGAAACATAAAAAGAAAGAAGTTAAAGGAATGAATTAGTTAATGAAAACACTCACATGCCCCTCGAACCCCCTCTAACAGACTCACTCACTCACTCACACACACACAAACAATGAGTGTCACACACACCTCTGAACCTCTCCTTTGGTGGCATCCAACATCATGATGACAACGTCCGCTGTCCTGGCAACAGCAATGACCTGTCGACCTCTACCCTTACCTATTAAAGGTCAAAGAGTCAGTGTTTATACCATATATACACAAAATAGATATATTACAGATCTCTACTGTCTGTTCACTTCAGGTTTAAGCAAACAAAACATAAAAACATTCAACCTAAGGTTACCTTGGGCAGCACCCTCAATGATTCCTGGCAGATCCAGCAACTGGATGTTGGCCCCTTTGTACTGAAGAGCAACAAATAACAGTGTAAATGGAATATTGCTGCACAGTGTTTAAAGCTGCAAGTGTTCAGATACGCCTTGGTGTAAAATGTGTGTACCTCTATGACCCCAGGTATGCAGGTGAGGGTGGTGAACTCATAGGAAGCAGCTTCACTGGCTGTTGAGGTCATCAAACTGAGGAAGGTGGACTGCAGGACACAGTAGAGGATTCAATTAGACCAGCGGCACGTGGTTAATCATTCAATTCTGTTTCTTTCTGGTGACTTTGTCCATCACGACAAGAAAGCAGGCTCAGTTGTTTGTATGTTAGATACAGTGCTACTTTTCAGATCCAGACCACAAAACACAATCCATGACCCGCCATGTTGACGTACCTTACCCACAGAGGGGAAACCGATAAGAGCAACACGAGCATCTCCTGATTTCATGACATCGAAGCCCTCGCCTTTGGCCCCCGCCGACTTGGAGGGCTCGAGGAGCTGAGCTCTGTATTTGGCTAGCTTGGCCTTGAGCAAGCCCAGATGGTACTCAGTGGCTGGAGGAATGAATGTAAAAAACAAAATGTGTTTCAAAGAAAGTCTTATTCTGTTCTGTTATAATACATGTATATATTATACATGTATATATTATACATATAATAAGTGTATTAAAATGAGTCTGACTCCAAAATTAAGTAGGTGAGATCTGAAGAAAGGCTGCTGTTCACCTGTAACACCAGCACAACAACCACACTGGTATTGACTTTAATTCAATTAAACATATTAGATATTACTTAAAGGAGCATGAGGACTGCTCCTTTCATTGTAGTGGCAACTGTCACCAAGCTTATGGTGTGAATTACAGCGTTAGAAGAATGAGTAACATAACACTGACACACACACACACACACACACAAATACACACACTGACACACACACACACACACACACACACACACACACACACACACACACACTGACACACACACACACACACACACACACACACACACACACACACACACACACACACACAGCTGGCTATAACTTCGTTCATGGTGATGCTAACAGTTAGCATCGCGTCTGTCCCTCTCTTACCTTTGTTTTTCTGTGTCCGAGAGATTTCTCTCTCTATTTCCGCGATTTTGTCCAAGATCCCCATTGTGTCCGCTCAGCAGGGCTCCAGCTACACCGCCGTGGAGAGGAAACACAAACAGAAACGTGTCAGTCCACAGTTGTTAGCTTTGTTAGCCACCCGGCTAAGCAGCTAACCAGTGGGACGTAACAGTTGACAAACCGCGTTAAACACAGCCGGTCAACACATACCGCAAGACGAGTGTGACTGCAACAGTTTCAAACGAGTTAAAATGGTATAAATGTACACTTTGACAGATGTTACACTCAGCGGCATGCACAGCTGACTGACATCACACACCGGAACTCGGTCCGTGCCCGAGAAAGGTCCGGGTGGAACACAAGTGGCTGTAACGCACATTTGGTCCCGTGTGTCTCTCCGCCGCTTACATCAACCGGGAAGTGTGCAGCGTCACCATGACATCGTCCAACCGGTAGAATAAAATATTAAAAAGTGATAATGTGTCCAGTCAGGCGCGGCTGCGTTTCTACAGCCGGGCTTTCCTGACGTGTGTCGATGTTACAGGTCGGTCGGGGTTATTAGATAATAGCGAACATGGCTGCGCCCACAGGACCGAAAGGCACATCTGCCTCCAACCCGACCGGGTTTGAGGGTTTCCCGTTCGCAGTGGCCAGCAGACCACCGGAGGACGGCGCCGGTAAGGAGCAGGAGCAGACCGGGGATGTGAAGAAGAAGCCGTGCAGGGCTTGTACGGACTTTAAAACGTGGATGAAGGTCCAGAAGAAACAGACGACCGCTGCTGTACAGGTGACTCTTATACAGTGGTGAAGTTAAAGCTTGGATACATATTGGTTTATGATCTAATTTACTTCTTTAATTGAGTTTTTGTTCCCTTCTGGAGCTTTATCAGAACGTTTGCTGTCCCATGGTCATCCTGTAATACCAGAGGCCCTTGGGAGACACTGGTGCAGAAAGAAATGTCCCTACATCTGGTCCAAACCCTTTTAATATCATTTATTGTTTATATTAATCTCCAAGGGACAAATACTCTTTTCTGGCTGTGGTGATATGGACACAAGTAGTTCATGTATATCCACAAATCAACATAAATCACTTGAATCACCAGCTGAGTGACTCTACTGTGTGTGGCTCTACGTATGTTTGCATACCCCTGTCTGTATGATTCTGCAGGAGACCCGAGCTGCAGAGTCAGAACCACAACCGGACCCACAGTGTCCATTGGACAGGGAAGAGTTGGGGCGCAGCACGTGGTCCTTCCTGCACACTATGGCAGCATATTACCCCGACCAGCCGTCTTCCACCCAGCAGCGAGAGATGGGGCAGTTCATCAACCTTTTCTCCAAGTTCTTCCCCTGCGATGAGTGTGCAGAAGACCTCAGGGGCAGGTCAGACCACTGTGCTGCTTTAGGTTTAATATGCAGGCTGACAGAGCCGTATCAGGTCTTGTAGCATCTTAACTTGGAGTAGATTTGTCTAGAAGGCTCATGCTGAAAGGATCTGATCAGTGATTATACAGGTTTTACTCCTTTTATCTACAAATCAAGGTGCTGCTGACAGGTTTTTAGGTTGATAAAGATGTATTTTAAGTTGGGTTGTAACAAAGCTGAAAGCCACGGTTCTTTTATCTTGTTGTCTTTGGTTTTAGAACAAAAAAGCAAACAGATCAGGAACTGTCACATTGTCTCATATTAAGAAGAAGAGCAGACAATTTCTAAATGCAACAGTTCTTCTCCACAGATTGAAAACCAATCAGCCAGACACCCGGAGTCGCCATTCTCTTTCTCAGTGGCTCTGTCACATCCATAATGACATCAACATCCGGCTGGGCAAACCCGAGTTCGACTGCTCCCGTGTGGACGAGAGGTGGAGAGATGGATGGAAAGATGGTTCCTGTGACTGAGTAACTTCTCTGTTTCTCAACCAAGACTCACAGTAAAACATGTTCCACTAAACCTCTTGTTCATTCCTGTTATTGAGGAGTTTTAAAAGTTTAGGATACAAATCTTTTATTGAAATTCTTTTACCCAATCTCTTGTGTGAAATACAAAATGGCTTTTTGTGTTTTTTTGGGTCATCGTTTCAGGTGCGACCCTGATTTGTCTGTTTAAAGCAGTACATTTAGCCATTAAAATTATTGTTTCCCGGTCTGTTTATAAGTTGTGTTTTGAAATTGTATCCCCAAAACAGCCAGTACAACACTAGATAATCAAATTCTTAAATGTGTGAATGAATCATATTGACTTAATTAAACAATCCTTCTCGTTATGTCAGCTATAACTTATAAAATACTTTTGAATATGTCAGATAAATATATATATTTTACCTAATGATGATTACAAATTTATTTTTCATTGAAATACTACACATGTGGTATTGTGTGTACGTGTGTGTTGTGGGCTTGGTATGCCTGAAGAGTATGGTAATTTATTGGCATAAATTAGTGCTGAATTTGGTAACTATGTAATTAAATGAGTAGCTGATCATTAAAGTAATTGAATTAAGTAAAAATATACCTGTATTTGTTGATTGCAACTTCTCAAAAGTGATCATTTACTTGTGTTTCTCTGTTTCATGTACATGTTTTGGCTGTTGAGCAGACAAAATAATCAATTTTAAAGACACATTTTGGGACCTGGTAACATACAGCAGCCATCTGTCATTATATATATATATATTTTATAGAATAAACAAGTAATAAATAGGTATTAGATCAGCGGATTAATGGGTAATTGTACCTGGTAGTTTTAGCACCATATGAAGCCTTTTCTCTTCTAGCCAAGGGCATTTGAGGGCCACAACTTTCCATGAGACCTGAGCTGTGTGAGTGTTATTAATAAACTCTCTGATCATGTTATTTAAGGAACCAGTAGAGGACAAACACACACAGTCAAACATGTCTGCTACTCCACTGCTACTATTTGTTGTACTGTTCATGATCCTATAAAGGATTTTTGTATTTGAATCCTCATTTTATGTCTAAATCCACAACCAGTATGTAGTGTGAATTATCTGCATGGATAAGACGTGACTGACCTCTAGTGGTGTGAGCCATGTCTGCATGATACTGTAGCAGCTCCAGTTGGCCATTTTCATAACAAATGAAAAATTGTTTTACAATACCAGGGTTTACTTTATTAGTGAGATATAACCCGCTGAGCAGCAGTTAGTGTCAGATCTGTTTTTCACTGTATTTAATTTATTATATAATAATAAAACATATTTTATTAGTATTGTGAATGTATGCATTGGACAGTCAATTAAAGCTGATCTGAGTTGAGAAAGTTTAGTGTTCACCTAAATGCTCATTGTTGAGGCCACAGTAATTGGTGAATATCCCATGATAAGAGACTTGTGATTATATTGTGTTTTGGTATTTGGCACAGCATCATGAGACTTTTATCCATGCCATATTTAATAACTGTAACTCCAATGTTTGTGACTAATGAATGAGTCACTCTGTATTGTTTGCAGTCTACACACCTCGTGGCCTATATGTGTCCTATATTTAGATATTTAGATAACTTTTACTAAACTTCTGTAATAACTGCAGGATGGTATCTGCCACTGAGGACAATGAGTCCATTTTACATTCCATGATTGAAATCATTTTGTGGATATTTGATAGGCTGACTCCAGAATACCCCAGACTCAATATGTTTAAAGGCCCCACACACAGATGTTTGCATCTATACTGCTGTTTTCACTTCTTTTGATTAGACTCAGATCATGCTTGATTGATTTTTGTCCCACTGTCCTTTTTGCACCTGATTGAACAATTTACACCTTTATTATTATTAATGTCATTATTATTGTTGTTGTTGTTGTTGTTGTTGTTGTTGGGTACTCCATTTCATGTTTTTTGAATTGTCTGATCTTATTTACATCATTGCTGAAATGTTTTAATACTGATTATTTATTTATATTTATACAGCACTTGGTAACTTTGTTTTAAAAAAGTGCTGTAAATAATCATGTTTATTATTATTATTATTATTATTATTATTATTATTATATAACCTGTATAAAACACCTGGGTGGGTGTGCAGGTCTTTTAAAATGAATGGCTATATTTCCTGACTACAGTCCTAATGTATTGCCATAGCCGGATCAACCCACTAAAGGGGCCCTGGGAAAAAATGAGCTTTGGACCCCTATTGATGCTTGGTTTGTGGTAATTTAATTTAACACAATTTTATTTAAATGTATACAAGTCAAGACAGTTTTAGTTAGGCATTTGCCCCAATGGGCTTTAAACATATAGAGCATTGGCTTAAGATGGCATCAGTTGAAGTGATCCACCGTTTTGGTTGCTTGAGAGTCAGGAAATCTTTGCCTCTGCTGCTTTGATTTAGACCTTTCGTTCGTCTGTCCCCAAACTTTATGGAAGTACAGTGTAGTCCTTTAAGGCTCCAACCAATCAATATGAGAAACCAACAACAGCAGCCTTGTTTATTGTGGCACTGGTGAGTTAATGACCTTTATTTCTAACCCCGCATGGTAGGGCCCCTTTCATTCTAAGCTATAATATGTATATCGACACGATCATATTAAATTCTGTCTAAATGGCTCCACTTTCACGGCGCGGGCACGTCGGTCCGTGCACGCTCCCCACTCGCGCGCTATGCCCACGCGCCTCTGGGTGCGCGCAGGACCCGTCCCTACAGCGGAGAGCAGCAGCGCATCCATCCTGCCGTGGAGCCGGGAGCGTGGAGCCGCGAGGAGCGCACAGAGAGAGAGAGAGAGAGAGAGAGAGAGAGAGAGCCACAGAAGATGGACGGAGTGGGATCGTTCGGAGCGGGCCGGGCCGGGACCACTATCGACCCGATTGCCTTCGCCAAACAGCCGCAGACCATCCTCAGAGCGCTGTCCTGGGTGAGAGCGGGGGTTTCTACTGGTAGCCTATTGCTGTTTGCGTGTGGATGTATGTATGTATGTGTATGTGTGTGTGGTGGTGGTGGTGGGGGGGTCCTCTCTGTTGTCGTTGCTGCGCGAGAGCGTGACGTGTTCTCACTGCAAATATAGAGCCCAGAAATCCAGCGATAATTGATCAGCAGGGTGTGTGGATGAGACCACGGGATGAATGCGTGAATCGGAGTGTATTGCTATAGAAATGGACCGTACAGGGTGTAACCAGGGCCTGGTGGTTGTCTGACACCCTGACTATGAAACTGATCTCACTACAGATGTGTTGGGGTTTTTTTTGCTGGGGCAGAAACCCTTCTCAGACATATGCTCATTAAAATAAAAAAAATATTGCTTTATAATTGATTTATAAATACAGCCTAAGCTGTGCAGCAGACCGGACCCGGATTGTGTAAAAAAAAAAAAAAAAAAAAAACGTGAAAGACAGACCCACAACCGATTCCCTCCTCAGCCTCCTCCTTCCTGTTATTCAGGGTAGCTTTTACTGTTTTAATCTCTGAACTGTAACTATTCTCCGTCCATATCGCCAATCCTATTTCCAGCTAATGATTTTGCTGATTTACCCTAAACGGTCGTCGTCCGTCATCCCACCTGCGATTGGTCCGCGATCATCATTACGCACGCAGGGCCACGGAGACGCGTCGTGCCCTGACGTTTGATGTAACGCATCACCTTTAGGTGACACAGAGAAGGTCTTCTTTGACAGTGCAGGGGGCCTTTGAAACCCACCGATGTCCCTCTGTAGTGTCCTAATGGGTTCATGTGTATGTGTGTATTATAACTGCATATACGTTCAAATATGTGTACAAGAGGTTAGACAGGATTTACTATTAAGTCCTCTACATATGTTGTCAGTCTTCTACAAAGGCTTCAGTCCCATCTTAATATTCATCATGCAGCTGCAATCAGCGGTGGAAGTTTTCAGATCCTTTACTTATTAGCAAAACAGAAAGTATATGTACCTTTCATGCATTGCTCCTGTTCCTGAAGTGTTAATATTATTAACAATTATTACATTAATATTGATGCAACAGTGCGTCAGAACCATTTTACTGTTTTAGCTGGTTAAGATGGAACTTTATTTACATTTAGGTTTAGTTTATTCCAGTGGTTCCCAAACTATAAAGCAGAATAAAATGAAAATACTCAAGCAAAGTACAACTATTTTAAAAGTATAAGTAAGTACAGTGTTTGTAAATGTGCTAAAATCCTTTCCAACCACTGGCTACAAAGAGGAGTAGCAGCAAGTACAGCAGAAATCCATTTCAAGTGGAAGCAGAGGTGGCACTTTGTTGCTAAAGCCGCTGCTTTCTCCAACTTTACATAGTGTAAATCCTCCAGCTAAAAGGTTTTATAATTAAGGAACAAGGAAATTAAAGTGCAAAGAGGATAAGTGAGCAGACTATATGACAATGTCAAAATATTTTTAAAATCATGCAAAAGAAATTAGTTTCCATTTGGAGATGCAGTACTCTGATACATATAAGCATCTTTATCATGCTGATTCACTAAAAGCATCTGAGTGTGTATCTGCTCAGATTAAATCCACATGTGATTAGTTTAAAATGTGGACCCGACATTATCCCATTGTGTGTCCCTCCACCATCATATGACCCAAACCCCCAAGTGTGAGTGCATATCTGAGTGTGTCACATGGCCCTATTCTGCCATTGAGTGTTAGTCAGCTGATCAGTGTCAGTGTGAGTCCAGCACAGAGGTAGAAGAAATACAGAGAACTCACTACAGACCAAAAGAATGGGATGAACTAACAAGGGGGGGGAAATAAGTTTTATAGCATGAGCTACATCAGCCTTCAGCACACTTCCTCTTTTGGTGTACACACCGCCTCGGGACTATGTGATTCTTGAAGGGAAGTGAAGCATCCACCTCTTCGGTCAGTCAGAGAGAAAGAGAGGAAATTAGGTTAATGCCTTCGGTCTGAGCACGCTCAAAGAGATGCTCTCGAGTAGCATGGCCACAATCCTGTTTCCAGTAAGCCTGCAACAGTAAGAGACTGAGAGAGATATGTTTATTGTTTAGTGGGTCATTTGTATTCTCACTCTCACACACTTTCTTCCTCTTCTTGCGTCGCCCCTCCACAGATATTTTCCCTGGTGGTCTTCGCCTCCATCGTGAATGAGGGTTACGTTAACTTGGGCAGCGAGCGCCTCCACTGTGTCTTCAACAAGAATGCCGACGCGTGCAACTACGGCGTGTTCGTGGGCCTGGTGGGCCTGCTGGCATGCTCCTTCTTCTTCCTGCTTGACTACAAGTTCTCCTCCATCAGCTCCGTCAAAGACAGGAAGAAGGCTATAATGCTTGAGGTCGGCTTCTCGGGTGAGGAGGCCATCATGTGCAGAATTGGCAGAAATAAAACGTTCCAGTTGTTGACATAATTCTTAGAACTTCCCAAGAGTCAGGAAGTGCCACACACAACATCTTCACTTTGGACATTTCATAGTTAGCCTGTGATTTGATAGGTGTGGATGTTCTTTTTGATCAGGTTGAAAGGCAGGATTCAGAAGTCTGGGTTTCCCCAAAATACCAAAGTAGTAAATGTAGCCCAAGTAGGTCAGCTTCTTTGTTTCAGATGTCTTCTTTCTGGCACCATCAAGAGAAATGAAACCTGTAAAGTTACATAAAAGGTAGTAGAGGAATCAGAGTATTTTTCATCTCTAAAGGGAACAGAGAACTGCGGGTCAGGATTTGAGAATTCAACACCTGCACCTGGTGTTTAATGTGTAAAATGTACTTGGAAATTACCTTTTTTTTGTCTGTTGTAACAAAGTGTTTTTGTTCCACTGGTTTCTGGCAGGTTTCTGGAGCTTTCTGTACTTTGTAAGTTTCTGCTTCCTGGCCAATCAGTGGTCTCGGACCACGTCTGATGATTTGCCACTCAACCAGGGAGCAGATGCAGCCCGGGCTGCAATCGCCTTCTCGTTCTTTTCCATAATCACCTGGGTGAGAACATGCAACTACACAGACACATAAGTACTGAGGCACACATTATACACACACATACAATGCAAAGAAATGCAACCAATATTCATAAAGTAACACAATATTAAGCCTTAGTTTTTACTAATGTTGTATTTTTTACACATTTTTCAACCACATTTGGCGGGTCAACCATAACTTTAAAAATTCTGCTGTTGGTTTAAAACTGCACATGAATAGTAAAGCAATTTAAATATGTCAGTATCTTTATATTGGACCATGATCAGGACACTTTTGACTGAGCAATCTAAGTTTCCAAAGAGAATAGCTAATAACACATCAAACGGAGGCTCTAGATTAGAGGCACCCTGACCAGTTGGGCCCCTGTGCCTGTGCCTGGTGGGCCCCTTTGATAATCCATCCATGACCTAAACTATTGACAGTAATCCGTTTCTGACTTAATCGAAGTTGAGAAACTGGTCATGCATCTGCTGAATCCTGCTTGATAGTTTTATGGCGCACACACGGTATCTACGTGCATTGTTGTCTGAACTCTCTGCTTCAGTCAGGCTCAATGCTCTCGTTATGATTTTTCACAGATTTTTAAAAGGAATAGTTCAGTATTTTAGAAATACACTTATTCGCTTTCTTGACAAAAGTCTATATGAATATAATATAGTCTATATCTGTTAAATATGAATCTGCAGGTGACTGGTTAGCTTAGCATAGCACAGAGACTGGAAAAAGGGAGAAACAGCTGGCTTGGCTCTGTGCTAACGTAACAAAATCTGCATAAAAAAGACTAAAAGTAGACTAGAAATTCTGCACATCTGCTTTATGAGGCAGGTGCGTAGGAGTATTTTGGGTGAAAAAAAAAATTCAACATGCAGAACATTTATAAGCAACTTTACAAAATCTGCCTAGCACCTGTTTCTTGGCTGGGAGTAGTAACTTCCTGGTGCTGGTTGTCGGGCAATTAGTGATGCCAGTAGGCAGATTTTGTTAACTTTGGACAGAACCAGGATTGCTGTGTACCTGTGTGTCCATTCTTTATGATAAGCTAAGCTAAATGGACCTGAAGCCTTATTTTTAAGAGACGGATATGATATGAAAACTGTATCGTAAAGAGAATCCCAAACAAAGGGAAGTGTAATGTTTAGATAATGATGATGGAGCCTCTAAACTAGAGCATATTTGCGGAGTCAAGGCAACTTTATTTCTATAGAGGCAATTTGATAAAACAATCTACCTGCTAATGCTAATATCTGGCTGTGAAAACTGAGCTTTCATGATGTACGCTTACTTTGACTAGAGCACTACCTACTGTTGTTTGTCTAAAATGTTTCCATCTATTGTCCCCCCCCCCCACCCTTCTCCCTGCTGCCCCTGCAGGCTGGTCTAACCGTGCGTGCAGTCCAGAAGTATCTGCTTGGCACAGACATGACTCTGTTCACCACGGAGCACATGGACGGCGGCGCGCCCACCCAGCCGTACCCATCCAATTCCCCTGTAGGCGACACCACGGAGACCACGGAGACCTACCAGAGCCCACCATTCACTGAGAACAACGCAGCACCCACATACCAGGTTCCCATTTACTAGAGAAGATAGACCTGATGGTGGAAAAGGAAGGTCAGGAGAGGGATTAG
The DNA here is from genome assembly GCF_905237075.1 of Dicentrarchus labrax. Classification (NCBI taxonomy): domain Eukaryota; kingdom Metazoa; phylum Chordata; class Actinopteri; family Moronidae; genus Dicentrarchus; species Dicentrarchus labrax. The sequence goes on along the minus strand of NW_026136722.1, from coordinate 3,232,627 downwards.
AGAAAATTGCTTTCTGTGGTGTTACACCTGCAGTTGTTCATGTGTTGATCTGGGCTGAGTTTTCAATCATTGTTAAAAAACAAAATAAAAAAACGGCCTCTCCTTCTTTGTTTCCTCCTCTTGTTCCCTTTCCTTCCTTAACATTCCACTTATCTGCACTTTTCTAGACCTCTATGTTAAACTCAATTTCCTACTAGTGTCCCTGGATCAGAGCAGATGAGAGAGCAAGAAAGCAAGAGGAGGACATGTAGAAGAAGAGGCCGTTTTGCAGTATTCAAACACTTTTTTGAAGAGAAAAAAAAGAGATGAGGGGATCAACAAGTGAGTGACTCCACCACAAAGCAGTATTGGATTACTAAAAATAGTGCAGAAGGCACCTTCATCTTATTCTTTTCATTCATTGAAGTGTCAAAATCCCCTTTCATGCCAAACAGTACGGGGAATGTTTTTTTTAATAGCTACAGTGCGGTCTGGTCCTTCCTTCATCTTTCCCTGCTGCAGTTAAAAGTAATCATGTGTTTTGAATCTGCACGTTTCAAAACTTAGAGATCAACTAAGTGCCATACTGTACTGTGTGTCTCAGACAGTGACTTAATTTAGTAGATTTCTACATGCTGTAAAAAACAACGACGACAATGTTTTGTGACCAAGTGCAATATCACATTCTTATAGGTCTGTAGGTAGGTATATACTGTACTGTAGGTAGGCTAGTTACTGTCAGATTAGACCAATTTTAGGCACTGTCTCAAATTACATACTAGTCTTTGAATTGTACTAACAAATCTCAGGCAAATTTTCAAATTCAAATTGTTGATCTGACTGGTGAAGTTCACAAGATATGGAAGTAACTGTATATCTAATAGGTCCTGAGAGAGCTTCTCATTCACAAAAGCTTGTTGACAATTGAAATAAAATTAGCTTTTATGTCATCTTTTCAAGTATTTACTATATGGTCTTCCTCGATCGTAATGGAATCATAATTTTAACACATTTAACAAAACGGTGTCACAATGCAAAATATTCCTCGAGTACATTAGCTGAATCTGTGTGATGCTCTGCTTCATTCACACACATGGATCATGGTTGATCACCCTTAAGATTCATTAGGGAAACCCTAATCCACAGTGAAACACTTTTCAGTCTGTTCTGTTTCTGTGCCAGGCATGGATGGATTAGTCTACTGAATGGGCCTACCGGGTACAGACCAAAGGCGGCAGGGGGCCACTGAGCCTCCGTTTGAAGTGACTTTAACATTTCATGCTGAAAAAATCAATCAAATGACTACAAAAAGACGCAAAATTACCACAAAGAGGTGCAAAATGATTACAATGAGAAACAAAAACACTGTAAGGAAACACGAAATGACCACAATGGGACGTAAAACAACTACAAAGAGACACAAAGTGACCACAGAGACAGGAAGTACAGCAAAGAGACACAAAACAACTACATAGAGATGAATGGAAAAAAGAGACGCGGTTGTTTGGGGTCATCTTGTGTCTCTTTCAGTCAGGGGGTCTTGCTTCTATCTCAGAGGGAGGGGGGGGCTTTCACATGTCTGTGCCCAGGGGCCCGTTGTCTCATAATCCGTCCATGTTACCAGGGAATGAATGTAGTGTGTTATTTGAGACAGTGTCCTTTGTTGAAAGTTGTGTGTATAAAATGGGGCGACTGGGGAGATTCTGGATAAGTCAGGTCTGTTTATGTTTACGTTTTAGAAGCTGCCAAACTGCCCTGTGTTCTTATTGCTGTCTTCTGATTACCACGTTACTACTATGTTGTTAGTGTCTGTAGGAGTTTATGTAATCACAAAGCATGGGGGGCAACAGATGAGCTTTTATTCAGTGAGCGAGGTCGGTTGTTGGAGGATTCAGTGCTGTCTCAGGCAAAAGACAAATCTGTTTGTGGGATGTTGAGGATTCATTGATCCTGCAATCCAGGACATAGAGGGAGGAGGGGTTGGAATTGTTGCCATGGTAACAGGGACAGTATAGGGTGGGCCACTAAGGGCCCTGATGTAGATAGTCATCATGCCAACCATGTCGGTGTATAGCAGTGTCTGTGTCGTGGTTCACGTACACTCGCCATCTACGAAATCTGTAGTTTTGGTGTGTGTGTGTGTGTGTGTGTGTGTGTGTGTGTGTGTGTGTGTGTGTGTGTGAGTGCGTCCATGTGCTACAAGCATACATGTGTTAGCATGCATGAGAGACGTGTGGGTCTGTTTGTGTTTGTGTGAAAGTGTGTGAATGTGTGTAGTTGACAAGATTTTTGTGGTGCATAAAAGTTATTTTCTTGTTTGTAAAAGTTTCAGTGCAGAGGAGGAAATTATACGTCTGTTACACCACTGAATCATATCCCCCAAAAAATATATATTATCAGCGTCCCTGTCGAGATATTTGATTTACAAAGTATGAAATTAAGAGTTGTTTTTTTTTATGAATAGAGCCAAATATAAAACTTCATGTTAGAGTGATATAATTGACCTGTAGAATGCCTTGCCTGCTAGTCTATCTGATCATGTGTAAGCAGCGCCCTCTGCACATTAGATACGGCCCTGCAGTAACAGGACAACGGGGCTCTCAGAGTTTTAAAAGTACTCATGATAATAATGCATGAAATTGTTGTATAGAACTCATTATATACTGAATACTATGTAATTCTTAAGTTTAATCCAGGACGTTTTGCAAAGTGAGATTAGCCAGTCATCAGTGCAGCTGACAGGATTCCTTCTTGTGTTATTGTAATTCCAATTTATTGTTTATTACCCAAACAATTCTTTGTTTCTTCAGTGCCGTTATCTCAGCCTCATGATCTTGATGGCCACACGTACACAAGTGTGCACATATCTCAGAGCTCCAGGGGTGAAACTGTCCCAGAATGCTGACTGTAACTCACATTGTCTTTACGTTACTTGTACTTTACTTTGTACTTTACTGTAGTAAAGAAATCTTAATGTGACACAAGAACCCAAGGCCTTGAGCTACACTGACATGACAGTGTCAGCTAACAAAGAACAGGCTCTATGTTGAAATTCAGCCAATTTCCATTTGTCTCTGCTCCAGTTCTAGAAAGGATTGAAATCATTTCAAAGTCGTCTTGTAAAACAGAACCAAGACCACTCAGATTTACCTGTAAGCATTGTTTTTTTGTTTTTTTTTATTCCCCAGACTGTCTGTCAGCGAGTGCATAGTTAAGTTTGTATGTTTTAAACTGGGGGATAACAGTAGTATTTCCTTTTAGGATTTTGGTTTCGGGAAAGGATGCAACACTGCTAGGTGCTGGAGTGTTACTGGATGGGGTTTCAGGTCCTCTGGGATATGGTTTGGTACTGTTATGTCTATCTGGTGTACTTAAAATACTATACTTTGTGGTTTTTCATGTTGTAGCCCATTACCTACAAGTTGTATGAACATTACGGCCAAGTATTTCCTGAAGCAATTGATGTTGATTCTTTAAAACAGCCCTTGGTTTTAGTTTATTCTAATGTGATATATCACCTTACAGAGACTTGAGACTTGAAATGTTCTTGTTGACCTAATGCTTATTGTTTGTCTTTAGGGTTTGACTCTCTGACATCTTGGTAATGCAATGATTTTCAGAAGCTGACACTTAGAGCTCAATAAAGTTCTTGTTCAGTGCTCATAAATGCACTCCACGACAGTGAAATCATTTAAGCATGTATTCACATTCACCAATTATCTCTCTATATAGTAGTTTTAATTGTTAGTGGCGGAGTCCGCCATCCATGCATTGAATTTAAGTTTGATTCCATAACTAAATATTAACAATGATCAACTAAAGTCAAAAGAAGGAAATCAATTAGAAATCTGATAAAAATCCACTTTTAAAAATGTCAGTAATAATAACATGTATGAACAAGTATGCTAAAATATGAAAAACTGCCAGTATAGTTCTTTAAATCTTGGGTATTACTGGGCTGCTAGTAACCTGTTAACTGTGGTCAGGTGAGACTGGGGTATTGATGGTGGTATTAGGTACTACTGGGGTACTATTAGGTAGTTTGGGGTACTGTCAGGTCGTATTATTGTTCTCAGTGCTTCGGTCTCTTCTTCAGTCAGTGTGGTAGATAAAAATAATAATAACAAGCATTCTCTATGTTTTGTGCTCTGGCCCATGTACACTACCGTGGTATTGGTTGATTGTAAAATTCAGTATGTTATTGAAGTAAATGGAACCTGTGTGTGATGCTGTCTAGGGTCTGGTTTGTCCTGTACTACTGAAAATAAAAAATAAAAATATTAATAATGATTATTTATTAACTAGAATGCACTCTTTGTTGGTAATACTTTGTTTGACCACTTTTGAAGGAGCCACTGGCATCAAAATCAAAGTTATATGTGATCATGCTGTTGCTTTGTTAGACTGAAATAATAAAAGGTGATGATATGTAGTGACGCTGGTGCCATCAGTTGTGTGGTTTCCGGTATAAAACATTGCATGGATGTTAAAATATCTCTCCCCATAATATTGATAATAAAAGTTTAACCCCCATTGATCAAAAAACAAACCTTTTTTTTTTTGTAGCGTGCTACCCTTTAACATGTTTCTTCTGAGTTGTTTCTTCCTGTTCTGAAGGTGTTTGACCTCTTCAGTGTAAAAACACTGTGTACAGAGATGTGTGTCACTGTCTATTACCTGAATGTCTCTGGACTGCAGTCTGACCGTCACTCCAATAAAAAAGAAAACATGTTTTGGACTGCCTGTTTCTGACCCTGACTTTCATATGTGAAGATATGTATTATTATAAGTGACTATAATCAATATTTTTTTATAATAATGTAACAAAGAGACAAAAGGCTGAGCTAAAAGCAGAATGAATATTGGAATTGCATTTATCAAGTGGCACACGACTCCAAATGAATGGTAAAGTTGCTCTGTAACTGCAAATGAGCAACTTAAAAGGTGATGTGTCAATGTTGTATTCACAGCTTAATTATGCTGCCCTGACATGGCCAAAAAATTTAGTTATTACAGGTTTAATTTACATAAAATGTTCAACAAATAGATTTGATACTTTGTCATTACTGGAAAGTCATAATGCAAGTTATTAGCCAAACCTGACTAAAATATTTCTTCTGGATTAATATTCAATATCTAAGAAATAACAGTACAGTATTGACCAGGAAAACTGATAAATGACAAACTTCAGTAGAATTATTAAAAGAATGCGGAGAAAAAAAAAAAGGAAGCTTTCCACATTTTATGAAAATGTCATAATGGCCTTCTGGGAACCATTACAGTACTTTTCAGGTAAAATAAGACGAGTTTGTTGTTTCCCCAGTATACATTTAGTTAAGCACAACACATACCTGATATACATAACAAGCAGCTGATTATAAAGGTGCATAGTTTGTTGTTTTTAAAAACACCCAACCATCTATAAGGCTGTTCCTCCATTACCCCACACAGACACACAGAAACAGACAGACAGACAGACAGACAGACAGACACACACACAGAGCTCTAACAAAGATACAGAAGCATACAGTGCTGAAAGATAACAGCTTTATTGAAGCCAGACAGAAAAAAAAGAGTAAGCTGCTGTATGACGTATATACAAACTATATACACATCATTCAGACTCTCTCTCGCTCTTACACTCACACACACACACACATACAACGCACACCCAGGTGGGCATCGGTGCAAGCAAAGGGTCCTGAGAGAGAAGATGAACAGATTGTGTACTGGATGTAACCAGCCCCCCCTTACCAACCGAGTTTACATGCGCAGTGTGTCAAAACTATAATTCAAAGGTAGTCGGAATGATAATGTTTGTGTGTGTTGAAGAAATATCCTTAAATGATTCTTAAAAGTAGATATAACTGTGGAGGACACGCTTTCATTCTTTAGTTCCACTTAGTTTCAAACAAATGGCACTGATTAACCAATCCATCAATCACCAAATCAACCAAATGTAATGGTGATTGATGTGAACAGAATAAAAAGAACGAACACATTAAAAAACTTTAACTGACTGAAAGATTTGTTCCAATTCCCAAAGCAACTTACTTCCTGTCACTCACCCTCCTACATGATGTCTCTGACAGACTACAACAATCCATTCACTCAAGCACTTAACAGGCCTTCTCCTTGCATGAAGCAATGAACAATAAAACAGCTACACTGAAATAAATATGGTGCTGAGTAGTTGAACCAAACAGGTTTGCGTTTATTTTGTTATTTAACCAAGCAGCCCCGCTGGGGAATCATACACACTTTATCAACGTTGATGTTAACAAAATACAATTTGTCATCTTCTGTTCGAGTGAAAACACAAAGCAAGGTAAAAAAAATGTAAATCAATACAATTTTTCTATCAGGGAGCAACACATTTAAGCAGAGCCTCAGCTTGTCTCTTCTCTCATTAAATAAATTGACAGTTCTGGTTAGACCAGTGCCAGTGCCAGCTGGAGACGTCCTCGAAGGATGTGAGTGGAAATAAGAGTTGAAATGGGGAAATTGTGTGTAAACTGTGAATCAACATAATTCCCATAGAAAGTAAAAACACCATAAACCATCTCAAATTCCAACTCGTTATAAGATATTAGCCCCAAACTCCACTGGGACGTGGTCACGCAGGAAACGGGCTCCTGTTCTCCACACTGTCTGCTGCAGGGCTTTGACAGGGCTGCAGGGGCAACTGAAGACTGCAGAAAGAAAAAAACGAGGGGCTAGCTGATGATACGGCTAATTGACTGCAAGGAAGGGAATTCCTCACTCTCTCTGATGTGCAGGGTCTTGTGGGAGTTGAAGTCTTTGTGGGCCAGTACCTGTCTGCAAGTGGGGCACACCTGGCAGTCCAGCTCAGCTGCTGCGTTAGCCGCTGTGGTCGGCATCTGCCAGGCGTTCTTCTTGTTCTTGTTTTTCTTTCCTCCACCAGCGCCTGACTGCTTCTCCATGGCCTTGCAGTCGCCGTGGGCAGCCAGGAGCTCCTGTTGCTTGCCGGTGTCCGGCAAGAGCACTAGCAGCTCGTTGAAGATGCGGTTAAAGTCGTCTCCGAGCAGGTCCTTACAGCTGCGGTGGTACTGGGCTGCTGATATTACACCCTGGGAACAAAGAGAGAGGGTCAGAAGATAAACGAGCCATGAACACATAACCCTGTATGTACTATGGGCTTCAGAACTGTACCATTGTATACATCTTACTCTCCACATTTAGTAACTAATGGATAATGGCAAGTTGCTTTTGCTAAAACATATCTATAATTGTTGTTGTTATAATTATCGATGTGCATTAAAAAACAAAAGTACACAATTCCAGATTAAAATTTGTGATTATTGATGGAAAAACAAGACTCTCAGGATGATAGTTTTGATTATTAGGTGGTGCGTACCTGTCTGAACTGTGCAGAGTAGTTTTTAAACTCGTTGAACTTTGACTCATCGTTGTGGAGGTACTTTCTAATGGACTGGATCAGCTCCAGGTTTCTCTGATGGAAGTCGTCTGGGACTAGGTAACCACTGCTTGACACCTTGGGGGGCCTGGGAAATTTAAAGTAAAAAAAAAAAAAAAAAAAAAAAAAAACATGCTTTCACCCACTTTATACCTGGAAACATCAATTAATGTTTGTCAAACAGACAAATCAAGTGTCTCACGGGTTGACTGCGGAAGGAGCAGGCTCCACCACATTGCTGTTGAGGGGTATCCCGGTGAATCCTGGGGGAGGTTTAGTGGCTGAAATTCCCAGGCCGGGTGGAGGTTGGGGCAAAGTGGAGGATGGGGCAGGAGCTGAGGCCTTCATTGGGAAGGAGCTCTTGAAGCCTGAGAAATAAACACAGTGTGAGCTACTACTTCTACTGCAACAGGATGACCCCAACAACACAGGCTAATATATAAAGGCATCGGGTATGATGTGTCAAAGTAAGTTAACTCCAAATTTGGGCAACAGCACAAAACCTTGGACTTAATTGGAGGCAATCAATACAGCTGACAGGAACAGCCAGACAGCTGTAAATTCCAAACACAGACCTCTAAGCCTGAATATTGACAAAATAATAACTTTCAACATTGCCATACAGACAAGAGGTGAAATGAGCCATCAAGACTCCAACTTGCTGTGGAAATTCTTATTGACTTTTTATTTGGAAAGTAGACTGGAACATTTCCAATTCACTTCCAGAAAGTCTGAGTTTTTTTTTTTTTTTGGAGAAGGCACCTATCAGCCATTAAAGCTGATAAAGTCAGCTTCCAAGAACCAGTCAAACTCAGTCAGTCAAGTCATCATAAACTATGCAACATACACCTAATGTTACTCTAAGATCAACAGCACACTAATTAGGAACATCCCTCTGTAACATCTGATCATGGTATACAATAGTAAACTGTAAGGGGTTTAAAGATGATAAATGATATCAAGGAGTGCTATACCTGGTGGTGGGTTCTTGGTCATGAGGGCAGGGAACTCTTCCTCCTTGTCAAGAGGGGGGTCTGTGTGTGGATGAGGGGTTACCGCAGCTGCCTCCTTAATAACCGGTGGCGATTTCTCAGGGTGGCCATTAGCCAATCCACTCGTCGGTGCCCCTGTCACAGTGCTGGAAAGGGGTTTGTTCCAAGTTTTCTCAGGGACGTTCTCCTTCTGTGCTGCCGTTTCCACTGAGACTGTACTTACAGTTTGTGCCATCCCTGACACTGAAGACACAGAAGCCGAGGGAGTGGCTGTGTTCTTCTGCTGTTTTTTCTTCTTGCTGGCTTTCGAGGTAGGTGGATCAGGAATGGGGGTCGTGTTCAGAGGGTTGGAGGTCACAGTAGGGGGTTTGCTGTTGCCTCCTTTAACGGTGAGCAGAGAGGAGATGTCGAACATGGTGGGCACCGAGCGGAACTCCTGCTGCGTCAGTCCTCCGCTGTCATCCTCGGAAGAAGGAGGAGACCGGGTAGTAGGTTTCCCATTATCCCCTACTTTCTTTTTCCTCCGAGAAGACAAAGAGTTTGAGGAGGAGAGGAGCTGAGGGCCAGACGATGTAGATGAGAGTGGAGGGGGAGGTCTGGAGGAAGGAGGGGGCTGAGTGGTGGGTTTAGCTACAGTAGTATGGTTGGACCAGGCGGAGTTTCTACCAGCTGCGGTTTTGAGGGGCCGGATTTTGGACACGAGAGCGGGGAAATCCTCCTCTTGGAAAGAGGAAGTCTTCCTAGGTTGGGCAGAGTAAGCCGGGGTCATTGGGGATGAAACAGCAACAGTTGAGAGGCTGGGGAAGTCGTCTTCCTTCAAAGCCGCATGGGCTGCTGTTACCACCACAGGAGCTGGCTTTACACTGGAGAGACATACAACAACAGAAATTTCACATTTCAGCACACCGGGGTGTATGATGAGGTCTGTAGTGTGTGTGTGTGTGTGTGTGTGTGTGTGTGTGTGTGTGTGTGTGTGTGTGTGTGTGTGTGTGTGTGTGTGTGTGTGGAGAGACAAGTTACATGGGTGGGGCAGCAGTGGCTCCCAAAGCTGGGAAGTCATCTTCTTCTGGATTAGTGCTCTTCATTGTTCTTACTGTGAAAGAAATATAAAAAAATAGTTCTTGCTTCTGCAGTACTTCCATCAGCCCTTACAGCTAAATAACAGCTATCAATGACATTACATACAATAAACGGTCAGTATGTTTTTAACATTTTCACCTGGAGGTTTGCTTGTTTGTTTGACGGGTCCGGTCCTGTGTCTGGGCTCTTCTGGTTCTGTTCTCTCTGTCCTCTCCATCCTCTCCGTCCTCTCCGTCCTCTCCATCCTCTCCATCCTCTCCATCCTCTCCTCTCTGCAGTGTTTGGGAGCGGTCCTCTCCTGCACCGCTCCTCTCTCTTCCTGTCTACGCATTGCCATGGATGCCCTTCTAGCAGCTGCCAGCTCTCTGTCCTCTTCCTCTCTGCGTGGACAAGCACATATTCACATAAACTCAAAAAGCAAGAAAAAAAAAAAAAAAAAAAAAAAACTAAAACACATGACTGAGAACATATTGGAATTTGACTGCAACAGCTCCAACATTTTCTATTGTTTTAACACATCAAAAAGCTCTGGTGAAGCCTTCAGTAACTGCCATGTACTACATATCAGTACAATTGCACAGAAAGGAATGTCTCTTTTATATACACACACACACACACACACACACACACACACACACGGTTGTGGGACAGTCAGTTGTGACAATGCCATGCAGCCATTCATTAAATATTTTCCATATTCACTCCTCAACAATGGCACTGGATGCTTAGCAGTCTAGTTACCAGTCTCATGATTGCAGCCACATCTTTGTCTGTCCTGCAAAGTTTCTGTTAGCTATTGATGTCGCCAAACAAATAAAAAAAGGCATTGCTGATTTAGACTCACCGGGAGTACCGCCAGCTCTTCTGTCCCCCCTGAGGCCTTCCTCCTCTTCCTCCTCGACTGTGACGCATCTCCTCATAGTCCTCACCTGTCACCAGACCTAAGGACACACACACACACACACACACACACACACACACACACACACACACACACACACACACACACACACACACACACACACTTTATTCAGTCACTGCCTTCAAGCTACAGTTGTATCAACAATAATCCTCCAAATATAAAGATGAGGTTGGTCACTCTCTCATAGAACAATGTCACCAACCTTCATTTCTCCTCTGTTGTCTTGGGGCGTAGCTAAACTGCAGGTCGATTTGGCGGTTCTGTCGAGCCTCTGCACGATTCTTGCTGTGCGCTGCAGCCTTGTGGGCCTTGTAGTCGATCTCAGTGCGGAATGCATGGGTGAACTGTTCTGTGGCACAGCGGCCTTCCTCACACAGATAGTGACTCTCCCTGAAGTGCTCGCTCAAGTATGGATAATCGCTGTTGGTAGCAAAAAAAATAAAAATAAAAATAAAAATAAATGAAGCAACTGGTTTTGACCTACTGAGCCACCACACCCCCCTGATTAATGACCATATGTGGTTTGTCTGAGCACGTTTAAAACGGTCATACACACCTGTAGTATTCCTGGGATCCGTCTGCATCACAGAAATGGCAGAAGTAGTGGTCCCTTCGCAAGTGTTTAAGCAGCTCATCATTATCAAGGTAACGGTCATCACAGAACTTGCAGAGCGGGTGTCCTCTGTGGCTGGTATCGTCTGGGTCTCCATGTGCTCGGTGACGTGCCAGTTCCTTACGGTTGTACCACTTGCGCTCGTGGGAGAAGATCTGGTGTGAGTGGTAAAGTTTAAAGGATGAGTCTCTGACAGCACTGTGATCTTGAGCTTCTGTAATGTTTTCTTTGTACACTTTACACCTGGCTTATTTCAGAGCATTGAAGAGTACACATACAATATTCAAGTACTTCAAGATAAAGCTGAAGAAGTAAGCTTTAAATGTTCCAGTAAGTAGTTTCTTCTTTACTTTACCAGCACGGTCAATTCAATTGGAGCAGGGCTAGACCATACTCCTTATAAAATCCTTTTAGCCGTTTACTGGGGCAAATATCTGTCCAAATAAATACATTAGTGCAGATCACACTGCGAAGAGAATCATTAATAGCTGCAAAACAACTGGCGCTTGGAACAATTAGATGGATCAATATTTACGGATAATTCTGAAATGTCAATCTAAAAATAACTTTTTCTTTCCTGGTGCTGTTAACCTGACGCCAAAGATTATACCGTCGTTCATAATCAGCTTGACAATGTCATGGTTTCTCCTTTAACCAGTAATGAGATTAGCAGTGTCTACGCCAATACCAGATCAAGATTGTCAATTCATGCTGTTTTTAATATAACTGAGAAGGGCTTTATTACAAGATCTTGTGTAATAAACTCCATTTCCAGTCTATAATGAAGTTATGTGTTATAGGATAATGCTTTGGTGCCCTCGGGTGGTACAAAAAGTAAACTGCACATTGTGACCACAAATATTTTAATACCACAATGCTTTGTGTTACTATGACACTGACAGGCCTCTGGATCACCTGGTTGGGGATGAGTGTACCTTAAGATGCTTTGTGCAGAGCTTGCAACAGAAGAGCTCGTGCTGCTTCCTCATGTGTTGATCGAGCTCCTCCAACTTGGAGAAAACCTTAGGCTCTGAACAGCGGAGGCACTCTGGCAACAGCAGATGCCTGATAAAAAAAAAGAAAACACTTATTCAATCAGTGTCGAGCAAACACACAATCAGAAACTACAGTCAGGATAAAAACCCAATCACATGAGCTCCTGATAACATACAGAAAATGCCATTTTTTATGGATGTAATTGCTCTGAGTATTCAAACAACAATTATATGAATGATTCAGTTTAGTTGACTAGAAGGTTCAGATAAAGGCTCTCTTTTGTTTAAGCAAATAATCCTACAGGTTATTGTGCAATTTGAGACAAATCCCTGCAGCTTCATCATGCTATATACAGTATTTGCACATAAAACACTTGCAGACTGCACAATTTGGTCTCCAGACATTCACTCTAGTCAGAATAAGAAGTTATAAAAGAAAACACAGTATGGGACGGTGCAATGCTATCACAAGAAGACATACTGGAAGCTTTTCCTAATTTACCATGCTACTTTTAGTCACGCTATTTCTTTGGGTGGTTGCAAAAATCTTTCCACCACGGCTACCACATGAGATGACAAGAGGTCCTTTTTCAACCGTGTGTAGTATTAGCTACTATAAGTATGAGTGCATGTATATATTGCCAGTTAGACATTTACATGGTTGTCACCCAGTTGTGGTCTCTACAGGCTTTGTAGTGGGAGTGCACAATGTTTTCGGGTGTAGATTTAATCCCCAACAACACAAGTTAACTTTGGTTAAGTTTGCCTTTCTGAACTTTCACCATGCACGTATGGCACACATCAAAACTCTATCAGACACATGCTAAGTGTATAAGAGACATTAAAACCAAAAATCTAACCATGTGAACCAGGTTCATCTTAATCCCTTGCCCTGATTATGGCTACTTTTTTGAGGGCCTGGTAGCACAAAATGAACAGACACAGCCAAATGTTATCAGCATTTGACTGGTCTTGACTTGAGTCTCCACTTGCTGTAGTTAAGAGAGTTAAAAACATTAACTGTCTATGGACAACACAAACATTACACAGACTGTAAAATGGAGCAGAACAGTACCTGTACTGGGCATAGATCCTCTCGTCACTGAAATAGATATCATGCTTCTTCTCACAGGGGAACTGCTGATAGGGCAGACAGGAGAAGGCCTCCAGTTTTTTCACGAACACCACCTGAGAACAACATGACAGTCAGAACGGAAAAAGTGTAGCTCATTTCATGCCACCTACACTCAAGTCTGTGGTGCACTGCTGAGGAATTATTTACAAGATTTATAGCCTGAGACAGGTTTTGGTAGAGTTTGGTAAAAGGGAACATTTGTAGGGGCTAATGTTGCTTGTGTATAGTTACCACTGCTCTCACAAAGATCTTATGTAATGTGATGGGTACCCTGTGGAATTATGTGAATGCATATGAAATCCAGGCAGTACAGAATATATATATATATGTGTGTGTGTGTACACACACACACACACACACACACACACAGTAGCAGTTCAACAGCAACGTCAAGCTGTAATAGTAGTTGACAATTAACTTTCCACATTTCACTTTACTTAAGTTGACAGCCTGCGTTTCTGCTGAAATGAGAGCTAGGCCCTGAGTATACCGTCCAGATGAGCTGACAGGCTGGCTGAAGTCCATTTAGCTATCGTTAGCTTTCTAAGAGGAACGAGTGGAAGAGGGGACTGAAACACAGACCCGTCAGTTACCTTTAAAGAAAACAATAACATTTAAATACACCGAGTAATAACAACTATTAAGCTCCCCACCACCGATGAACCGTAAACGTGTTCACGTTGGTTTGTTTGAGAGGTTACAGCTGACATGTTGTGCTGGCTATAATGCATTGACAGTTCATTAAATCACAAGTTAATTGTTAGATTTAATAAATGCCATACGGGCTGGTGGACTAGCATACTGTATTGCTCACTTGCCGAGGCCAAGTTGGTGGCTAACTCTACCTGACATAAGGTTGGGCCAACTAGCTAACCTACATTGATGGACTTGCTAATGTTAGCATGAGCTACCTTAGCTAAGCTAATAAAAGCGAGAAAAAAGTAGTCTGACCAGTTGTTAGACACCGCTGGCTCCTTTACTAGAAATGTTTCTGTTTTCTGGTTACTATGAACGCAGCTAAGATTGTATCACACAAATTCTAAAAAAAAATTCTCCATTAAAACCAACAGAATGATGCGGCCTAGCTAACAACACCAGGCGCCATCCCCGAGCCACAGTAGCGACGGAATGCCCACCTTGTCGAGCTCTTCCCGGCAGACGGCGCAGTACTTCTGGTCGCACAGCACCCTCATTTTGGTGGAGCAGCGGTAACAAACCGGGTGGTCGCATTTTCCTAAGGCGAAGATATCGACTTCTTGGCAGCACAGGACGCAGTGCTTCTCTGTTTCTTTTGTGACTGCTGAATCCATGGTGGTGAAAAGGCACAAATCAACTTTATATATATATAATGTGTTATTAGGGAGAGACACTGCCGCTGAAGTGCTTACGTAATTATGAAAGTCCGAGCTACTGCCGCGTCACGTAACTGTCGTACCACTGATCTGTATAGTATGTGGATGGACAATGCAGCCTCCGGCAAGGAGCTGCTTACGCCCATCACACGTATGTACATTTGCGCAGGCGGTCACGATCGATCCACGTGTATCCCATGGTGTGTGCTGGACACCGGTCCGAGCCTGAGGTCTGCGCTGATAGGAGCTACTGTACTTATTAACATGTGCTGTCTGTCATAAATATATACACTGGTAATTTCTAGATATTTATTATGTGTGTTATATCAGGTTAGAAGAGGAGAACATGTAATGGTAATATATCTATATATTATTCATATTATTTTTTAATTCCTGATGCTTTCTCGGACTTTGAGATGCATGATGGGGAAATTAAGCCTTGGTTTTTTTTGTATTTATGTAACCTTAGATAGCTGGAAAAAAGCTCACAATGGTTTAAAATTACGGATTTTGCTTATAGGTAGTGTAGACCCTTAGAAAAAAGATCTGATCCAACAGTTTCAGACTTCACAGGTCTCCTCTACACTGTAGACGTGTGTTGTTTTACAGCATATTCATTTTTATATGTGTTTTTTAAATTTAATTACATCTTTTGAATTAATGTGAATATTTAATTAAGACATTCAATTTTACTGGAAAAAGAAAGATAGGAGATGATCTGGTGGGGTCCAAAGGGACAAGTGTCCCTGTAAGAACAAATCAAAGTTTTCTTCAGGAACCAAAACAAACCAAGACTTACATATTGTTGTAAATAAAGTTGCTATCATTTTCATTTTAATAAACAGATTTAATCATTTTCTATGTCACATAACAATTCTACACCTTCCCAAGTTCCCATTTTCTTTTTTAAACCCCTCTTAATTGCAATGGGTTGTAGATACCTGTTAGTCTGTATTGACTTGAATATTTGAAATGAAGTGTTGTATAAATGATGGAACTTGGTTTTGGTGGTAAAACCTCTGATTGCACCACATGGTGACACATAGACCACTAATGATTGTGAATAAAATATCTATTTGTTGAATTTAACTCCTGCATTCAAGATTTAGCTTTAGTAACAGTAAACCTGTATTATCAGTAAAATGCAGTGAAGTATTTTTAGTTAAGCTCCTCTTTTACTTTACATTTATACACTGCCACTGGACCATAATGTCAGATAATTGAAGTTTCAACCCAACTCAACTCAGTCTAACTTAAGATAAACCTGATCAAAGTTCATCATCATCCTCAGAGTTCATCATTTATCTTATGTGTGGCCAAGCTGATACAAAACTGTTAAAACAACCACAAATGCCAACATCTTAGGTCAAGCAGACAGGAGAAATGATTTGACACCCTGATGTAAAGATAATTAAAAAATAGAGATTGTTTTTCTAATCAAGCTCAGTCTCTCTCTTGC
The DNA here is from genome assembly GCF_905237075.1 of Dicentrarchus labrax. Taxonomy (NCBI): domain Eukaryota; kingdom Metazoa; phylum Chordata; class Actinopteri; family Moronidae; genus Dicentrarchus; species Dicentrarchus labrax. The sequence goes on along the minus strand of NW_026136722.1, from coordinate 3,216,662 downwards.
TCTCCAGACCCTGTTAGGCTGGTGAATGGGAATGTGTTCAGGCAGAGTTGAGGTGAAGTCTAACCAGTCGTGGTCCACAGTATGCAGAGGTGGTCTGTAAAGAGCCCGACTGTGGGGAGGTGGACCGTCCAATTTGGACCAAAGGGTTCCAGTGTGACAGCCATGAGAGCTCAGGCTCAGCTAGAAACCTCCGATTAGGTTTTATTTCTGTTCAAATGCAACTCCAATTACATTCACTTTCAATAACGACTCTCCTGTTTTTGTTCAGAGCTTGATGATGTCGTGAGACCAGTAAATAACTGGGAGTGGACTCAGCAGCTGTGGTGTGTAGACAGCCAGACTGTGCTCTGCTGTTTCAACAGGAAGATAAAAGGTTTCCTCAAACAGGTCTGTACAGTGGATCAGCTTTGACTGTCTTCAGTCTGGATCTGCACTGAGGCAGTGTCTATTTTTAAATCCATATTTCTACAAGCTGGAGATGACCTGCCCAGGTGCCCTTAGCGACATCAGCTCTGACAGAAATAAGAAGTAACATCCATTTTATTATTTCAACAGGAGAAAATCAGCAGTTCATCCTCTAACATCTCTCTGTAGACTTGAATCAAACAGCTACATGTTAAAGTGACTTCAGCAGTTATAGGAGAAGTTTGGGTTTAATGGGAACAACACCTCCTCATGATGTGCGATGACTTTAAATCTGTTCCAGGATTTCCAACCTTTTTTGTCATCATCAAGATTTTTACAGAAGGTCAAAGTCAATGTTATTTTTATAGTATTTGCAGGATAAGGGCACCATTAGTTATATATTTCCAGGAAGTGTAAGTGTCCATCATGGGTGCTGTAAGCGGTGATTAATACAGTCACTTAGTGCTTTATTGTGGTCAAACGTCCGTGGTTATGAGGTGTCTTGCAAGCTAGTGTTTCTTGTAGTGGCTGTTGCTCAGTCCCATGACCTTGAAGGTGAAGCTGGCAATCTTCTCATAGAGAAGGAACATGAGGGCAGCAGTCAGCACCGTCTGCAGCAGCTTGGCCTCCAGGCCTTTAAACAGACCCAACATGCCATACTTCCTACAGAAGGAAACCAGGGTCAAAACATAAGAACTATGTTAAAAATGTGAAAGAGTAAAAGTCGTTAACATTTATTCATGTTTATGGTATATCAACTATTGTCCTCGGGCACACACAAAAGCTGAAAAAAGAGCTGCAAGAGATTTGGTATAGAAATACGAAAATGTTCTTGCACGGTGCCCACTGTTCAGACTACATGGAAATCTGATTTGTCTCTCAAATGAGAATGAGAGAAGTTTGACCGTCCAGTTATTTGCATGTGATCAGGCCATATTTGTGTATTCAGGGATCATCAACTCATCTACAACAGTTTCTGTATGCTCACTTGTGGTGCAGTTTTTCAAAAAAAGACCATAAGAGGAAGTTGTAGACCAGATAATGGAAACGTGTTCTCTAGCTCTTCATAGTAATATAGAGTCATGCTGATAATACATGTTCTAAGTCACGATGTGTCATTTTAAATAATGTAAAGGATTGTGTGAAACCTGATTCAAGAGGCCAAACTGAGACATACCAACTATAAATGGTTGAAAATGAATGGTTTAATTTGTATGTTGTCATCCAGATTGCCTAAACTGATTCTAATCTCGGTACGCCAAGAGCAGTTTGGGCAGCCAGTCTGAACACAGTAACAGTTGGTTTACCACATTTTATAACAAATCCCTTGTAATTCAACTGCTGAAAGAGCTCTGAGTCAAAATTCATCGAGTTATGCGCTATATCTAAAGAAAGGAGGTGAAATGGAGCCATAAATTAGATAAAGTTAAAACTGCAACCTTATTTAAAAACTGTTATACGTAATCTTATATGTAATATGTGTGTGTGTCTGCATGCGTGTACCCACCTGACTCTATTGACCAATAGACACTTGATAGTCCTTAGACTAGTCAGTAGTTTTGACTTGTCTGTTGACTCGTTGAATTGACCAAACTGTAGTGATTAAAAAAACAAACAAAAGTTGTTCTGAAAGCAGAATTTCTATGAGTGATTGTAGCATGTTTTCAATAATTCTGATGGCTTTGGTTTGTATACAAAACTCTTTGAGGAAACTTATAATTACACAGAAGAATTTCAAAGGACCAGTGTGTAGGATTTAGTGGGATCTCGTGGTGTTGTTGCAGTTTACAACCCCTCACCCTCCTGTTCCAAGCGTGTAGAAGAAACTACGGTGGCCGTGAAACTCACAAAAAAAGCAACAGATCCAATCTAGAGCTAGCGTTTGGTTTTTCCTTACTGAGCTAAAAAATGCTCATTCTAAGGTTACAAAAACAATGATTATTAATTTCAGGTGATTATACATGAATTATATTCGGTTTCTACTAATAAATCCTCCTAAATGTTACACCCTGGACCTTTAAGCAAACAACTCTTATTTTACATGCATAAACAAAGACCCACAGGCATAGGCACTCAAAACCTACCCTAAGAATGGACTGTATGGTCTGCAGTGGGTAGGTAACAGTGGTGGCAACAGCTTTGGCAACAGCACCGATGAGGAAGACCTCAACAGATGACAGCTTGGAGGGAAAAAGAAGAAAATGTGTCACATTTTTGTATAATTTCATATTATTAGTGGAACAGTGGCAGCATAAATGTCTTGTTTGAAGGGTATTCAGGGTTCAGGTGTCCACACTAACTGGTTAGGTGAATAGGAAACACTACCATGAGCATCAGATTGTACATACGCATACTACAAAGAGTTTTTCACTGGTTATGAAAAAGTATACTCATCAGTGAGAAGACTGTCTGTTTCTATATAGTTATTCTTAATGCCTGCCACCAGGTCAGAGTCCCTCTGATTCCCCCTTGAAATCAATGAAACACTACCACTTCTGAAAGTTCCTTGTTGGAGGGGCTTTAACTAACACATTTATCCACAATTGCTCAACAAAAATGTCATAATGCACGTGGTGTAAAATTGGGCCAAACTGTCTGCTTCTCTCACCTCTGCTTAAGCCACATGTGAACAGGATTACCAAGTGTCTGCATATCTGGTGTCTGCTCATCCAGATGATGGGATGACCTGAAGTGGCTTCCCTCCATTACTTTTTCATTAGTTAATTCCAAATGCATATGTGTGTTTTTTATTTATTCTATTCCCATAAAGTGGCACCTGTAATATTACTTATTTTTAAGTAGAAATCAATTCACACGTTTTAAAGGATTTCACCATGTGACACAATATTGGGATTTTCAAATTGTCAAACTTCTTATATCCTCTTTCTCCCTGCGTCTGCACTTTCTTACCCAGCATTACTTCCTCTAAAATGTTCATGCCCAGATTGCTCAACACATCTTTCCTTTCCTTTCCTTCATACGTTTGTATTCTCTTAATCTCTCCCTAATCTCTCTCAGTTTTACACTCACCTCCCTGGGAACTCCTCTCCTCAGCTGCCTTTTAAGGCCCTCATAAATCATGAATTGGATGGCGGGGTTCAGCACCAGCAGCAGGGACGGGAAGGTTCCGTTCCACAGTGCTCCCACACCTTCATCGCGGATGATCTGCACAAATGCATCTGCAAAAATAAAACGAACAAAAGACTGAAGAAAAGATGTAGAAAGAGGGGTCATAGAGCATCCAAATATGGCATTAAATGTCACGCACTGACTGTGGAGAATAAATGACAATAATCATGTACCCCGAATGCCAGAGTAGTTGGTTGGACGTATGTCTGCATTGCGAAACTTGGAACCTTGAAGCTTCAGCCGGGTGTTGACGACCCACAAAGGAGTCGTAACCAGTACATTTACAATACCTAGAGACAGGGAGGCAGATTAAACTCAACAACCAAAGAAACATTTTCTTGTCCTGAGTCACCACAACAAGGCTTGTATGAGGTGTGAGGAGTCTTACCTGCAGCAATGCCTATGATTAAGTCAGTGCTGGGTGCTGACTGCTTTCCCTTCAGCCAGCTAGCCTTGAGGCTGTGGAAGCAGTAGAAGTAGACAAAGTTGGAGCAGCACAAGCTGCAGATGACCGGGAACCAACCTCTGTAGGGAGCTAGTCTGCAGCGAGGGGACAGCAAACAGAAGAACACATGTTACAGGCCTTCTGTAGGGGACATAATGGTGCTTGCAATGTATGAATGGCTGTGTGCTACATTGTTTAATAGAGGTCAGAATACCAAAAAAGTACGGGTCTGAAATGTGCCAGAATTGATAAACACTCCACTATGGGATAAATATTAAGAACAGCATTTGTAGTGCTGAAAATGACGATGGGTACACTGTGACAGCAATGAATATGCTGTTTGTGAACAAAGTGTTACACATATAAACTAACAATACTAACACACAGACTCAGGAATTTACTGGCAACCAGATAAATCAACATCTGGTCTAACAACATTTTTCACTCACAGTCCTTCTTCTTTGACAATTTCTGCCAGAATTGCTGGAGTTGATTTGGCCTTCCTATTTTCATCCACTGAACACAAACAAAATGACAACTTGTTTTTAATTTATGAATCACACTGAATGTTAGAACTGTAAATAAGACTGTGTCACTACTGTTTCTTACCTTGAAGCCTCAGTCTGGCAGTATCAAGAGGGAAGAATACTGTCATGGCAGTCACACTTCCCTAAAACAGACAACACACTTTTTATTCCAGATGAAAGAAATCTTACACCAAACTCCATTGACAAATGTAGCAATTTAAAAGGTACATAGGTGTGTACACAGCTATTGCCTAATACAACTCTTGGTCTGTTTAGTGTGTTTTGTGGCGCAGTTTCAATGGTAAACAGCTCATGAGCACTGATTATACCTACTGACATTATGCACTCACTTACAGACATGGATAGTGAAAGTAAGGCACTTACCACTGCTCCGGACACTGCATGAACCAGACTCTCGTACGAGAAAACCACGGAGCTCATTTTGAATTTATGTTGTGCTTCCAACCTTTAGGTCGACTTAAAAATAAGAGTCCAATTTTTTAAACTCCCCCTTCCTCAAACAAAACAGTTACCATACGCTTATTCTGCTGCAGGCTGCTTCTCATACCTCGCTTCCTTCTGGCTGACTTCGGAGCACGGGGGCATTATGGGTAATGTAGTTCTTGTCAGGATACTCCTTGTGGTTAGGGTTAGTATGTATGATGGATAGTGAGTATATATTGGCAGAAATGGAGTATAATATTAAAAGGTACGTTCATTCATTAGTGTATAATCTTATAAAAAACTTACATCTCTCATTTACACACCGTTTGTCACTATAGGCTGGTCACTGTTATTACACAGGTACCTACAACAGCAACTCTATATTCAATCCACACTTCTCTTTCAGCCTTTGTAGAATTGACTTGGTGTGAAACATCAGAAAGGTGTAGTTATAGTCTTGACAGGCTTCTCAAAGATACTTTTATGCAGCTTCAGTGGGCTAAGAAACTTCACCTGTGGAAAAAGGTTGTAACTACACCACCACCAGGTGCAGAAACCTGTGATGCAGGATGAAGTGCATGTGTGCCACTGGAATAATTATGAGCTGTATGATGCAGCCTTATGTTATGTGCAGCAACAGGCAGCAGGAGCTATGCATGAGGCCTCGGAGCTTAACATATTACATTTAGGCAATTGCTCCCCCTGCACTTGTGTCCTTGCATTACATTTTCATTCAATTTGAACACCTAGCAACTAAAATGATAATAATAGCGAATGACGCATGTTATAATTTCATTTGCAATGATAAATTCCTCTACTATCACAGACTCGTCACAGACACAGTATCTTTGCTACGTTCACACTGCAAGCCTTAGTATCATGAAGTCACAGGACCACAAAAATCTGATTCAGGCCACTTTTGCCTGCAGTGTAGACATAGCCTTTGTGTCCCAGGTGCTATTTTTATTGTCCCTGGGAAAACAGGACATCCTTAATTTTGAATGAGAAGAGAGGGCTGAATCCCTGTTCACCCATTTTTTTCATTTTTTTAAATATAAGTACTGAACCAAGATTCATTTGCAGACATTTATTATTACATTGACATAAAAGCTTTTTTATGTTAAACAGTTTGATTCAAAGCTGCAATCAAACATTTAAAAAAAATTATTTAAGGGGATCGAGTCTTCTTTTATAGTGACTGTATGTTAAAATGCAAAGAAACATACAGTGCAGTCGGCTATTTGCTTTTACATGGGATGTTACAAACATGCAGCATGGTTAAGTCATCTGACCATAAGCACAGACTTGTGACAAAAATCAGCAATTAAACAATTGTACACTTTTGAGGGTGGAATGTGTATTAGAAAAATGAATGGCATCCACCCGACCGCTCACTTATCAACATGAACTTGGAGCAAGGCACTTATATCTCACTGTCAAACACTGGTTATACTGGGCAGCTCCCAGTTGTATGAATTACTTAAGACAGCAGCAGCTTACATACAGCTTTTTTTCTAACACGTTAACTGGTTTGTGAGGGAATTAAGGTACTGGTTCACGCCCATGTATGACATTTAAATGCAACGCAGGTGGTCAGTGAGGTGGAGCGTTCATGCTCAACATTGCCTTCAGAAGTAAACAGCTAAAATAAATTAAAATAGATAAGAATAACATCAGTCTCCAGCCCATTCACTCAGCCACTCCTGACACTGCCTCCTCTGCTCCTCACTCTCCTCTTTAGTCCTCTGTTCCTTGCTTCCTTTCTTCCTCTCCTCCTTCTTTCTCGCCCTCTCTCTCTCCTCCTCTTTGAGCTTCCTGTCCTCCTCCACCCTCTGCTTCAGCAGGGCTTCCACAGTGGCCGCCAGTGTCCGTAACGAGCGCTGCGGGAGCCACTTGGGATCGTACGTGGGCAGAAAGGGGTCTCCAGCAGAGACGAGCAGGGGCTGAGGTTCCAGGGGAATGTGGAGGAGGTGGGCATGCAGCATCATGCGGTAGGGGGCATTGTCCGCCCCCAAGCTGTAGGTGAAGTCCCCGACGATGGGGTGGCCTATTGCACTGCAGTGGACCCTCAACTGGTGGGTTCGTCCTGGAGGGAAAAGGAGGCGGTGAGGAGCCGGGGAAAGACAGAGCATTTTCATGAAATACACAAAGTATCTCAAGGTCAAGATAATCCATCTCTACAATCCTTTCTCTGATGTATGTACCTAGTAGTATAGAGAGAAAGATGCTGCATTGGTGTAATTATTTACCAATAATTCACAGAAGTATGCATTGGTGGTCCACCAATCCATGTCATTCAACTTAACTTTGGTTTATTCTGCATTTAATGTATGATGAAGATGTTTTACCTGAGGTAAGATGAACCCAGCAACCATAATCAAATGGCTAGATAAGATTTAGAGAAACTATTACATAGAAATATATTTCAGTGTTTCAGTGGCTAATCATTGGTTTTCATCTCCAAAACTTCCTGACTGTTCTGAAAATGTTAACTTCCTTTACTACTGTCCAGAAAATATTTCTCTCTCAATTAGGCACAAGAATGTCTCTTATATGTCAAGACGCAAATGAGTGTTGTTACCAGTGAGTGGCTGCAGCAGCACCTTTGTGACAGGGTCTCCGTCATACAACCCATACTCCAACACCATCAGCTCAGTCTGACAAGGCTTGGGATTCTCACAACCTGACCAGAGAAAGATGGTGGAAGAAAAATAAATAGTCTATTGTTATCTTTCCATTAGCCTGGTTGAGATGAATGAGTTGACAGGCAGTGTAAATAGATTAATCTAATAATCATGCCAAGCTTTTGCTATTGTATATATATATGCAATTAGTTTCCAACACTATCAACATTTTTAATCTTAAACTAATAAAGTCTAACCTTAAACTAGTGGAGAAACACAATCTCCAGGGTCTCAAGTCAGAATTTAAAATTTAAAATTAAAATTTTACATCATAAAACAGACACACACACTGCTGTACCTTCTGTACCCTCAATACACATCATGTGTGTTTTTCCCTCTGAAGAGTTCTTGCCGATGGAGAAGTCCAAAGTTCGTGTCTCGTCTTCCACAGAGCCACGTAGCTGGGAGCAAAAACATGTTTGAATTCATTTTACGTCCTTGCATATCTCATTAATCACACCACATACAGACGGATACATAGTAATAGCTCTGTCGTGTGCCGTGTGTGTCACAGTCACATACCAGGGCGAGGTAGGCCTTGGTGACGGTGCGGTCTTTGAAGCATCGGTACGCCCAGCCAGCGGCAGCCTTATTGAGGGCCACACAAAGAGCCCCACTTGTGGAGAAATCCAACTGATGACAGAACCTGTTGGTGCGAGGAAAGGATGATGAGGCTATTACTCTTTAGGACTGTGATGTAAGTGAGCTGATAGTAATTCCTGACCTGAATCCATAGTAGGTGCTGGGGTCTGCCAGCTGAGGGAACCGGTGCCGGAGCTGTGCCTGCACGGTGTGTTTCTCGTACCACATCTTGCTGTCAATGCGGATGTCCCAGTGCTTGTCCACCACAATGTAGTCATCGCTCTGGTACAGCACACGCAGGCTCTCCAGGCTGGCGGGCTCTGTGGCCATCGTGTGCAGCGTTTATGTGACGCAACTCATACAGCCCTGCAAAGACACAGTGGTTGTCTTCATACGTCACTGTGTAACTTTCATTATGACTGAATCAGGCAAGTAAAAGTATAAATAACATGATATTAAAAGTATTATCAGCAATATTTACTTGGAGTAAACAAGAGTAAAAATATTTATAATGTCCCTTTTAATACTGTTCTTAATGCTTTACTATTACTGATCCCTAATCTGTAACAATGTGTCATAGTTTATAAACTAATTGTTTGTAAAATATTAATATGCAGGGTAACAAGAGTCAAACTAATCAAGCTGTTAGTGGAGAACAAACTACAATACTGCCCTCTGACATGTGGAATAAAGAAGCATAAAATGGAAACACTCCATTAAAGTGAAAGTACCTACATTTGTACACATGTTGAGAGGAACAGGTAGTAGCCTCGATGTAGTTATCTTGTCTGTATTAAAGAAGTGAGGTTTGCCACACTAGGGTAATTGACACTGCACAAATGCCCTGTAGGGACACCACCCCAGATAATGTTACTTTAATATATAATCAATATAAATAGTCAGGGAGACTTTTTGGTCATGTAGCAGCAAATGATGCACTGGTTAGCATGTTAGCTCCGTTGGTGTGCAGTATGCTAACATGATGAGATAACCAGTTAACTGTCTGTCACAACACTGCGACTGTCTGCTTCACTACCAACAACTAGCCAAGAAAGATGTGTGGGATATTGTTTGGACATACCGAGAGTAAGCGTGGATCTGTGTGGGGGAGAAAGATGTAAACAAATCCACAAGTGCCATAGACAGCGCAGCCGCTCCTTCTTCTTCTTTGTTGGTTATCACCGGTGTAAAAGGTGTACAGCGCCATCTACTGTACTGACCCCTGTAACAGCATGGCTCTGTGTCCTAACCGTTCACAGTATAACTGGGGTCTATTTGTGCTGAGTGAAACGCAGATTTTAAGGTTTTTTTCTTCTTTTACTGTAGAAAATCTTATCTTTAGTATTTCAGCAAACCTCCTCAGCTCTTCTACATGTTTTACATTGCACACTCCTCCGCACATTGCACTGCATCTGTGAAATTTACATCAAACTATTACGTATATTGGACTTCTGATGCACATTACCGTACCATTAACTACCCACCCACTAGGGCTGCACTATATATATATATATATATATATATATATATATATATATATATATAAACATGTTGCAGTTATTTATTACTGACCGATATTGCAATTGTGTTTGATGATTCAGGATTTGTGGAAATTATCATTTTTGCATTACAATTTTAATTTTGATGATTTCAATAATATTTTGATCATTGTGCCACCACTCATTCCCACTTCTACAAGCAAGTTTGCATATTACACTGATATTGCACATATACATTTTCCTTGTTGTTTTCTTTCTCCAGTGTTACTTTTATATACGTTATTTTATTTTATTACCTTTTTTTATGCTATTCTAATTAAAATTATTTGTTTATATATTTTCTGTGGGTGGACCTTGGGCGCTGGAACTGCATTTTATTATGTTATCCTGTTTTGTACAATAAATGACAATAAAGCTATACCTTGAACCCTAAAACCTACTTCCCAGCTCTTGTTTTTTTTTTAAAGAGGGTCCAAGTGAAGCTTTTCTGTCGTCAGTTTGAAAAAATTTGTGTCTACCTGTGACCTCCCCATCCCATGTTCATAAGACAGATGAGTTGTGGGCAGACATGCAGGTTAGGTGAAGAACGTTTTACATTTAGGTATTATTTAGGTATAGTTCCCGTTGTGCTACCTCCCAAAAAATCAGTGAGTCATAAAAAATTTAAAAAAAGAATTATACAAAATCAACCATATTTTTAATTTGCAAAATGAATTGTTTTGAATTGAATTGTCAAGGAGTGGAACAAGGAACAAAGAGATATAAAATGTAAAGGCAAGGTCACAAAGTGCTTTATATGTAATCAGTAAGATCTTATAGTTGATTCTGAATTTTACAAGAAGCCAATGGAGGGATGCGAGGACAGGAGAAATGCAGGACCGACGGCTGGTTCTGGTTAAAAGTCTGGCGGCTGCATTTTGGACTAACTGTTAGCGATTCAAGGGAGCTTGACTAAGGTTTGTGTAGAGGGAGTTACAGTAATCTAGACGAGAGAAAATGAAGGTGTCTCTGGAAGACAGGCATCTGATTTTTGCAATATTTTGTAGCTGAAGAAAACAGGACTGGACAAGTTTTCTAACAAATCTGTAAATGCGAGTGTGTTTACCTCAGCTTGATATCACATTCAATAAAGCAGACAACTGTAATTTCACCCCCTCTCTACTAAAATCAATTTTCTATGGAAAGATTATGGATTATGACAATACTATTGAGTCTGGAATGTAGGAGTCTATCATCTTTACACGGAGGATTATGTATATTGTATTTGTTTCATCTGTTTCTGCTCTGTCTGTCTGTCTGTTTCAGGACACACACATTATTTGTGACGTCCATAAGCCCTCACCTCAACCTCCCCTCGACACTTTTATCTGGCAGGGGTCAGCAGCTCTTATAACACGCTCCCTCCAGTATTGTGAGCATGTGATATGTGAAATAATGAAATACTGTTGTGTTGTTGTTTTCCTGTATTTTTTGGGTATGTTGTGGTGCTCTGCATCTCAGAGCCACACATACCCAGTCCTTATATTGACACTGCAGGCAAGCAGTGCGTTCTTACTGTGTTATTGTTAAAGTCAAGGTGTGTGCATGTGCAGTCTCCAGTTCTACTATTTATGCATCGATTACATGGCCTGAAAACACACAGAAGAATTGTTTTATTTAAAACTGTACTATATTTTATAAGAATGGCATTTCGTGCACTGCAAGGACACCCACTGCCTCTGTATTTTAGTTTGAGTCAACTGATCATTAATAGTTTTTCTCTAATTTAAGTCAACAAAAACTAATTATGGACTCAAAATTGTTTGTAAATATGGTTGTTAATCCCAAACTCTGGCTGCAGCTTTGTAGCCAGTCTCATCTGTCCACCTACTGGAGACCATCTGGTCAAATGCAGTGTAGACAAAACACCTTACACATTTCGGCTGAAGAAACAACTCAACTTTACAGCTACAACCAAATACAAACACAGAGGTAACTTTTATTCTGAAAAAAAAAAAAGGTTCAGAGTTAAGGCATAAATAGAAACTTCTCAAACCACTCCTCAAGCATTATCATCCTCTGTGCCGTGAATCCATATTTTCAGCTTGTTCCAAACACTCATCATTTCTCCACACTAATTCCATCACGCTACCTCCTCAGAGCTCGAAGCCAACAAACTATTAACGAAGTGCTGATTGTTTGGAACATATAGGGAGCTAAAACTCTTTGGATGCAGGCTATTCTAGTAATCCATGAACACAGCCAGGTATGAATGTATTTTCAGCTAAGAAGATCAAGAATCATTATATAATTGGCATTTCATAACCTAATCTGTTTTCTGTGTGTGTGTGTGTGTGTGTGTGTGTGTGTGTGTGTGTGTGTGTGTCTGTCTGTCTGTCTGTCTCTCTCTCTCTGTGTGTGTGTGTGTGTGTGTGTGTGTGTGTGTGTGTGTGTGTGTGTGCATAAATGAGCCAGGTGTTACTACAGAATGGGATTCAAATGTGGTGTTGTGTCTCTATTGTTGGATTACTGTTTATTGTTGCGTAACATTTCAAAGAGAGCTGAATGGCAGATTGGCATGTTTAACTGCGTGCACTATGACAAGAAATCATCCCCCCACACACACATACACAGAAAGAAATGCACGTGGCACTACGCACTTTCAGTGGAAATCACAAATATTCTAGTCAGATGACAAAGGGGAGAGAGGCTTAACTGACAGACGTTAAAGACATTCCTGATGATCCCTTTCAACAACAAGGATCTGTTATTTTTCATTGATCAAAAACGTAATTATTTATTCATTCTTTTGCTCTCTTTACTATAAAATCACCGGAAATACTTCCGAATTTAAGTTTACCTGCTTGTGAAGAGACTAGAGGAGTGTTTCATCTTTTGTTTTAGGCTCTGTGGATGAAAACCCACCTGGATGTTGCATTTCTCTGGATTTACCTGACTGTCCAGGGTGACTTTCTTCATCTTGGATTTTATCCTTTGTGTTCTTTGGATGTTTTGAGTTGAGTTTAATTGCTTGGTGCAGGACTGGAACCAGTCTGATAAATGTGCCTACAATATCAGCTGTGTCTCAGGTCTTTTTCTCCACAGGCGTGAGTATTCAGGCTGTCCGGATAAAGTGTTTTTTTTCCCATTTTGGGAAGATCAAAAACACAAAAGTTGATCTTTGAAAGGTTTAGTTGGGACATCACACTGTGGGCATAAAAAAACTTTTTATTCCTTTGCATGTATTTCTGTATTTTGTTACTTTCTGAGAGTGTTGTGATCCGCCTGTACACCATGCAGAATAAGTCATTTCTGCAGGCTCGCTGCGATGAGCCTATAATGACAACAGACTGGGGCATCCCTCTGCTGCTGGCTCTGCTGCTGCTGGCGCTGCTCTATGCCTTCCTCTACCTGCCGGCTACAGCCCAGAGAGCCCTGCTGGAGCAGGCGCTCAGCAGCAATAACACAACCACTGCAATGACCACACCCGGCCAGGAGGACTGGTTCACAGAGGAATAGGACAGATGGAAACACTGGCAAACAGACAAAGAGCTTTAAACGTGGACAAGCAGACATGTGACAGCAGAGCGTTCACAGACGCTGACCTTGAGGAGATGGTGTGGATTACCCTGCTCTTAAGTCTGTCCTGTAACACAAAGCAGATTGATTGAGTTGTTGTGGAAAAACTGGCTGATTCAGTGGGCACTTTGGATTATCTGCACTCCTAAAACCATACCTATATATGACGGCATTTTACTCTGTATGAGCTACAAGTGACTGAATGGTATCAAAGGACAATCTGTGGTGGATAAAGAAAATCCTGACCAACCTTTCCTATCTTATTTTGACAGGAGAACGTTTTTAACTGCTGTTAATAGAGGGAGAGAGAGTTTAATGATAAACTGGGGCACAAATAAACTCACTAAACTATACACTTATTAGCGAGAGTCAGATGAGAAGATTGACACCACTGTCACGTCTGTACAGTAAATATGAAGCTACAGATAGCAGCCCTATTACCTAGCACTATTTTTTAACAGATTAAACAAACAATATAGAATGTTTCACTAGCTAAGCTAAGCTAATTGACCGGCACATATTAAGAGGTAGGCTACGTACGTTGTATAAATCTTCTCATCCTACTGTCATCAAGAAAAGCAAATAAGTCTATTTCCCCAAATCTTCGAAGTAATGCTTTAAAACTACCAAAATATGGTGTTCATACATATTATTAAACTAGCTCTTTTTGCTCCATTTGCTAATTTCTCTATATAATGTAGAGCATAAAGACTTACTAACTTAACTTGTTGTGTTTTTGTTATGAGCCACAATACTCTCAGTAATCCCAGTAGGCCTATTTCAATATGAGCCAAAAGTTTGAAGTGACACATACTGATCTGCCACAGATCTGGGTAGACCGGGTTAATTGGTATAAATTCCAATGAGAATTTGCTTCTTCTTTTTCATGTATTACGCTGGAGTATGGTAACAGATACTGGTGGATATTTGACATCTGAATCAGTCTCTTTGTATAGAAAACTGAATTGAAACACAGTGAGAATATATATATGTTAATAATAACCTTTACTGTTATTTTAGACTATAGCATAAGGAGTCATTTAACAAGTCATGGAAGCGCCAGCACCAGAGTGTTTCAGACAATGATAAAAGAGTGTTATAGTGTTATTATTTCTGTATTTTAAAGTGGGAGGTGTAGTTTTCTGTATATGCGTTTGCAACAGATTTACAAAAACATTTCGCTGAGGTACATGTGATATGACATGTTGAAATTGTCACCAAGGACATTTCTGTGTGTATTATTTTACTCATTGGCTACTTGTACAGTGTAGTTGAATATAGAGTTATGTTCTGTATTTAAACCAACTGAATAATGTGATATAATAAAACATCATAAAAAGATAATTTCTTCTCTATTTCTTCCAACAGAAAATGCTGTGGCTTTCTTGCCCGGAGTCAGATGCAGAGATTGATGCCACTCTCATATCTATACAGTAAATAACCCTATTAAAGGACCTGCGTGTAGGAAGTTTCAGACTGCAACTAACTGAACACCACTCGTGCCTGTATCTGACGACCTGGGAATGAGAATGGGATGTAAAGTGTGAATTATGGTGGCCACAAAACTTGGAAAAAAATACAAAAGGCCCCATTTTAAGCACAGTTTGGTTTGTCCGTTCTGGGCTACTGTAGAAACATGGCAGTTCAATAGAAGGTGACCCACAGCGTCTGTAGATATAAACGGCTCATTCTAAGGTAACAAAAATGCAACGATTCCTATACTCGGGTGATTATACACTAATGAAAAAATACCTTTGAATATTATATTCAATAGATCCTCCTAAATGTGGACCTTAAAGATACTTCCAGCAACTGGTTAGCTTAGCTTAGCAAAAAAGACTGGAAAGCGGGTAAAACAACTAGCCTGGCTCTGTCCGACAGTCCACCTGCCTGCACGTCTAAAGCTCACTAATTAACATGCTGTAATCAAAGTGAAGTCTCCACTGGTTGCCCTCCATAAGTGCATTACCTTCAGACTGTAGTTAACTGTCTCCTCGCTGTGTAATGACTCGACAAAATGGGTTACATTTTGACTTTATTATGTAATGATTTTACAAACATAAATGTATTTTGTAATAAATTAGCACACATTTTCAGTGGCTATTAGGAAATGTGGGAGCTGCACTTTTCTTTATGAACTGCAATTTTTATTTAATTAGCCGTGTGAAAAGCCCATTGCAGTAGTAAACTCTGCTAGAAATAAAAGTGTGAATTAGTTTTTCCAGGTTTCCAGAATTCCCTGAGTCTGGCTGTATTTCTAAGATGATAAGAAGCTCGTCTTGTCACTGCTTTCATGTGGCTGTTTAGACTAAGATCAACGTCAGTTATAATGCAAAGGGCGGCACCACAGGTCTAATTTAATATTTAAGTTTAATTTAGGTTAATTGTTAAAAATTGTACGGATGAACAAACTGGGTTATATTACGTTTATGTTTTCAAGTTATTACATAATGCAATGTTATTACATAATGTGTTGTTACAACAAGCATATTCCCCAGACTATGTCAAACTGTTGTTCCATGTGCATGCAGGAATATTTCAAAAGAGACATCTTACTGGTTGTTTGAATTGCCTTTATTAAAAGATACAGGATACTAGATTTGACACCAATATTTGAGGATGCAGCACTTGATCGTTACAGGCTGGGGCATTAGACACAGACAAATGTTTCCAGCTATCTGTGCCTTCAAAAATATCCCTGTAAATACTGTATCTGCAGTATATGGCAACCATTGACATCTGGATATTGCGTCAGTATCTTTTTTTTTCAAAATCACATTAAATTTTACAATAAAGTCGTAAAAAAAGGAAGAGAGAATCTTGCTAAACCATGCAACACCCAACAAGCCAACATTTACAGTTAGTCTTAGATCACAATGATTTCAAATGGTATTTCAATGTTCAATATGTTCAGCAACAATGACAATATCATATCCAAAGACTTAACACAGTAATATTTCCTATTTTTTTAAGGAGAATTAATTCATCCTTTAATATACTTCTCAGACAGTACTCCATCTTTCAGCTACCATCTTGAAATGTTTCATTAATGTTCAAAGCAGAATTTTATTCACATCTTGTGTCCTTGATATGGAGGTTTAGAAAGGGCTAATTTTGTTGGTTTTTTCACTGAGCAAATAGTATCAAATCCTTAAGGACATGCATGCATCTCTTTCTACAATATGCACAGTTCAGTTACAGTCTTTGATTGGTCTGCTCTTTAAAAAAGCTCCACAAAGACTGCTTTGAAAGCAAACTGCAATGTTAAAATACACCATGTCTAAATCTTTTCAAACACAATTCAAAGATCTTGTGTCTGTGAGAGGAGGTGATTCATTTTCTCATCCCAGTTTCTTAATGCTTTGAAAAGACAATAGTTGGATGATCAGAGGGTATTTTCTATATATTATTCTATTCTATACATTATTTTACTTCCTGTAGAGTTGATTATGTATACTGTATAAGTTATTTTCTGCATGAGTGTAATTTCAAAGTATTTGTGTTTGATTTGTTAACTGCAATTATAGGGCAAAACCATGAAAACTTATGTCATAATTTGAAGAATTATTAACATCATTGATATGAAAGTCTTCCTTCAAATCCCTTAATCAGATAACAGACCAATCAATCAATCAATACCCTATGCCATGGAATAAAACATACAGTTATATCTCTGACTCCCTAAAACTCTGGAAAAAGATGTAACAGAAAGAGAAGAAAGCATATGTCAATGTATCCAGCGTAACTACAGCTTGAGCCTGTCACACAACGTCTTCTTGTGTATATTTGTTTACAATTTGGCAAATTGGCACTGTTAGAAACATCCCAAATTAGCAATTAGCAGTTCCTGTTTGCAGTTTACCCATGAATGTACAGCCAACTGTCACTGGATTACTTTGATACTGAAGAAACTGTGAAAATGTGATGATCCTCAGCAAGTTAGGAACCTCTTTTTCCCATGATTTCTAAGAGGATTTATGGATGTAATGGATGTTATGCATGAAGATAATTATAGCATCGGAAAGTGTGAGTTGCACTGCATCATGTCCGTCTATATGAATTTTGATGCAAATTGTGCATTCCAGCGGTTTTTAAGTACCTTAATTGCTTCCGTGAGCTTCTCACAAGTGAGGTTTCCATCTAAATGTAGCACAAACTTTAACCAAAATTTTAGAAAATCAGCCAAAGAAAATGCAAATGAATGCACATTTCCTTCCACTATTGTTATGCAATTATTAGGAGTTGGGTAATAGAGATAAACAGCTGGTGGAAATACAGCATGTCTGTTAGTTTCATGTCTTAATTTGAGGAATGTTACAGTCTCCACACAGATCTGATGTTTTTGTCTGTCATTTTTCATCTCTTCAATGGACCTTAAAGTTACATACGTCATGATTCATTCTCTAACTCTGTTCCAATTGCACTTTTTTGCCTCAACGTCAGACTAGTGCAAAACATGTTTTTGATTTGGTTTTTCAAATTTTCAGCATCTCCCCTCAGGTTTTTTATGCACTTAGCACAGGTGTATCAAACCCCACCTACAACCTCTGCTGCAGCTCCTACCGTTGGACCGTGTTGGTGAGAGAGTAAAATCAGCTACATTAACTAACTTCCCTTTGTCTTCAAAACACCAACATGCCCCTCTCCCTTTCATCTCACACTGTATGTTTGTGTCATGTCGCTTCCCTCTGCGCTCCCCCTTTCAACTCTCTTTTAATGGTAAACCTTTTAACAAATGTTCCGACGTGTGAACCCATAATTCTTGCTGAGCATCCAAATGCAATCTGTATTTACATATTTCATCTCTTCTCTTTGGAAAAGTCTGTTTGACAGATATTGGATGTTTGTAATTATGCATTGTATATATTGTATTTCCCTTTGTGCCTCAGACTGACCACTGCTGCTTTATGAAGGCAGGGGCACATAAAAGGATAGGCAAGGAAGGGTGGGAGAAAGGAAACTAAGGGAGAGTCCAAAAAAAACTCATCATGTGGACAACTCTGGATGAATGGGATATGGATGTAGGAGAATCTGGAAAAAGAACATAGATGCAGGGACAGATGGCTGAGAGACGGGGGATTCTCTTCTCTAAAAGTCCCTGTCAGACATGGGTTTCAGGAGACCTGCATTAAACAGACAAGGAAGTAAAGGGTAGAAGAGAAGAATAAGGAGGAAGAGGAGAAGTGGAGCCTCCTGTCTCGGCCACTGCATTGGCTGCTCTCACGGGACGACGAGTAGGAGGGGGAGAGAGGGGAAGGTCAAAGGGGAAGGGAAGAATAAGAGTGAAAGAAGGGAAGAAGAGCATCATCTCTCTCACTCTCTCCCTCTATTAATTCCAGTCCTTCTTGATATCGAGAGCCCACTCCCAGTCCAAGTAGACATTCTTGTCGTCGTCGATGAAGCGGGAACGGATCCCATAGTGGCCACGTGATATCACGCCTTTGGGTGCCTCATCAACCGGGCATATGAACTCATTCTCTTCTGCCTTTGGGCCGTAACTTCCCACCATGCGCGACACCCTGTCCACTGCAGGAAGATACAAAATGGACACAGACAACAGAAGAGCCGGTTTTTATCAGTGTGGTAAAAGTGAGATTTTGGATTTAAAGCTGCACTAGGTAGCGTTTATAAAAATAACTTTTTGTTATAGGTGTTGAAATTTCACACTATATTCTGACAGTAATACATGAGAAAGATAATCTGTGAAAAAATCAGGTCCCTCTGGCTCTTCCCAGTGCTTCTAAAGGAAGTTACAACCATCCACAGCGCCTGAACGAAAACAGCCAATCAGAGCCGAGAAAGAGATAGTTGATAGTCTCATTCCCATTCTTGGCTCTGATTGGTTGTTCAGACGTGGTGGATTATTGTTGAAGAGTCAGTCCTGGATGACTGTAGGTCTGAAAAAAAAAGTATATCGTTGATCAAGATGAATAATACATTAGCTGAGTCAGTATGTATTATTCAGAATAGGGTAGCTTTGGCATATCATTTGCATTTGGTTTGACTATTTGACAGGATGTTACACCACCATTTTTCCTTTTTCTTTGTTCTTCGTTGGTCCAAACACAAGAAGAGATGGAATTATTTCATTTGAAACAATTTCTATGCACATTCATTATCTGCACTTAACATATATTTAATTCTCCTCATAAGCAGCAGAATTTGTTGCTCTAGTTTGGTTTTCTTGTCATTCCATTTAGCTAATTTTTGATTTCATCCTAATACATTTATTGCATTGTTGTTAATGCCACATGGTAATTTCTAATGGAGATATTAAGGGTGCAATGCAAATAAATCACTTTAAAGAAAAAAAACTGATGTGTTTTTGAAGAAGAAACACAATGTGTAACAATTTTTGAACAATGGGGCAGATGGCAGGTAAGTCCACTTATTCCCTCTCTGAGCATGTGATGCTCCTACACCTCGCTGTAAGTAGGAGTTGTTTGATAAATGTGTATTATCTTTCATTCCTCAGTTTAAAGGTTTAGTGTGTGAACAGTATTCATAGGTATGTTTTAATTTATAAACTAATGAAAACATGGATATGAATATTATATTCCATTTCTGACAATACATCATCTTAAATGTTACATACTGGACCTTTAAGTGTAATTCTTAGAGGTTTAATGATGCCCCAGAGTTTATAAGCTAGGTTTATGATGTATACATGTGTATTTTCATACACATAGACTTTCGTTGTACACTCACTTCTATACCAGATAAGTGGCATATTTTGAATTTTAAATGGAAATTGTTTGCATTCATCTTTTCATCCAGTACAATAACTGATGTTCAGCTTTTCTTCTGCAACAGCGGACATGATGGATGCTTAGTTGCATTTATAATTATCTGTATTTAGTCAAACTGCTAGTCATGAATGACACTGATGTGTTTAGTTGCTTCTTGTCACTTTGTACATTTATCATATGGTGGCTGAATTGAACTTACCTGTTATTCCTTTTCTCTGGGTCACCTGATGGTACCTCAAGCCAGCGACAATTTCTCTGTTCACCTGCAGACACACACAGAGTCATCAAATCTTTTCATGGACTTTTCTGTTGATCAAAAACAAATGTGGAGCACCAGGAAGAAACTCAAACAGAAAGAAGGTCAAACAAAACTGTAGTTTTTCTACACATTTTACATTTGAAGGGTTACTCCAACAATTTAGTATTGCACTTGGGGTTTGGGGCCTCATATGAGACAGCTTTTTACAAAGAATGGTTACAAAAGCATATGCATGCATCAAACTTAAAGAAACAGTGGATACTACGCGAGTTATGCAGCTTAACTTATTTTATCTATTCTATTCTTACAAACCCCCATCTTCAGTTTATAAAACAGGCTTTCTACTAAACTTTTTATCTCAAACCCAAACTAACATCATCAGATAGTTTTCTTTAACTTTTTAAGAGAATACATTTTTGATCCGTTTTCACAGGCTGAGTAGTAGTGTAGTAGTGACGAGTAAACTAAACTTAATGAAGAGTGCCCTTTTAACATTTGCATGTGAATACATTTTTTAGTTGCAGGTAACAATCTGTCCGGACCGAAATAGCTTTCTATGGGCTGCGTGTTTTTATTTTTCTGACAATTTCCATGCTTTCAAGAACATGTCAGGCAAAACACACACTAATGTGAGGAATGAGTGTTTGTGTCCTGGGTGAAGCCGCTTTAAAAGATGACAGTGACGCAGTTTGGCCAGCAGGTGTCAGAGCGGAGTCAGTAACTCTGAGCTGTTTGATCATTCTCTGTACATCTCCCTTTCCCATCAGGGCCAAGTCCCTGGAGTACTGCCTCCAGTCTACCCACACACATACACACACATACACACTGACCATGCAGTCTCTCCGTTTCAATAAAAACCTGCGTATTAAATGGGCAACTAGCCCCTACATTTACATTTCTATTTATGCCAAATAAAGTTCTTAGTGTCCATTGTTTCTGTCTTCATTTTTGATCAATTTCTCTTTTTTAATAACATTCATCCAGATCTTAGTGTGCTAGTACAGAAGTAAAACAATCTGAATCACTCTCAGACCATTAGGTTGTTTATTGATCTGGTATTCAGCCAGTTCTTGAGAGTTCTGCAGCAGCCCCACTGAGTTTTAGAGACATGATGAACAAACAGTAAAAACTACTGACAATTCACCTCTAACACCTCCTAAAACAAAACAGCCAGTAGTGAAGCAGCTTGCATTCCTGGCTTGATATTGTTGTTTGTTGGTGCATTCTTATTACTGTGGCTAATGGGACAAATGTAGAGAAATGTAATCATTCTTAATGTTATAATTGTTCCATAAATAATCCCTTTAGCCTCTGGGTGCACTCTTTCTCTCATGGATATCTGTACTGATTTTCGTTTCAAAAATAGTTTTCATACATCCCCAGTTTGTATTTATTTATAGAGGACATGGGGGACATGAGCTTGGGAAATAGCTGCTGTGTGTTTACATTGAGTGGTTTATTTGTAACAGAGCAGGGAAAGAGAGGAGAGAGGATGGATGTGTGAGAAAAAGGGGAGGGTAACAACAAAGATCTGACAGATAGAGCAAGAGACAGACAAAAAAATGTGGAAGAAAAAAAGGTCAACAAACACTGATAGAGAGAGAGAGGCTGGGAAAAGTGGCATTAGTGGGAACAGTTAATGAAAATTAGTAATTGATGTGCGTTTTGGGTTTGAATCACAGTTACTGCTGTTTTCTCCTTTTTTATATCACACCAGAAAATAAGAGTTGTGTTTATAACTGGGAAGGATTTGGGGCTGTTGTCTTTGACAAACTGAGTGTAACTTTCTTAATCAGTTGACAACTTTGTGACCACTTCGGTTCGTCTTTTTGGGACAAAATGAAGCATTAAGAGCAGCAAACAGGAGTAAGGGTGGTACCAACCCTGTCCTCACTATGGTTGTGAAAACAGTGTTGGAATTTTACTCTTATCTACCTCTGATAGAACTAACAAGCGAAGAAGAAGAGTCTACAGCCATGATAGGGTCTTTGTGAGGCTAACCAAACTTTGGTTAAATTAAGATCCATCAAAAACCAAAGTATGGGACAAATTATAATTTTGACCTGATGATGGCGCTAAAGGAAAAGTCTGGGGCTCATCACAGTGATTTCTATTCATCCTGAGGGGAACATGAATGTCTGTATGAAATTTAATGGCAATCCATTCAACATTTGTGACAATATTTCACTAAAATGAACAAATGTGAACCTGATAGTGGCGCGAGAGGAAATTTAAATATCTCTAACAGGATGAGTGAAAACATCCTGAAATAACCAAAGTCTCCAGGGTTCTTCTTCTGGATCACATGTATATGTTTACCAAATTTTATGGAAATCTGTCCAGTAGTTGTTACATTATATGGATGACATTGTCAGTCTGGACTAAAGTGGACCAACAGACATAGAGCCACGTCATTACCATGGCTAAAGACATTTAAAAGCAGTGAATTTCTAATTTATCAGAAATGAGAAACTTACTGATGTTTACTGAAGACAAGTTGCCTCTCCAGCATTAATCCTTACTGGCACTATAAAATTGGACGGCACTGAATAGACTCATTGAATATGATAATGGCCGTGTTTGATATTGTGGTTTGATTGTATAGTACACGGTTGCTTACTCAGCATCGTCTCTCTCTCTCCTTCTCTTTATCACTTACAGTAAATACCTGATCCTCTGTTTGTTCATCCCACCCACATACACAGCAATCAATCCACGTTGTAATGTACAGTAAATCTCTCTGTCCTTAATATACCTCTGGGACTGCATCTGTCCGTCTTACCTTGAAGTTTATCTTTAGTCTGTATGTCACTCCTTCCTTTAGGATAAGGGCATTCTCCTTCAGAGCTTGCAGATCTCCTGCACAAACAACAACAATCAAACATCAGTCATGGTCAGTAGGACACGTATGACATCACCTGCTGCAGTGTCTTAAAATGACTCACTGTTGCTGATTCACACATAAATCCTATCTCATACTGAGAAATGTAGCTCGCAGCAGCAGACATCAGATTTCTTGAAATTGTAAATAAAGCAGAACTGTATTAGAATAATCTTTTGGAGAAATTGTCCATCTTCACCTCCAAAAGTGTTATTGAAAAATGGTCTTTTATCATTTTTAACATGGTAATTTTGTTTACTGAATTTCCAAGTAAATGAATAACAACGAACATGCACAAAAAGTGGATTTTGTCAGCAGCGAGAAATGAAAAAGTTGCATAGTTAATCAAACATATTAACTTAAAATACAGAATACAGCATTAGAGTTGGTCAATCTCGGAAGCTGTAGCTTTAATACAATAGCAGCTGGATGTATGTTGCTTAGTGGTGAACAATATGATAAATGGGGTTTACTACATGATAAAACTATATGATACACACTTAATCCAGGGGATTTGGAGCATTTTCCTCTCATGTATGAATTAAAGTCACACTTAAAGGTGGCTTTCGTAGCCCAGTAAGATAAGATGTTCCTTTATTGATCCCCCGTGGGAGAAATTCAAGTTGACACAGCAGCACAGGGGAAATGTAGTGCAATACTGACGTGTAAAAATACAATAAAGAATAATAAAATACAATATTATAAAGATATAAGATAAGTCTATAATGAAAATATATACACTATATGCAGTACATAGTAAGAAACATGGTGGGCAAAAATATTTATAACTTACTGTACATGTGCACTTATTACAAGTTTGTGCAAAATATGACTCTAACATACAGGTTTTTTTGTGTTACTGGTTCTTTGTACAATTAAACTGTCTTCGTAGTGCTGTGGGGTTGAATGGGTTCATACTGAAGTGGGGGCGAAGCATCCTGGGCCATTGTAAAAAGCACATCACAATCAGAAATGCATCCACTGCCTAATCACTTTAAATCTCAATTTAAACCTGACCATCAGTCCTGAGTGCTTCCTAATGGACAGAGAGAACCAGAGAAAGGAGGAGAGGAGAGGAGATGAAGGAGAGATAGATGTGAATAAAAACAGACAGCAGTGGTGTGTAGAAGAAGACAGATATGCAAAGAAAGGAAGTGACCTACAGATAACACGCACGCAAACAGAGCATACATCGTCCCCTCAGAAGAGAACTGCGTGGGATTAAAGGTTTGATTCCCCCTGGTGTCACTCGCATTAAAAATACATGCACTTGTGACAAATTTAGACACTTTAAGTAAGACAGCATATCTCTCTTGCCGATGGAAAATCCCCCAACTCTGCTGATGTCGACTGACACGTTCTCCCTTTAATTGAGAATCTACATGTCCTCCTGAGGTTTGGGAGCATTTTACCACCACATGAAACACTTCAAACTCCCCCATTAGATAAAATCAGAAATGTACGATATCAAGCTAATAAAGCTGTTCCTCAGTGGCTGACATTTTTTCACTGCTCCATCTCTGTCCCAGTTCATTCAGTCTATCTCCCTCCATGAACTGTGGTATGTAACGCTCCTATCTCCTCCCTCTGATTCATCGCCTCCCTTCTCCTCTTCTTTCTCTCGTCTCAGGAGACGACAAGAGAAGAGATGCTGGCCTCCCCTGGGAGCGTCTGACTAAGAAAATAGGTCAGTGTGGAGAGCTGTCTACCTGTTCTCCTCACACACGTACGCACACACACGCACACTATGTACTCATGCCAGTATGCACACAAGAATGCACACGCGATTAAATGAACAGCTCACACTTAGCCAGAAAAGCTCAAAATATTATGGAATAAATAATTATGAAAATATTATACACCAGTTTCACCTATTTAACAATACACACAAAAGACAAATGTTTGATTTTATTGGTTTTTTTGTCAAATCATTTATTTTCTATTGTTTTGTAGTGGCTGCATCAGGTACCAGTAGACTGACATTTACTGTAAAAACCTGCAACTTCATAACTTAACAAAAGTGCCCCCACAGAGAACACATAGAACAAGATAATAGGAATAACATTTTTGGTTTAGAGTCAGGTTTATTTTATCCAAAAGTATATAATTTAGATATAAGATGAAAATTATACTGTAAGGAAATCTTGTACGTTTTACATGTATCACATATGACAATTATTTACCGGTAGCATACTCTTGAGAATACAATCTTAATTCAAGAATACATGATCAGTTTATAAAATATGATGCATTCTTGTAAATTAAACTACCCAACAGTATATACACAGCAGTTAATAAAAGCTCCACCTCGACTAGTCACAACTTAACAAAACTGTGGGTCTACCATGCTAGCAGCTCTGTGAAGCTGTATTTAGACACAGTGGTGCTTTGAGCTGATTGCTAATATCAGCAACAAGTTCACAATGACACCATTCTCATGTTCAGCAGCAATAAGGTAATTGGAAATGCTGATCTGATGATGGCGCTAAATGAAAAGTCAGAGGGGAACATGAATGTCTCTATAAGATTAATTAGTAGTAATTATCTATTATTATAAAATATATCTTAACTTAACCCCCTGGACCATTCTGCATAAAGAGTACTTTAGCTTTAACTTACATAAATACATCTGAATTTGAATGCAGGATTTTTACTAAATTAAATAAATGTTGCACTTCTTCCACCAGCATTCATAAACGTATACACAGCAGTCAGATGATAAGTCTCATGTCATGTCAACTGGGAGGCTGTTAAGAACCTTCACTGCTGCAGTTTCAGTGGAGTAATTACACTTAAAACCAAAGTGAAATTAGCCAATAAGAATGTTGCATGACAAATGAGCAGTAGGTTTATCGGAGACAACCCTCATTAAGTTCAGATAGAAAGAGATTAGAGATTGGCCTGTAGTCCAGGGAAAGGTTCAGAGGAAATTCAGGCTAGCATCCAGTTCTTTTGAATTCTTTTTAATGTTTTCTATTCACTCTCTGCCCACGTTTGAATAAATAATCTCATTATTATATGAATTTCACAAACACAATCCTTTTAAAGTGGTCACATATTATTACTGCTATCATATCATATGTCCACAGCACACAATAAATGCGAGGTAAAGATCAGCGGCGGACACAGAGAGGCTAGGCTGCCTGCTTGACGTGAGTGTGTGTGACTGAGTAAATGTGTAGCAGCATGCATGCTCAGCAAAACAACCCTGAAGCCTGAGAACATGAAAGTTTAACAAAGCAAGTGTTTACATTTAGGGCACCAGAGCACTGAAAAGTCATAGTCAAGGATATTGCTTGGTGTAGTGCGGCCTGGCAGCAGGCCACACAGTACAGTATGTGACACACCATATATCATAGGCCAAAGTGTTGTGTTAAACCTTATAGCATGGGAATAATAGGCAGCCACTGAGACACAGGATTGAAAAAATAATATATATATATAAGACAGAAATGGTAGTAATACTATTGCAATGAAATGACCTCACATAGAAGCAGCACATGTTTTGCAGTAACATGATATGATCCCTTTAAAATTTTATGTTTAAGGTGAACTTCTAACCAAACTGGGTCACAGTATTGTGCTTACAGTGTATGCTTTTTGCATGGGTGGCCACATTGGGCAATGAATCCCTATCTCTAGCAGCCATATTGCTGTATCTACTGAGACACAGAAACACATTAAAAGCTGTTTTTGTGCTGCTAGCTCAGCCTGGAAAGTATTTTTTATGTTTCAACGCATCAACATTCAGGGCCATTGATCAAAACACAAGTAACAACTGAAATGATAAAAAGAAATTGTAATTTCTTAAGAGCAAGAGTAAAGTTACTGTCTATTGGCACTGCTGATAAAAGGTGGTGATATACTGGATGATATGTGAGGCAGGAATTCGATGATGAATTCAAAAATGGGGTAGGGCAAGTGTCATGTGAGACTGAGGCATGCAAAATGAGACTGGGCAGATGATCAGACAGGTTATAAACAAGCCAACAGTTTGGCCAGATTAACTAGTTTTATTTAATTATAAGAGGTAAAACTTCCTCTTTGACTGCAACACTAGAACAGTAGGTCAGGGTTTAATTAAGGTCAATAATGGGTTTACAACAGACAGTTTGGGTGATTAATTTACAGTGCTCATTTTTTGTTTCAAATAAGTTTTTTGGTTAAACCCAGGGATTTATTTAAAGGGTTATTTATACAAAATTCAGTTGCCACTGAAATAAAAAAAAACTCCCTACAGAGACAGACCTTTTGTTTTAACCTGCCACCGGACTCCATAGACAAAAATAGTAATTTTACCTTACGATTGTAACATTCATTAACTTCAAAGTGGACAGAAACAAAATAAAACTCACCAAAAACATTTTTGTTAGTCTTTACACTGTTCCAACAATTAATAACTCTGGTTTGGTCAAAATAAATCCTTAGTTCACCGACACAGATACGTAAAACAGAGCGTCGCTCTACTCTGCTGCACTAGGAGCAGACCATTCCTGGAAACAAACCACAGACAGGCTGCAATAGCAACACAAGCAAAGAGAGTGTGATGCCTTTAAAGCCTGTTTAATCATTGGATTGCTTGTGTGTCTAAAGCAATGAATATATTTTACAATTAAGAGTTTGGGGTAGATTTTTCCAGTATTACAGTATATAAACAAAATTACACAATCAGTTATAGGAGACCCTGAATGGCTGTTGTACTGTAACCTAATTAAGTAAAAAATAGGTGTAAATGCACATAAAAAAAAAAATATATATATATATATATTATAAATTGTACTGTAGTGGAGCACAAAGCTCCGAGCACCACCTGTCCTGTTGTTGTCTGTGCTGACAGAGACTCTGATGTACTGAGAGACTTCACACCTTCTGAGTGCATGAGGGACCAGTTATGAACTGAGAGGCTGAGGCTAAGACACAAGCGCCCAAACAACCTGGCAGAAGTTAAAGGTCTCTGAAGGGACAACCAGTCAAGCATGCAGTAAGTGTGTCAGAGTGTCTCCTTTCTCTCCTTTCTCACCAGCAATCATCTAGACTACGGTGCAATGTATCTGACCCTGCGTTTTGCCATCCCTCCCTCTCTCTCTCTCTCTCTCTCTCTCTCTCTCTCTCTCTCTCTCTCTCTCTCTCTCTCTCTCTCTCCCCTCTCTAACTAAACACACACACACACACACACACACACACACACACACACACACACACACACACACACACACACACACACACACACACACACACACACACACATGCAGAGTAGTAAATGCTTGTCATCACTTAGAGCACCATGCTGCATTTGTAACAGCCTATAGTGTATAATGAGGTCTCTAATGCATTCAGCCACCGATGGAAAGTCCATTTCACATCCAGCCTGGTGCCGGCTCGGCTATCTGACTGCAACATGATACACCAGCAGGGCCGATTATTACACTGCTGCTTACTCTGTAGATTAATGATTAAAGATGTTTTTCTCTCACACAGCATTCAGCAGTTTCTCCTTTTCTCTTTAGTTGTGTAACTAGAACACACACATCCCTCCAAATTAAACCTAATCTTCATTTGAACAGTGAGAATATATGAGAAAGACTAATGGTTCAGTTTCAGCAATTTAATGGATACAAGATTTTCCCGGTACACTAGATGACCAACCCTGCATATACAGTACTTTAGATCCTGTGAAATCAAGTCTCCGAATGTCAAAGAGCATTTCCTGTATTGGACTGAAAGGCTTTTTGTCTGCCTGTCAGGACAAAGAGCAGGCACTGTTATGTAGGAATTTAAGCACTGCAGAACATCACATGCAGAAATGTAGACACAAATGGTGTGTGGCTACAGGGCTCTCGAAAGCTCATGAATGGGACCCAAACATGACATTTGTTTTGATTAGAAAAACATGTCAGAATTAATGCAAGAGGAAATGGTCTTATATTGT
Source organism: Dicentrarchus labrax (assembly GCF_905237075.1). Taxonomy (NCBI): domain Eukaryota; kingdom Metazoa; phylum Chordata; class Actinopteri; family Moronidae; genus Dicentrarchus; species Dicentrarchus labrax. The sequence continues at coordinate 3,187,571 of NW_026136722.1, read as the reverse complement.
GAATTTGGTACAACAGGCCCCAGATTAACTGTGTTACAGTACTTCTGTAGAATCACCATAAACTTCTGAAGCCATAATTCAATTCGGTTAAATGATTTCTGCCCATTGGTGAAGCCCTTTTGAGAGGAAAACAATCGCGTTAGCCTCTTTAGACCTAAAGATGGCAATGTCAGCGATGCCTCTCTGTGAAAGGGTACTGAAATCTGTACTAAAGTAGAAGTACTGTTTTATTACTGAAATCTTACTACAAGTAAAATTTTAAAAAGTACTTCAGTATTTACTTTAGTAAGTAATTTCAATGGAAATGGGAGATTCAGAAAATATCTACTTTTAACAAAGCAAATTTCTCTGATAAATGATAAAAGGAAGGAATGGATCAAACTAAGGACATTTATTTTCTGAACAAATATTCAGATAAATACTCAAATGTTTTGGAACCTGCATTGATCACATGTAATTAGTATAAATTTCTCCAAATCCACTACAAACAAACAGCAAAGCAAGGCTTCTAATTGGTCTCCATTTGGTTTCTGTTTCTCCAAATCTTCAGTCCCTAAACTTTGCTGTTCTGGTCAGTGTGGTCACCTCTACAAACCTGTGCCTGCTTCAGCGTATTTCTGTTCATGCTTTTCATTGGGCACCAAAAGGAAGTGAGCAGCGCTTCTGCCTCAGGTTTCCTTGGCGTATTGAATACAAAAATGTAGATGAAAGGTTTAGATATAAATTGTAGTCCTTCTCTGATTATATAGTGTAATGCAGACTTAAGTAAGAGTGAAATTACAGCCTTGAAGTACCCCAAAAAAATTACTTAATTACAGTAACCTGAGTAGTTGTAATTCCACCCCTGCTCTTTGTCCACAGAAAGACTAGATTTCATACGCCATTTGTACATTGGCATAGATATGCCTCCTAAAAATAACTTAACTTATAGCAAAATATGTTAGACATGTAGGATAATATCACTCTATGATTATGTTTTTTTGGTTTATCGACATAAGGAAGAAACATTTATATTGAATGTATTTGTGATCTGTTAACTACCAAAGCAAAATGTTCATATTGAATTCATCTGTAAAAAATTTTTGAAAACTATGTTTTCCCCTCCATTTTCACTACAGCATATATGAGTTTTTTGAACATATATGAACTCAAAGCACTTGATTAAGGTTAAGAAACAATCAATGAACCCACTCCAACCTCCTTCCTACATCTTCTCTGTGGTATAAGAATATAACACATCGATAATAATAATAATGTATTTTAAACTACTCCACTAGTTAAGTACTGCACTTCCATAAAGTTGGGCAGCTTGTAGAAGATAGATAAAAAACAGAATGGTCATATTTGACGCAGCAGAGGCCGAGATATCCTGACGTTTAGTCCTTAGTATGAGTCATTTCCCATAATGCAACTGGATAGCGTCTTTCATTAGATCCTGCCTGCCTGGTAAACACCCACATATTCTTAACCCCACACTTGCAATTAGCAATGCAGACTCCTTGTTAAAAAAATGTAATCTCAAGTCTAAGTCGATAATGCCCTAATGACATCACTATGACATCATCAGACTTGACACAGCTCCTCCAGAGCCACAGAAATCAGATTACAACTGTTTTCATAGGCTGATAAGTTCCCCTCCTGAGGAGTAAACTCAACTTTGTGTGTTTAGTACCCCTTTAAACCCGAGATTACTGAATTGATTTTCCATCCGCCATTCTCTTCCTCCATCATTTATGATTGAGGCCAGATCTAAAAGCATTAGGTCTGTCTGGTGTGGAAGAACCATGTGCTCTTCCAATTTCATGCAATTCGGCAGATCTTCCATTACGCACTGAAACATGCACATTAAAGGCTGTCAGATACTTTCTACCTCTCTGTGTTTGAATCAGTGCATACTACAAAGTCACTATCACCTAGCAACCAGGTGACCTTTCCAGTCTGTGATTGTGTCTTTTTTGTGTGTGACTCTATGCGCGTATGTGTAATTGTGTATGTGATAGGCAGGGAAATCCTAAGACTGAGGAGAAATCTGAGCAAACCTGCATGCAGTGAAACGGACAAACAATCACAGCCTGTCAGCCTGCCATGCATGTCAGTGATAGGTGAACCTACACACACACACACACACACACACACACACACACACACACACACACACACAGATTGTTCCTTTCTTCAACTTTGTCCCCTGTAGGGAGTGACATAATCTCTTCATTGTCACATGATTACCAGGCACACACACACACACACGCACACGCACACGCACGCGCACGCACGCACGCACGCACGCACACACACACACACACACACACACACACACACACACACACACACACAACCATATAAACTTAGAGCCACCTCACTCTCCATCCCTGCGTGTCGCTTTCACCTGCACCCAGGGGAAGATGTCAATACTGCCCACTAAGCAAACATTTAGCTGTCTCTCCTCTCTCAAGCATGGACACACCCACTGCAGTCTTTCTGTACATAAAATGCAGCGTGGTGGGGTGAGATGCCTTGCTCCAGGGCATATCAGTGATTTGGGTCACCATATTGGAAGTGAGGGTACAGCAGCACCATACCACACCCAAAACCTGCCAGGGCTTGTGGTGAATGAAAGTAATGCTGGATAGAGAAGAATAAACAGGGAAGTACCTGTCAGGTCCAAGGTTATTGGTCCAGGAGCCTCGTCACAAAGCAGGGTCAGTTTGGTGACTTGGACATTTGGCACAGAGAGGTCTGGAGAGGAAAAGCAGTTCGGTTATTACAGTATTCAATCATTTCTTAATTCTCATTCATTTGTTCATTTCTTTTGAAGGCATAGTTTGAATTCCTTGATTTGCTTTCTTGCAGAGCTAGAGGAGAGGATCGATACCACACTCATGTCTGTTCTTTATGGAGCCAGGAGATGGCTCTAGCTTAGCTTAGACTGGAAGCAGGAGGAAACAGCTAGCCAGGCACATTATTGTTTGTTTCATTCGTACACAAACAGAAACGTAATAATGACAAGTTGTGGCTTTACAGGAGATTACACACAGAAATATTTCTTCATTTCCTGCAAAAGGTTACAACATCGTTAGCGGTTTTAACTATCTTAATTTAGCGTCTTAGCATGCTAACATTTGCTAAACTGATTTTTGGTGCATTTGGTCATAAATTATGGGTTAGGGTTAGGGTATTGGACAAACTCAAATGTGGACCTTATGGTGGCGGTAGAGCAATTGCATCATCCCATGGGGGAAATTAAGTTATACTTATCTACAAGTTGTACTGAGACATTTCACTCAAAACCATAAATGTCAATTGCATGGTGGCACAAAATCAGGGGGTTACCAAAGTCATTATTCATCCTCTGAGAACCTTGAATGTACAAAAAAGTCATAGCGATTCATCTAGTTAGTCAGTCTGGACAACATTAGTGACGGATACAAGGACGTTCCTAGAAGCACGTAGAACAGCAAAAAATGACGTGATGATGACACTAATGCTTGAGTTTCAGCTTGTACGTGTTAAAATATCACAGTCTATAATAGACATTTGATATGTTGACCAAAGTGACTGTGCACAACTAGTATTGTGGGTTCAGCATGGACGGATTAAAAAGATAACTGGCCTCTGTTTGACAATAAATTCCTCTCGTCTCTGCTTTTCCTTTCCCTCATTACAACCCTTCCTGCTGTACTCAACGTTACTAAGATGCAGATGAGGTGGTTTTGACTTACAGCTGTGGGGGAGCTATTCTACTGATATCAGCTGTCATGGCCCGGCTGCTGGATTAGAGATGCTGAGGCAAGCAGGTCTGTTCCTGTGTGTGTGTGTGTGTGTGTGTGTGTGTGTGTGTGTGTGTGTGTGTGTGTGTGTGTGTGTATGTGTTTGATCAGTAGTTGATGACTGCGAGGAACTATGCACCAAGTCGTTATATTGAGCGAATGGTATTATTAAAGCTGCAGTAACACTGGGTAGCAGGGTGAATCACCAGCTCTTATATCACCTCATGTAAACAATAAATACACACACACACACACGTACACACACACACACACACACCTGCAGTAGTTGGTAGCAGCCCCAGCAGGGTCTGCTTGTACTTGACCAGACTCTCGTCGTCTTTGTCCAGTTCCTGAATCTCCTCCAAAGACTTCTGGGCCGGAGGATTGTAGTTTAAGTTTCTCTCATCCTCTTCCTCCTCAATAGGCAGTTCTGTCTTATCAGCCATTAGACCTACCAGGAAGAAAGGAGGGAGAGAGGGATTATTTTTACAATAATTGTTTCACACAATTGAACAGTCAGTTTTTAGTTCAGTTTAGTCGTGTCTGCATTTGTACTATTACCACTGGGACTAGAGGAAGCTGGATGTTTCAGCCATTAGACTTTTAGCTAGTTAACTATTCACCATTTATCCACGGAGGGGCAACGCGCTATTTCCGCCATTTATCCCTTAACTAACTGTTTATCTATTTATTTTAGCTACGATTACTTTCAGTTCCCATAACCATTTATCATCACTCACTTAAAACAAACAGTTTAATCTATTATTTAACTACAAGCTAACTGTTTCAGAGGTTTATAGCATTACTCTTAGCTAATTGTTTCAACGTTTTATATCAATACTTTTAGCATACTGGTTCAATCATTTATTTATTCACTAATACTATTTATTTATGTTAGCTAACAATTATTTTAGCTATCATAACAATTTAGCTTTATTTAACTACTAGCTAATTGTTTCAATAGTTATCTCCTCACTGCATGTTCAAATCCACGGAGATGAGAAGGAAACTGGCTCACTGTTTATCTAGAATTACTTCAGTTATCATTATCAATAATTATACATTACTTTATTTTTTAATGTAAATTCCTCGATTCTCAGTTTTAACTAAGGTAGCAGTCATAACTTAACAAAATGTTGGTGTTTATGCTAATGTTAGCTAAGTTATCTTCAAACTGTGCTTGCTGTCACTACATATATATACACATATATGGTCCATGTAAGTCACCATATCACATACTTCATTAGACTGCATCCAGAAGACGTTGAAACATGTTTTTCACAAGGCTTAATCAATAATATTCTACATAAACATGGAACATGGAAAAAACATGGAAATAGCTAATGTTGTTTCCTTTTCATCTCCGTTGAGAGTTGGACATGTGCTGTGCCAATCGGGCAGCAGCATAGGGTATAGCATTACTTTTAACTAACCATTTCAGTGACAGTAGGGTAAACTCCTGTATAATGCCACACAGTTCAACACACCACAAACTACATTCTCCAAAATAATCATAAAATGTAATCAACGCCTCACTAAAACAGTTTCAAATTGAACATTATAACCTTCATGAAGGATTTATTGCAACATTGCTGTATTGGTTTTAGTTAGGTGTAGCCTACCTAAGAAACTAGAAAATATAATTTCAATTTTTTGCAAATTGTCTGAGCTACTCCATCTATCATACCCCTGGTTTGGAACAACTGAACTACAGTAGTTCACATGTATTACACACAACAGTGAGATAAATATGTGCAGAATGAATGGATGGGTTTGTTGTTGGTTTGTTGGGAGTATAAACTGAGAGGAATCAGTATTCTACTCTAACTGACTAGCCGACTTCTCTCTGACAGTCACCTAAGGACAATAACATTTGCAGCAGCATTCATCTGCAGTAAATATTTCTGTTATATTTCAGTGATTGAAAACTCAACCAGCACAGGTAAGATTGCTTTACTCTCTGGGATCGGATACATATTACTCTATGTGCAGCTACAGCCATCCAGGGTTTGATTTCATCAGGGATTTTGATTCAATATTGAGTAACACAGACATTCGATAATATGTTCTGCAAGCTGAAATTTCATTTCAGCATCTCCACCTCATCCGAACCTCCAGAGAGTGAATACTTGCAGACTGCAATAGTTACAATAACTGAGGATTTGGGCAGACAAAACACAGCAGTTTTAGGTAAACTGGTTGACTTTTTTTAACCAAAAAGTACAACACAACACTTATTTAAGAAGCTGTCCACACTGAAACAGGGCATTTCCATGTGGTATCATCTTTCATCAAGATTTTCAAATCTAATCAAATCTAATCAAAATGCTTTACACACCAGGTAATCCATCAGAGTGGGCATCATGTCAGCTTGTTGCAGTGGTGACTGCATTACAAGCTTAGCATTGGCAATAATGTAACTTTGCCCACATTAAAAGCAGACATGATGTTAACTTGGATACATTTGCTCAATAATGAATTAAGTCATGACGTTTCAAGTCTTTACATTCATGTTTCGTGTATGCCTTTGTGACATTGTGTCTTTGTGAAACTCTGGCTGCAATAAGAAAGCGCTCACGCACAGTCCTTCTTTCATCTGATGACCACCCTGATGAAGTGGAGAGGCCCTGCATGTATGTTCTTCTCTCATCAACTTATAAAGACACACACAGTCAGATCATTTCCTACAATAAAACATTACATGGTTGCCAACATAAATACACAATGCATTCCTCCAGACTCCAATTATCTGGAGAGCAGGGCACGCAGACACAAACTGAGCTGTGGACTATTTACTGTGCTGTAACAGGTTTGTGTAATAGCCTCTGGTTCTGTTTTTACTGTTCGTAATGAGACAGCTCAGTGTACATCAGCTCAGAGCTGTGTGTACAGGTAATTGGATGACACAGAGAGTACACACATACACCCACCCACACACACACACACACACACACACACACACACACTCTCTCTCTTTAGTCAAAAACATACCCACGTTGTTACAGATTCTGTAAACGCTAGTGAAAATCAAATGTGCTAAACGGGGACATAATGACACAATACAAGTGTCAACACAAACACATACACGCACATGTATAGCCGTGCACTGTGTCTCTAGCAGCACCCCACCCAGTCAGGACCAAACCATGGCTGCCTTTGCCGGTCACCATGGCAACTCTTTCAACTCCCCTTGCAGTGACATCACCTTTGCTGTGGACCTGTTTTATATGACTAAATATGCACAGTGGGTTTTATCTTGCAGCAAGAGAGAGATAAGTTTTAATACAACCCTGCATTCTCTCTCTCTCTCTCTCTCTCTCTCTCTCTCTCTCTCTCCTCTCCACACACACACACACACACATACATTTCCATAAATCTATATTTAATGGGACTTCTTGGTAGTTTTTTTAATTGATATTTAGGCAAAATGCATTTCTCCTGTTTTTATGATATAGGTCAAGTTTTCTTTTAAATAAGACTTCTCTAACGTCACAGTGTATGGCAGTGTATGTTAGCATGGAACGCTACAGCTGATGTTTGGCATCTTCAGTATGCAGTCATCACTTAAAAGGTGGTAATTAATGATGTTTTGTTGATTTTGTGTCCTTAATTTATAAGGATTAGGATTATAAGGATTAGGATAAAGCACTGGTTAGTTTCTCCACCTCACACTTTCTTCTTAAGTTTATCTGGCAGCTTAATTACCATTATCCCCACAGAAGTTTATTTCACATTATTCCTGCTGTCTTTGAGAAAGAGACCTTTAAAAAAGTTCTTTAGAATAAATATTCAACGTATTTATCCTCGATTCTGATATTAAACATTCATACATTGTGAAATGCCACAAATTTGCTTCTTAAATCTGCACACTTTATGTATTAAAGACAACAGCTGTTTCAATATCTCAGGTTGTGCTCTTTGTGTTAGATTCAGTTCACTGGAAGGAGCTGAAAACATGAAGCACTAAAAAACCGATACCAGGTGGCTCACTGGAAAAGGTTAATCTTTTCACACTTCCAAACAGTCTCCAAGCAAATTCGCTGATGTAAAAATCGGCTAGTTTGAAATATTAACACAAATGTTTAACTCTGATTTCTCCCTTTCCCCTCTGCACACAAAAACACACCAAGTATATATAGTATGTCAGATATGGAAGCTACATGACTTCATAAATGATTCAGCCAGATGTATTTGCATATCAAACCCTGCCGCCCGTCCCCACATGAGCGAGCGTGTGCACACATGCAGACACGCTGCAGCGTAAACTGTGTTTCTGAGCTGCTATTAAAACCAGCTTCCTCTCTGACATCTGAGAGCTCCTCTTTGATCTCCAGACTGCTGACCTGTCACAGTAGCTGTATCAATTAACATTTATTTGAAAAGGCAGGGTTTGGTCCACAGAGATACAACTGAGTGTTTTAATATGGATTTCTTTTAGTGTTGTAATATGTGATGGGCTAAAGTCTGAAACAATGAATCTGATCTAAAGACTGATTTTTATGCACTTTTTGAAAAATATACAGATACTAATATTAACAACATGCAAATTCAGTCCCCTTATGTGACAACCTGAAATGGTTTCTGTAACATTTTGTGCATGGAGTACCGTATTAAGATGCCATTTAAAATAGTTTTATGAGAGTGGACCAACTTCTTAGAGAGGTTTTTCTAAACACTATTTAGTTTTATGAGTTACAAAAGGGAGAGGGGAAAAAGTTGTTTTATTATTAATTTATTTAAAAAGCAGCAGAATTAAGAATGAACATGCGGGTCTAAAGCCCTCCATATTGTGTGAATCTGGTGTTAGAAATAAGCTAAACTGTTGGACATATGTGTGTGGTCTTCCAACTGTTTCCGCCCCCTCATCTGTGATGTGATATTAACTGGTGGATTTTCTTTGACGCCCGTAAAATCGCCTCATTACCCCAGTAGCGTCTGAAACCATCTTCTGCATCATTAGACACATGCCTGTTGTAAAATATGCGCTACAAGTGTAAATCAGGACTCTGTGTTCTTGCAGAAAAGCTTAAAATTGCGATTGGTGAGGAATTTAATTCATTTGTTTACCTTTTTTTTTACACAAAAGAATAGTGAGAAGGGACGTGTGTTTAAAGAGGCATGCTGGAAAAAAAACCACAGATAAAACTGAGCCAAGACATCAGTAAATGCAAAATGATTTTTCCTCTTGTCCCTGCATATAAAAAACACAGACTTTTACCCACAACCTGTTGTAACCCTGTCGCCACATCAAACACCATTTGCAGAAGACAGAGGATCCACAGCAGTATGTACTACCACAAGACACAGACTTGTTGTTCATCTGTTGATATTTAATGCTAAACCAACACGCTTAGTGAAAATCAACACAGCAATCTGTTTGGCATGGGAGAGGTGGCTTCAGGGGAAGAAGGATTTGAAGAGGACGGCTCACATGAGACCTCAAACACACACTGAACATATTCTTCTGTTAGTTCTTTGTTGACATGAGTTTTTCACATATGGCTGAATCGTATTGCTACAATCTATTGTAACTGGATACAGTGTCACCATGACGTTGGATAATCCACATGCATCACTGGCACTTTGGTAGAAAGTAATGCCAAAAGATGTTGCTGTTTATTAATGATTTATTATTATATTATAAATGTAATCTGTCAGTGCTTTGAACACCACAAAAGAAATTCCATTGACCCCTTTTGTATTGGATAGATGGCAGTAAGCTCAGATATCTGTGCGACCTGTGCAGAGTGAGGGCTCGCTCAGGCTTGATTGTTGACAAAAAAAAACAATTTATCGGCAACTGCTTCAGTTTTGGTGTGTGGCTAGCTTTTTCTTAATCTATGATTCTTTTGCCCTCTCTTGCCAAGAGTTAGATGAGAAGATTGAATATACTCTCATGTCTGTATAAGAAGCTACAGCCAGCAGCCAGTTTAGCACAAAGACTGGAAACGGGCAAACAGATAGCCTGGCTCTGTCCAAAGTGACAAAAGCTCACTAAATTACATGTTACATCTCATTTGTTTAATTTATACAAAAACCGACATGTAAAAATGTCAAATTACCTTTTTTTCAAGGGGGTGTCAGACCATTTCTGAGAGCAGCAACTTCCTGCAACCTCTGCTGGGCATTAGTGCCACAAATTGACAATTTTACACTGTATGGATTAACAGACGAGAACTAACTTGTTGCTGCTAGTCAGATTTTGTAAGCTTTAGACTGAGCCAGGCTAGCTGTTTTACCCCTATTTGTATGTCTTCGTGTTAAGTTAAGCTAACCAGCTGAAGGCTAGCAGGCCAGGTGATTCTCTGCCAAAGAGCGGATAAGCGTATATAAAGTGTAAAGGTTAGGTGGATTGCTTAAGAGTGTGCAGTTCTGGTGTTTATCTGCACAATGGAAGCTCCAAAATGAAAATGGAATAAAGAAAAAACACCCTATTGAAAACACTGTATCATAAATTGGGTATTATCTCTCAAACTGAACAGGAAATGTTTAATTTAATCTGAGGTAATCAAAGTTAACCTGCTCTCCTTTTGACTCAACAGCTTTCCTCTGTTTTAATAATTGCTTCCTGTCTGCCTTCTCTTAGCTTAACCCAGATAACTGTTCACTGTGTCAGGAAAACACTTCTTTACACTGTTGTGTTTGTGAGTGTGTGTGCCCTAAGCGTTCATTTGCTGTTTTTTATAGTCCTTTGAGGCCCGCTGTCACTGCTCTGTTCTTATACTATAACGAGACCTGTGGGACGCTGAAACACACATATACAAAAGGACACACACACATACACACACAGCGAAAGATAAAAAGTAATCTTTCAGGGCTCTGCAAAGCCAATAACAGCTTTTACAATGAAGGAAAAGGCACTACGCGAAGAATGACCAACATAACAGCATTACAGCAGGTCATGTAGCAAGGTTTGCTTCCATCTCTGAGGCTGCTGTCGGTTCCACAACGCCCCCAGAATTGATCTGTCACCTGCAGGATTTTCGTGTAAGGCTATAGACACCCCATCAACACTGGAGACGCTCATAACACTTCATCGTGCTAACCAGCAAATCGTTGGAATCTCATTTCCAATGTTTCCTTGGTGATGAAAGGCTGAGATGACAAACAAATAGATACCAGCTGCTGAGATTCAGCACGCTGAGGACAACTCATGACTGACACTGCAGCTGCTGCAGCGTCCTGAATTACTGAAGCTGTCACTATTAAATATGCTTTGCTTGTAATGTCACGTGTTGTTAGTGATTGGGGTATGATGCAGCTTTTTCACCTAAGATTGAAATATGTGTTTTCTGTTTTAAAAATACATTATCCATATGCTGTCCCAATGTCTTCATTTTTATGCCAAAAACTAAAAAGTAGGTTATTCAGTGCACATCTCCAGGGTAACAGGAACAACATGGATGCATAGCAACCCTTTAATATTTATAACTAAGTAAAACTCAAATCATAGTGAGTTTTACAACACACAGGTTCTTCGTATTGGTGTTGGATAAAATATTTAGACTCGGTCTAGGATACAGCTCTTACTTTTTCATCATATCGTATAAGCCTAAACACACTTAACTGCCTGATATCTGGCATAATAAAGGGCCAGTACTGATACCTCTACAACACAGCCAATACTGATGACATTTGTTTTTATCATAACCATGGACAACAATCCCTTTAAGAGTCATTGTACTATTGTTGTATATTTAATATTTCACTGTTTCAGTTGCCTTGAACAAACACCATTTCCCATAAGCCTTATGCCTTTGAGGGCTGAACATCACATCTTGACAAAAGAGCAGATCCATGGGCGACTCGAGGGGTCACGGTTAGTTCAGACATGTCTGTAAAAACAGCAAGTCAGAGGAGACTGAGCGATGGAGACGTTTATAGACAGCATTACAGCTAAAACGAATGGGAAAATTACTGTAGGACAAAAAAAAGCTACCACAAATACCCATGCTGCTGCGCTTATATATTTTCAGGGGAGCTGTAGTTTCATTGCTAAAATCACAAAGATTTAAATTTCTAACAGCAACTGCTGTAGAGGCAGTCAGTTTGTCTTGTTGAATATGGAAAGTAAACCTCAGGAGCACACTTCATGTGCCCATACAGACCATTGAAATGCCGAATGAGAGATTTTACTGAGCTGTAGAAGCTAGAGGCTCGCCCAGATGTGACGTCATGACTTCAGCTCTCTATAGACACAAAGCAAGATGACTGTACATCATACACACTCACACACACACACTCACACACTCACACAGTATTATATCCTCAGCTGCTCCGTCAGCCTTGTTGAGACAGCAGGTTGTCTAATTGACTGACTTGATTGGTCTCATATGTGTCTGCTCTCCCGTACAACCTCATTTGTCACTACTGGGACAGAAAAAAATGAGGAGGGAAGCAGACACATCTGACATCTGTGCGTGCGTGTGTGTGTGTGTGTGTGTGTGTGTGTGTGTGTGTAGACGTCAGTAGTAGAAGCGAGCAGGTAAAGAAAGAAGGTAAGAGGAAGGTAAAAGAGGCAGGAAGGAAATATCAGTATTCAGCCTCAAAAACACGACAGACTGAGATTAGAGAGGAAAGGAAGGATGGGAAGAAAGTAAAGACAGAGAGAGGATCAGAGGAGAAAAGGAAGAGAGAAAAGGATTTCAATTAGCCTGTTTGAACGCTTGCTGCTTGCTGCCTGCACTGGTGTTTGCTGATTGACAGCTCATGAAGAGCGTTCTGCCACATGCGCCTCACCCACTCACCCACTCTCTCTCTTTCTCTACCACACACACACACACACACACACACACACACACACACACACACACACACACACACACACACACACACACTTTGTAAAACATCCTGAGCTGCTCTGCCTTCTTTCCTGGAAACAGCCTCTGACAGAACATGTCGATCTCACCCGCCAACGTTTCCCCTTTGTTTTATGTTTACCCCCTCCTCGTCTTTTTCCTGGTAGAAAAGAAGAAAAAATAAAAAGAAACCCTCTCCTCCTTTCTCTTCTCGTTCTCATCTTCCACCTACTCCCTTCTAACCATTTCCACTTATCTTTCTCCTCCTCTGCTCATAACTTCACCTCCTCATTGCTCCTCTTCCTTTCCTCTTTACCTCTAAGTTTCTCGCCCTCCTTCCATCCTCGCCTCGTCATTTTGCTCCCTACGCTCTCGCCATTTATCTTCCACTCAGTCACCTCCCACGTTCCTATCAAAATCTCCTCCACCTCCTCTTTTTTCAAAATTCAATCTCAGCCAAGTGTTTTTGACAAGATTCGATGTGTCATACCCACAGAAACCTGTACAGACAGCAAAAATTCTCTGTATACAGTCTGTCCTCACTTGAAGCTGTTTTTTTGTTTTGTTTTCCAACTAAAGAAATTGTGCAAAAACAGCAATGAATTATTCTTTTTGTACTGACATATTAGAGTGATTAGCTATTGAATCATTCAGTGCTTCAAAAGTGTCTCTGATGTTTAGGAAATGAATGAATGATTGAACTTCAGAGAGCTTCTGCTGAATGTAGTAAATCAGTAGCAGAAACCGACTGAAAACTGTGACATGAAGATCTACGCTTGGTGACTCCTCGGATCCTGACTTGGAGCAGAGCAATCAATTCAAATTATTTGAAATTCATAGAGTTAATGGAATGGATTATTCATGGCCGCCTTAGAGCTTAAATCACATTTCACTTCCACTTCCCAGAACTTCACTTGAAGATGATCTCTCGTTTCCTCTCTCGTCAGTGAGTCTGGTTTCTGGTCTCTCTTTTCTCTCTCGCCCTCTGTTTCTGTGTCTCTCTTTTCAAATTACTTGCCTTTTTTCTCTTGATCTCACAAAACACACACTCTCACGCACACACCTGTGTGAGGGGAAACCCCAGGACTGTTCCACCATCTGTAACTGCTCAGCACTACTGCAGTGTGTGTTAACAACACAGAGAGACAAATATACCACTAATCCAAAAGCTAGAATTACTGTTAGAAGTAACAGCAGACAATGGTAACGTCATTTGACTCATGCAAGCGCTTTGTCATCACACACACGCACGCACACACACGCACGCACGCACGCACGCACGCACGCACACACACACACACACACACACACACACACACACACACACACACAACACACACACACACAGCTGCTCCCTCCTCTGCCAACATTTCTCATGGACACACTCCCTTTTCTGTGTGTGTGTATATGTGAGCAGAAACATAATTACAAAAGCCAGCAGCACACACACACACACACACACACACGCATGCACACATGCACACAAACACAAACACACACACAGTGGAGACAGTGTAGGATGTGATCAATAGCTATTGATCTGCCACCTTTGGCTTGTCTTGGCAGCGCTTCATGTTAGACATAAAAATGTCCACACCCGCCAGGATAGAGACATATGGCACACACACACCACACACACACACACACACACACACACACACACACAGATGAACACACACGCCCATGATTTTAATTTAATCTCTATATTATAAATGCTGTAAAACAAACACCATAAAATAAATACACAGTGAAATAACTTGGATCAGTAAAGTTATACTAATTCACTAGAGCGTGTGCACACACACACACACACACACACACACACACACACACACACTTACACACACTCCTCCGTCGCCTCACCTCTGTAGCACATAGTTAGCCACAGCAGCTCCAGCACCTGACCCCCAAACTCACACACGTCCAATCCCAGCATGGTGCCTCTCTGCGGGGGCTGCACTCTGTGCGACGGCTGGCAGAAGAAAAACCACAGAACCCGGGGGAACCTCCACAGGTAGCAACAAAGTAGCAGAGGCAGGGACGGGTTAAAGAGAAGAGCATCAAGCAAAAAAGTACTGGATTGGAAAGATAAGGGGGTCAGACGAGGAATCTCCTCCTCAGAGGAAATGTGAAAAAAAAAACTGTAGTTGGAGGGGTTGAAGGGGAAGAGGAAAAGGGCTCGCGTGAGAGAGACAGAGGCAGAGAGGCAGGGAGGGTATCCTTGGGTGTGGGTGTGGATGTGATGGGGATGTGTGTGAGCAAGAGAGGGAGAGAGAGATAGAGAGAGAGAGGATGGAGGGAGGGAGGGCGAGGGAGGAAGCCGGCTTTCTACACTTCTTCTCCTCCTCTTTTGTAAACTGGAGCAACAAAGGAAGAAATCTAAGGGCAAAAATGCTGTCAGCTGTTTGTTTTTTTTTATTTTTGCATGCAGCACCGAGGATGCTGGGAGCTATCGGTGGCAGGCAGACGCTGGTTTAGCCGGCAGAGCTGTCTGCAGCAGCAGCAGCAGCAGCAGCAGCATGGGTGTGTGTGTGTGTGTGTGTGTGTGTGTGTGTGTGGGTGCGTGCGTGTGTGTGTGTGTGCGTGGTACTCAGACGCTGGCAATCGATTCGCAGACGAGCAGCGAACCCCTCCCCTCCTCCTCCTCCTCCTCCTCATGTCATCAGCCCAGAGACTGCAATGAGCTCATCCTTTACCCCCTCCCTCTTTCTCTCTTTCCCTCCCTCATTCACTCTTCCTCGCCTTCCACGCCTCATTCCTTCTCACGCACCCCCCCCAACTCTTTCATGCTTTTATTTTCCTCTTCATTTTTCATCACTTTTATGAATTCTCGTGTGGTGTCCACTCTCTCCCTCCACCTATTCATCACGCCATCTCTCTCTGTATCTCTATTTATCTTACCCCCCCCTCTTCTTTATCTCCCTCTGTCTGTTAGTGACCACACCCTGTCAGCAGTATGCTTCAATTGTGACTCTGACTCTCTTTTTCTCCATCATCATTTCGTCTTTTTCTCTCCTCAGTTTTTACCTCTCCTCTCCTCTGACATGCCTGGAGCAATGTGAGCGGCTGTAGTACTGTAGAATACAAAAGGGGGTTGCTTCTCCCACTTGATAATCAGACACATTCCCTTTCACACACGTCTGCACACACACACACACACACAACTTCTCTCTTTCTCTGTCTCTTACTCTCTCATACTCCAGCAAACATTAGCATGATGTTATTTTACACATACATTTACATTGTTCTTCCCAAAATGATGTGTACAGTATTCGACTTCAGACGAATTATCAACTGTAAACTGACCCAGATTTGCTTTGTCACATTAGAATTAATGTTTAAACTGAGGAAACTGACTGACAAAATGCAGGATTTTAACGGTGAAATGGGCCGGTTTGATAAATGAGGGATGTCGGCTCGTGTGGTTGGAAAGAAATTAAAATTAGTGAGGGAGGAAGTGAGAGCAAGCAGAGATTAAAAAAAATGTTAAAAACCACTGAGACAAAGGAGCGATAGAGCTGAGGCTGTGTCTTGATCCAAACTCAATTTGGAGATAGTTTCGTCTTTGCTTTCTTGCCAGCAAAGAAGAGTGAGCTCATGTTGGAACAGAGAGAGGATGTTTACAGGTCTGAGCAAGACCAATACATTTGGGTCAATATTGGTCTTTCATTGAATAATAGATATCAGCCGTGGTTCACTGCTGATCATATAAATGTTTTAGATACAGGGTTTTTAGATTACTCGAGAATGACATCAACCTCAACAGCATCAAGTAATTATCATGTAAAATCAGTGACAGCATGTCATTTATTTCATAAAGACCATGAATATTGACTTATAATATATAATATATGCTATTAATTGCACTGCATCCATCAACTTCTTTTCCATTTTTGGACATCTGTGCCGTCCTTAGTGACCCTGGTGGCGTCATGTCAAGCATCTATTGGGTGTATTTTACAAGGGGACATGGAAATAAACAATTTAGAGCATTTAATTTGCACACTTCCGGTATGTGTGCTTGAAAAGCTAACATCCTATTACATTTTGCACAAATTGGGGACAGCAGCTGCCTACAATAATAGCTTATTTTGTCATTTTGAGTTTTTGCTAAAACACTGAACAGCATACATGCAGTTTAGAGTCTGTCTAAAATATAAACCTAAGAATTGACTTCCCAGATACAAACTGAATCTATTTTTAAGCCCAAAGGGTAAACGAGACCTGAACACGAATTTCAGGCCGACCTGACTCACTAGTGTGAAGCACAGCTCGAGGTCAGCACAGACGGTGAGGTCACTGTGATCTCAACCACAAAAGGCTGAAATAAAATCAAGACTAATAGAGATTATTTGAAACATATATCACAGATCATTTTATAAAAACTAGATGCGTGTTTCACAACAGTGAAGTCATTTTGTTCTCTGAGTAAAATCACATAGCACTCAGGTGTTTCTCTCCATACAAAAATCCTCAAACTGGCAAAAATCTTGAGCCTCATTGTACAAATCCATCATTTCCAAATGGTTAACGACAGTTAAAACTGATTTAATACTGTTTGCCCTACCAATAACCCCTGTCAGTGTCAGCAGTGGGTCTTTCTCCTGTCTGTCCTAAAGCAAGCTGTGCTATAAACCCATTATACTCTTATTGCTTTATGGAAATATAAATCAGCAGCAGCAGTGGTCCCCGGTGGAATGAGTGGCATCTATAAAATGTGTGCTTGAACAAGGTAGTCATGGTTGGTGTCATAATGAGTGTCTCGTCATAAGGAGCACCCCGGGGTTCAGCCACGCAGACACACATTTTTAGACTCAAACAGGAAGAACCTGATAAAATGCTCAGCAGGTACCGTATTACCTTCATAACATTAAGCCAGTAGTTCAGCCCTCAAATGAACCAGTCAATCACTCATTTGTTTAGGCAAATATATTATATATTTATGTATATAGCTGGTTATCAGATTGTAACGATGATTACAACATCAGATTATCAGCCATAACACTATGACCACCTGGGCACGCGGTCAGAATGTTCTGCAGCCCCATACCAACAAACTGTGATGCACTATGTTTTCTGACACCTTTCTTTCAGAACCAGCATTAATTGTTTCAGCAGTCTGAGCTACAGTAGCTCGTCTGTTGGATCGGACCACACGGGCCAGCCTTCACTCCCTGTACGTGCATCAATGAGCCTTGAACACCCGTGACCCTGTCTCCGGTTCACCACTTTTAGTTCCTTGGAGCACCTTTTGATAGGTACTGACCACTGCAGACCGGGAGACCCCACAAGTGCTGCAGTTTTGGAGATGCTCTGACCCAGTTGTCTAGCCATCACAGTTTGTCAGAGTCACTCAAATCCTCACACTGCTCATTTTTCCTGCTTCTAACACAACTCTGAGGACAAAATGTTCACTTGCTGCCTGATATATCCCATGCACTGACAGGTGCCATGATAACCAGATAATCAGTGTTATTCACTTCACCTGTCAGGGCTCATAATGTTATGGCTAATCGGTGTATACAGTCCAACATTAAAGCAACTGTTGGACGTTTTGGGAAATATATTTATTCACTGTCTTGCCAAGAGTAGACCACTCTTACGTCTGCACGGTAAATATAAAGCTACAGCTTAGCTTGGTTTATCTTGGAAACATGGGGAAACAGCTAGTCCAGTTCTGTCCGGAGGTAACGAGATCCTCCTACCAGCACTTCTAAACCTCACTAATGATCACATTATATCCTGTTTGTTTCATTTGCACACATTTGGTTTTTCAGTGTTGTGAAGTCTTGACGTCACTGAAGAGCCAGTTGTAAAACCACAACTAGCCGATTTAAAGCTCCTGTTATGTAACCACTGTCCTGAGTACTCTTCACAACATGTGTCTTGGATGGTCCAATCACAAGTGTGCAGCTTTAAGTATGTTGGTTCATACCTGGCATTAGAAAACGTCTTCTCATGCGTGTCTAGCGACCATCTGACTTCCCTGCTCTGTATGCAAAGACCAAATGCGTTGTTGTTTATAACCAGCAGGAGGCAGCAATGCACTTGCCTAGTCTGCTAGAAATTAAGGGAAGAAGAAATTTTTTTCTATTCTTTTGTAGGCTTCTTACTATTTGGCGCAAATGTGTGTATCGTATGCAGGCGGCTCCATTCACAAAAATCCACTTTGCCTGTTGTTTTGGCTTCTTCTTGTTTCTCATTTTAATATGACACGTTTGCGTGCAAATGAGTACATACTGCTCACATAGAGGACGTCAGTTGAGTAGGCAGTCCTTCAGTGTGGCCCAGAAGACCAGACCACCTCTGAATATGTCATTGCTGTGCACCTGTCTGTCTGTCTCTCGCTCTCTCTCTCTCTGCCTCTCTCTCTCTCTCTCTCTCTGTCTCTCTCTCTCTCTCACCCCAACTGGTCGAGACAGACGACCACCCACCTAGAGCCAGAGGATCTGTCCTAGGTTTCTGCCTTTTAACAGGCAGTTTTTCCTTGCCAAGTGCTTGCTCATGGTGGTACTGTTGGGTTCTGTAATTAATGTTTTAAAGAGTTCGGTCTAGACCTGCTCTATTTGAAAAATGTCCTGAGATAACTTCTGTTATGAATTGGCGCTATACAAATAAAATTGAATTGAATTGAATTGAATTGAATTGACACCTGTACTTAGAGCTGACCACTTGTGATCACCCAAGACGCATGTGTTTGCCAGGTGTAAACGGGTCCATTGCTATCTCTGTTGCTGTTTATAAGATCACGGTCAAAAGTTATTTTGTCATCTGGATAAGGTGCACAGGTAGTGCTGACGATCAAGGAAAAACAATTATCATACAGTAACATACCTCAAATTGAATTCACAGACTGATATCACATGGATTTGCAAGTGTAATCTGCATTGATTTGGCAAGTTATTCCATTAAGCTGTGGGTACATGAGCTCTGGTAATTGCTTTCCCCCTCTCTCTCACACACACACAGAGATACAGTAAGCTATACACTTGGGGTGTGTGTATAAGCAGTGTCTAAATGGTTTTCCGACAGCATATTGGGTGGGGAGCATTTATCTCTGCATAGTGTGAAAAGAATAACCCGACTCATTTGGAGCCCATTCAACCGTAGCTGCCTGATTTAGTCAGACTGAGAATGACTGAATAACCCACACGCTAATTCTCTGAGGGAATGAATAATTACTTTATGTAGTAAAGGTAGTCGCTGGGCAACAATGAATGGATAAATAAATACAAAGGTGTTTGTCAAGCAATGATTGAATACCCAAAGAAGGAAACAGAGGTGGAAATCAAGTCTGTCAGAGGATGAAGGAATGAGTAAGAGGCTTTTTTTGTCAGGTGATGAGTGAGTATAATGTGTGAGAGTTTGACTCAATTTATCAAAGGCAGAGGAGGAGCTTCTGGCAATAATGGGACACAAAGCCACAGACTGTACAGTATGTCATGATAATCAATGCACATTCTGTAAATACACTCACAGAAAGTCACAGTCAACAGAAATGTCAGAGGTCGGACCACTTTAGACTCAATATAACAAAATAAAAAAAATACATTTTATTTGAAATACTTGGTACCTTCCCCAAAACCCAGATTAAAAAGTATGTTATTTAAAAAGTGGCCTACCCTCGCTCCATTTTTGGATTAGGCGGGGGCCGCCACAGCCAGACCCACCACACACTGAGCTCTTCAGAAACCCATGGGTGACATCACAGAGACTACATCCATTTTTAATTATACAGTCTTTGGTTTAAACCAATCCGACAGCATTCAGTAAAGTTTCTGGAAAGTACTGTTTCCAGAAATAATTCTGGGTAAAAATTTCAAACGTCTAGTATTTTGGTTTTATGGCCAAATACCTTCAGAACTAATGACATTCCCATCAGCCTCCGCTGTACTTTGTGTTTAGAGTTGATTTTGCTAATATATACATATACTTACTTGTAGCATTAGCACGTTAGCATTGTCACTGTAAGTGTAGGAGCCACGTATTTGATTTGTGTGTGTGTGTATTATT
This sequence comes from Dicentrarchus labrax, assembly GCF_905237075.1. Lineage (NCBI taxonomy): Eukaryota > Metazoa > Chordata > Actinopteri > Moronidae > Dicentrarchus > Dicentrarchus labrax. The sequence continues at coordinate 3,166,990 of NW_026136722.1, read as the reverse complement.
CCTCCGAGCAGCAGGGGCCGGGTTAAAGGCCGAGGATGGCCTCAAGGTAATTCAAAATTCTAGCCAGCGTATCGTAAGTGTTGCGAATTTGGGGAGAGAAGCTAATTGTTTTTAACTGTGCTTGGATAACTTTGTTTTGAAACTTATTGGAAGTCAAGTGGTCAACACTACAGAGGAATAAACAGGTTTGTTGTGAAGTATGGGTAAAGACTGGATATCAGTTATCTGAGTACAATTAGCTAAACAATTAGCCCAATTAGTAGCCAGTAGGATGTTAGTGTGCTGATACATTTAGTTCAAAGCCTTTCGCTTGTTTTCCCATTAGTTGTATTTTGTATCTTCTCGCATGTTGGCGTGAATGCACACACACAGAAGCATACAGTACATTAAACAAGGTCAATGTCAAGATAAAAACAACTGTCTGGATTAATACTGCAATCAACAGTTATTTTCAGTATTGTTTATTGATTATTTGATTTGATTAATGAATGAACCGTTTAGTCTATATAGTTTCAGAAAAATGCTCTTCACAACATCCAAGATGAGGATAAAATGCTTGAATGGTAAAGAAAAAAAAAAGGAAAAAAAACCCAAACATATTCAATTTATAGTAATGTAAATCAGAGAAAAGCAGCCACATTTGAGAACCTGGAAGCAGAAAATGATAGCATTTTTGCTAATTAAGTTAATTTTCTGTCAATGGATTAAACAACTTATTATTTAACATAACAGTATTTTATTTTGATCAAACCCATGCTCATGTAATTCTTTTAAAGTAATTCACTGTTTCCAGAGTAATTTTGCTGGTTAACCAAACTAGTGCTACATAAGCAGCACAAAACAAAATCATATCCTCATTGTTTACACCACAAAATCAATAGTCATGATTCTGAAACCGATCACTGTATCTGCTCTTTGGTTTTATAATTTCTAAATCTATTCATAATTGAAAAGTATTTTACCTTTTCAGATGAGGAACTCTCTACAGAAGTCGGTGCTGGCAGCAGAGATCTCGTCTCGCAGCTTATTTGTCACACTGACAGACGACTTTTTATGAGGGTCGACAGCAGGTCCACCCCTCTCTGGCAGCAGAAAGCAAACCCATCCAGTGTGTCACAGTGGACAGGATTTTTTGTTTGCTCATTTTGCTCTTACTTCTCATTTATAAGCAAAACAAGTCTAAATGTTTACTGGATAAACTAAATATAAGTTCAGGCAATCGGGGAAGTTGAAACTAATATTTAGTCAACCCTCATTCGTATAAATGGTTGCAACAAAGTATTATAAAACACATCTCAGTACAATTAAATTGATTGAATTGAGACTTTTAGTAGGTTTACCTGATGAACTAGCATCCAAATATGTAAGCATACCTACATACACACATGCACACATTATGTTAGCCAGTTAAAATAAAGGTAAACTATTGATTGGTATTTTCTTTTGATTTTTTGTAATAAATTATAAGATTTGTGTCGTCCTTAATGACCCCAGCTGCACTGTGTGAAGCATCTATTGGGTGTCCAGTATGTGTGCTTGAAAACACAACATCCTGTTACATTTTGCACAAACTGGGACATTCCAGTCTATAATAATAGTCTTAGTTTATTTTTTCAGTGAGATAAAAGTTAAAAAAGCAGAGCATAAGCTAGTTTCTAAAGTATAAACCTAAGAATAGTCCGCACAGATACCACCTGAATCTATTTGTGAGCCCAAAGCGTAAGCAAGACTGAATTTCAGGGTCATATAAAACCACTCCAAGCTCAGTCATTATTGTGAAGCACAGCTTAAGGTCAGTAAACATTGGGAGGTTTGTGCCTCCAGGTGTGATGACGAGAGCAGACACAAGCATTGAGACAAGAACAACTACAGCTTTTAGCTGTTCAGCAGTGACCCATGCATACCTGGTTGCAAGTGTTTTTATTCAGTAATGCAGCTGTAACTAAGCAACTCATTGTTAATGCTCTCATCCGAAATATCAAAGTAAGCCACCACAGAGCAGCCTTTCTGAAAGTCAGATTCACCTTCTTCTTTTTCACACTACATGTTTGCTTATTGCAGCGGAGGAAAGGAACGTGCACTGACTGTACACACTAAGAAATCAGGGTACAGGAATAGACCTAAAAGGGTACAGCTCCAACTGTTCCCTAGTGACAATATGAACCTTTATGTCCTGGTACAAAAATATACCCACTGGAAAGGTACACACAGGCTCTTTTGCAGGTACGCCCTGATCACATTCACACTGTTACACATTCAGACCTGAAGCTGCCCAGTACAACCACAGTGGTTGGGGTTGTGGACTTTGCTCAAAGGCAAATTTATTTAAAGAAATAACAATTAGTTGACATCTTTTTACACTTTTCAGTGACTTTTCATTGCATTGTTCTGCTAGAACTGATCTGTCCATAACAAGTGAATGCTGTAACGACCTTTATCAAGTTTTAAACTGTGTAAGCATCAGCAGTGGACTTACCACGGACACATGCCACAGCAGACTGCAGGGGAAAAACGGGTTGCAGTACCTAACTCCGCAGGGGCTCCATAAGGGGCCACGGCTTAAAATAAAGTTAAATAAATACAGAAAAACAAGTCCCCATGGAGGAATGCAAAGAATGAGAAAATAGATAGAGAATAAAACAGTAATAATACTTGAATAAAATAAAATTGTAAGTAATTGCTAGTGGAAGCATTTCACTCTGCTACACTGACAATTAAACTTGATTAAATGAACAAAATCACTCAAATAGATCCATTGTGAACTTGAAACATTAAATGATTCTCAGACCAAGAATTGAATGGAAATTTACGAGTTGCCTTTTCTATTTCAATAAACCCAACTCTCTATTCAAATCACTGATTGGCTGTAACACTTTGTTCTACCTTAACCTCGTTAATTATGTACCCCTTTCTATCAGCCATGAATTTCTACATTTAAAAGGTCACCTTATGGACCCAAATGTACCTTTGGGTACAGAGATGACACCCCTATTTCTCTTTCTGTACTTCAATACAAATTTGAGGTACCTGAGTTTTTAAATTGTCTGCTACTTTATACATCTACTGCATTATATTTCAGGGGGAAATATAGTACATTTTACTCCATTACATTTAATCATTATTTAGTTGCTATAATTTTCAGATTAAGATTATTAAAAGAAAAAAAGTAAGTTCAGTGTGTTATTATAGATCTGACTGCCCAGCAGTATGTAAAGTGGTTCAGTACCTGCTGCTATATCAGAGTAATATAAAACATTAATGCATCACTAATTATTATCAAATAATATAATATTAGTAATGTATATTAAAACAAACCACATAACACAAAACTACGATTTTGTCGTTTGTCCTTTTGTGTTATTTGCACATCATTTGGATGATGTGTTCCCAATCTCTGTATTTCCACTTTTTCCTCCAAAGACTTTGAAGAAAATTGATTAGAAAGTAAATAATCCACCTCATTCATGTTCATGCTAACGCCCGCCATACTACGAACTAGCCTCACTGTACTGTAGCTACTGCGCTGTGATTGGTCGAAGGTCACTGTATTGTAGCTACTGCGCTGTGATTGGCCGATATGAAGGGGCCGTGTCAGGACACCTGTCAATCAAAAGTCAATTGAAGTTTACGCTACTGTGCTTGGGCTGAATAAATTTAGCCCATTCACAGGAAAAAACCCAAGATATATCAAATATCCTTGGTCGCTTTTTGGTGTTGTTGCTGCTCTAGGTTCTACCAAAATTCAAAACAATATTTTCTAAGGTCTTTAATAATAGTTTTTCATCTTTACTGTAAAAGATAGGGGGGGCTTAACACTGTTAGCCCATATATACCAGCCGTCCCTGTACATTACTCTGAAATGGGCCATTCTGAATATCTTTGGTAAATATATCTTGATGCTAATACTTCTGTACATTTACTTCAGTAGTTATTAATGCAGGACTTTTACACTGTGGTATTGCCACTTTCAAGGTATTTCTACCACTTGGTTATTGTTTGTATTTGGTTTTGCAAGGATATATCACATAGGTGTTTCTTTAAACACTGTGACACACGTAAAAATTATGAGGGAGATTATTTTTAAAATGTTTAATTTTATAAAAGCTAGACCCGTTTCACAACAGTGAAGTCATTTTGTTCTCTGTGTAAAATCACATAGCACTGAGGTGTTTCTCTCCATACAAAAATCCTCAAAATGGCAAAAATCTTGAGCCTCATTGTACAAATCCATCATTTCCAAATGGTTAACGACAGTAAAAACTGATTTAATACCGTTTGCCCTACCAATAACCCCTGTCAGTGTCAGCAGTGGGTCTTTCTCCTGTCTGTCCTAAAGCAAGCTGTGCTATAAACCCATTATACTCTTATTGCTTTATGGAAATATAAATCAGCAGCAGCAGTGGTCCCCGGTGGAATGAGTGGCATCTATAAAATGTGTGCTTGAACAAGGTAGTCATGGTTGGTGTCATAATGAGTGTCTCGTCATAAGGAGCACCCCGGGGTTCAGCCACGCAGACGCACATTTTTAGACTCAAACATGAAGAACCTGATAAAATGCTCAGCAGGTGCCGGTTGAGGAGCTGCTGAGGTGAGGTATTACCGTCATAACATGAAGCCAGTAAGTAGTTCAGCCCTCAACTGAACCAGTCCATCACTCATCTGTTTAGGCAAATACAGAGTTAAATATAGGTCAACAGTGCAGAACTTTTACTTGTATTTTTACATTGCATAGATGTCCAGCTGACTACAGACTTTAATCCTGAGGAGGACAACGTGCTGAATCTTTCTTTTCGTGTTAATAATCAAATGAATGATGGCTGAATTCCATTCAGTTTCAGGTCCTGGTATTGTGCATGCTGGCTTATTGTCACACGGTCATGACTTACTGGAACTCATGAATAAAACCATTGTTAATGTTAGTAAAAACCTGTGCTTTTCCTGCTATAAGTCCAAACTATTTCTGTGAAAAAGACATCAACTAAAGTGCACTGGTTGAAAAGAGAGCTGTCCAATGAATTTACTCTGACACAGTGATTGATGAAACTGTAAAAAAAAGTTTAAGGGAAAAATTATACAGGATAACAGGAGTTAAGACAAAATGAAGATAAAAACCATTGAATGATTTAATTTGATTTATCAGAGCCTTCTACATCTTCTGCAGAACTGTGCCTCATACCTGCTTCTCCCCATGGCTTCCTGGGACACTGGTGGAGTCATTTTGCTTTGTAACATACTGTTGGTTCAATAAATGATACCGAACAGTTGTGTTGTGTCCATTACTTAGGCATTTTAACAGTTGCTTTCAAAGCATTCAAAAGGTTATGTTTGTACTGGCAGTTTAAGCCTCGTATATCCACATATTATACATGCAGCAGTGAATAAAGCCCTCAGTATGATATATTCTGTAGTGCATAGTCTCCACAGTGAGATCTTCTTCAATGCCTGTGATGGATCTTCAGACCTGTTAAATATGTAGGAGCTGCTCAAATGGACTGATGTCAAAAGATCTGCTCTCGGTTTTACAATGTTATCCAGATAAGTCAGGCTCTCAAGTGGACAACATAAAGCATTTCAGCCAATACAAATATTGTGACACCTGCAATGGATTCAGTATTAAAGAAGCTTTATGTTTATGTTGCTTATTTGCTTACTGACTAAAACACCATGTTCTCCATCTCCTGTCCTCAGTCTGATCCGGGGGACAAAGGGAGCATTTCTTCTCTGTCTTCTTTGCTGCAGCTCTGCTGCCTGAATCTAATGTACAGTCAGTGACTTAGTTGCATTTAAGTAAAACAAAAACAGACTGCCACTTATAACCAATATTAGCTCAAATCCACCTGTTATATTTAGATATGGAACTGATTTGTGGCAATGAAGTAATTTGGCATGTATGTGTCCAATCAGCAGGTGCTTTTATGTGGCCTTTTCTGACATCTAGTGGAGGCTGAGAGAAGTGATATAAGAGGCGTGTCTGAAATCATATATTGTACCGTTATATTTCCTTATTTCTTTGTTCTAGATTATTTTGAGTTAATCATTGATGTTGATGATTCAGCTTCAGTGGCTTAAAAAAAAAGAGCAGTCGTAACAAAATTCCTCAGGGAATTACAGTATCTATCCCAACCAGGTGTATAAGGTTTACGTGTATGTTCAGTGTGTAATTCATGTTGAAAATGAATTGGTAGATGCAATGAGATGTATTATCAATATAACATAACATACTACATACATGCAACATTTCCCCTCTAAGCTCACTGTGCCTGCTGTCTACTCTACTGAGAAATATCTTCTGATGGTAAATGTGTTTGATCCGGAGACACCGCCCTGTATCTGAAAGGTTGCAGGTTTGATTCTGGTAAAAACAATCCTTAAGGAAGATAAGGTGGTTTAAATGTTTTCTGATTAAACAGACAAACAAATGATATAATAGATAAATTTCAACTTTATTAATTCACAAAAGTCTTACCAGCGGTTATAAAATAGAGCATAGTCTATATTTTAACATCTAGAACTGTAAAACAAAACAATGACAACAAAGGAGACAAAATCAGAGAGTAAAAGCAATGAAGTGCACAAAAAAGAAAAATAACACTGATACTGGAAGAAATGTTAGATTTACAAATTGACAAAAAATAAATCAGAGTGTCTGTGTTTTGTGTGGAATAAGTTGATTGGTTTATACAGAAAATATGTGGTAAACAATGGTTTACATTCATTTAGAGCTTCACGAGGGACACTTCTCAACAAAAAGAGTTTGTTTTTCAGTAGGTCAAAGTTCAAACATTTGGAGGTGTGAAAAAATGATGTCCGTATCAATGAGTATCAATCCAAGTTTCACTGACAGTAGTATAAATATATATATGCTCCGTAACGCTGACAGAAAAAGCGAAGGAAGGATCTGTATCTCCATATAATGACAGATCTCTCTTATTAAAACTGCCTCACGTTGCATCTTGTGGCCAAAATGAGACAAAATTCAAAAATAATCAGGCGCCTATTAAGTCTCCTTTCTTCAAACTGCACTTGTGAAAGTGAATTATAGAATATGTGAAACCCAAACTTTTCCTGACTATACATGAACCCAAACTCTAAACTTAAAACTAAAACAAGCTTCAACAATAAATAACAGCATTCACTCAGTGCAAAACTACACAATAATGAAAAATATTAACGTTTTTAACATTGCCAAAGACCTTAAACTGTCAGTGAAGTTGTTTATAGTACTGACTGTTGAACATGAACACTCAGCTTTTCAAAGTAAACCACTTGAAATGTCTCGCTTCGTTCAACAGCAAGACATAAAAAAATATCTGAATTATTTAAAAATTAAATGAATCAATGTTATGACTGATTAATAATGTATCACTGCATTATCATGACATTACTTCATAAGGAAAGTAACATTTAACAGTTTACATGATGTTGAGGAGGCAGAATAAGACAGAAAACAGACAGATGTGTGGGTGTGTTTGTGAACAAAACTATTTACCGGAGACATAAAACTGATTCTCTCCTGACTTTCCTCTCTCAAGTGACCGTTTTGTTTTATTTTGAAAAGACCCCATCATTCTGACTTTATTCGACCCAATACACCAACAAAGTAAACAAAGTACCAGAGTGTTGATGCCTCACCACAGCAGCCTTCAAACAAACAGTGATAATAACATTGGAAGCCTATGGATGGAAGAATCCTTTCAAAGTAAAATAACAAATGTGTGCTTTAGGGCCAGTTATTTTGTCTTACGATTTTTTACGCCAAAAGCAGTTTGACATTAAAACGCGTCTTTTTGTTAATAACCCTAGCCTGTTGATGGGGTTTCCTTGTGTTGTCATGGTGACCATTTTGGCATCAAAGAATAACTATAGGAGACTTCTTGTTGGCCCTTGATGTGTGTCTTTTAGGCTGCATAGCTGGTAGTCAACAGCTTATGAGGCATCGGGTGGTCACAGTTCATGTGTGTGTCTTGTGTGTGTGTGTGTGTGTGTGTACTATGTGTGAGCCAGCTGAAGCTCCTCCAGTCCGTGTTTGCCCAGGTGATATCTGGCCAAGTCTTTCCTGGTCACCAGTCCAATCACCTGCAGAGCATCACAAACCAAAAAATGTGACGTCAGAACAATCAACGTTGTCATCAATATCATTATCATCATCATCATCATCATGGCATTCAGTATCAAGAACATGATTATTAACCATAACTTTAATCAATGCATAAAGATGCCAAAATACACAGGGACATAAAAAGTAGATAAAGGATTGACACAGAAACACAAACACACACAATTCAATTCAATTCAAAGAGGCTTAATTTGCATCAGAGACATTTCCATTTCAAAAAGGTATATGTATATACAGATTAGTGAAAAAATAACTATATATGAACCCACTTTCCCCTTTTTTAATGAATGTATTTGTGTGTGTGTGTGTGTGCGCGTGTGTGTGTGTGTGTGTGTGTGTGTGTGTGTGTGTGTGTGTGTGTGTGTGTGTATTTGTGTGTGTATTTGTGTGTGTGTCTGGGTCTTAAACTCTTACCCTGTTCTGATCATCCACTACCACCAGGTGTCTGAGTCCCAGCGCTCTGAACAGCTTAAACACACGAGGCAGAGACGTTTCCTGCAGACAAACCGCCTCATTTAACTTCAAATCAAACTACTTTTACACAGAGAGATAAAAACAAAAAAAGAGACAGGAACACAAAGAATGTAATAACCAAACTGGATTTAATGAATCTGACAACAGCAATAGAACGGTCTAAGAAACACTGAACAGTCTCCGCTGCGGAAGTTAAAACTGCACCAAATCTGTACATCAATAGTGCAATATGTATGTGTGTGTGTGTGTGTGTGTGTGTGTGTGTGTGTGTGTGTGTGTGTGTGTTACCTGTGGTACAGTGTAAGGCGTTGGGTTCATGAACTCAGTGAGGTCCATCATACACTCCCTCTCGTCCTGGGAGACGTGGATGCTCTGGATCGGGGGAAAGCGGGGATAGGCGTCCCTGAAGTCCTTCAGCTGGAGCTTCCTTTGGTTCAGCCGGGACCGGGCCAACTCCACAAACACCTGCCGGTGACAAACATTGACAATCCATTTAAGCTCTCACAATAAGGACGTATCTAACAATATTGCAAACATCTGTTTCCTACTGGTTATGTTACCTTGTGCTTGAGAAGAACAATGAGCTGAGAGCGAAGGATGAGGCCACAGAGCTTCGCTGGCTGAATGCGAGAGATGGATAAAATAAGGTGTGATTGATGAAAGAAAAAACTTCTACTCACAAGTCAAATCCCTTTCTGGTACAATACGATCAGGTTTCAGTATTTCACCATCCTTGTTAAAATATTTCTCCCCAAACAACTGCCAATTGTTGGTTAAAAAAAAAAAGAGACCAAAACTGCAAGCTCAATTAAAAAACAGAACCAACGCCACCACCATTTAGTACCTCGTCACTACCAGCAACCTGCACGACAACTGGGAAGCCATTGTGATTGGTAGATGTGTTGCTAAGGACGTCCACGATGGTTCCCACCTTCTCTATCCTGTTCAAACAGGTGACCGGAGAACTCATCACCTCTCTGGATGTAAGTAATGAAAGAATGAGAAAAAGTAGAGAGTGAGAAAGTGCCAGATCTAAAATCTAAAATCAGAGTTCACAAAGATCTTTAGAAGAAGGAATGTAGGTTTCTACATAACACTGAACACACAAAGTAAACACCACACCAAACTCTCTCAGGTCCTTCAATGTTTTGAATATAATTCAACAATCTCTCTCAGCCATCGACAGAAAGGATGTTACCTGGCGGTCAGCCAGTGGGAGGTGGCAGGAGCCTCCCAGTGCAGGAAGGGAACGCTCTGCAGCTTGATGTGGATATCATACAGGCCCTGGAACAGAAAGGGACCGGTTAGAGACACCGTGTCCCAATCACATACAACATGCTAACTGTATACAGTATGCACTTTATACTTATCTCTATAGTACACAAAGAAATAAACATACTTGATTTGTTACTCAAAACCTGTTGAGAATGAATGTGTTAGTATGTATTTGGGACACAACTACATTGTGTTTGTGTCTCTACACTGTCCTCTGCAGTGACTCTGTTGTATTTAATTCTGAGGTGAGGGATACTATAATAAGGATTTATTACATCAGCCAATGAGACACAGAGGGAGATAGGAACACTGTGTATGTCTGTACTTCTTAACTCACCTCTACAAAGTAGTCTCCTACTATCTTGGCAGTCATGAGGACGAGCATGATGGGAAGGCCGTACGTGACATTTCCTGTAGCTTCCACCATGATGACAGTCAAGCTGAGAGTCATCCTCACAATGCCACCTGTAGAGAGCAGTGCAGTATTACTGGTACTATACTTCTATCTTAGTGAGTATTTAACAGAATATGGGTTATGCATGTGTCACTGTGATTGGTCAGAAAAATATGGTCCATTTATAATTTTCCTGTAAAGCACTAAAAACTAAAAAAAAGAAGGAGAGGCTTAACATTACTCACCTAACTGAGCTGCAGCTCCAATCAGGGCATATTTACCAGGGTCAGCCCAGATCTGACAAAACAGCATAACAGCGAAGTCAAACAGTACGTCATAACATCTGGAATATTAATTTAGACGTCTACTCACCAATTCATTACAAAAAATATAGCAGTATCAGTCACTAAAAGGTCAAACCAAATGCAATGTTGGCATCAGGAGTTTACAGAAATGTGGTGTTAAATTTGAGAAACCACACTGGCATGAGACAGAAACTACAAACTATTTTATTCAGGTAATTAAGGCATCCTCAAAAAAATCCAAACTATGACTTTATCATCATCAGTTTAACTGACAGTTGTCTTGTCCTCATCCTACAGAGCGAAGCATAATGCACACACACTAACCGTGGCATTGGAGGTGATGGAGGCCAGCAGTATTCCAAACAGTCTTCCCCAGGCTGCTCCTATTAGCAGAGAGGGGATGAAGACTCCAGCAGACACTGCCAGGCCGTAGGTCCAACACGCCAGGAAGAAGTAGGTCAGAGTGAACAAACCCAGGGTCAAAGGATTGTAGGATCCTTTAAGAAAGAGAGGAATGAGAGGATGAGCACAATAATGTTCCCAGTTTTGTTCATCATGATCCCATTTCCCTTCCGTATACAAAGTAAAGGATGAAAAAAAATGGCTGATGCACATGTTTGTATGTAAGTATTTTAGAAGATTTCCCGTAACAAACAGCTTTACCTGGCTGGTTGTGGAAGAGACTACGAACACTTCTCTCAGGAGTGTTGAAGAAGGCCGTTGCCATGGAGTTATATTCCCCATCTGCACAGAACAACTTGTAAAGAGAAAGAAAATGATAAGAGTGCCACAACAAGAGAACGAAGAGGAGGCACAAAGAGAGCCTTCCTTCCTGTTTTTGTGTCTGTGCTGAAGCTTCTACACGCTATCTGCCAGATGACACACAATTCTAAAACAAAGGGCATTAGCACAGAGAAAAGTCAAAGACGGATCGTCAACCATCTGGTGGTGTGTTGGATCAGTGGTCCGAAGGACATAAAATGTAATGTTTTGTCACATGGCACTCCCATCTGCCCTAATCCATCTAACAGAGCACCCAAAAACTAAGTGAAAACTAGCTAACCAAGATGTAGTAGTTAATATTTAAATCTATCTTGCATGGCCTATGACTATGCTAGCAGCTCTTTAAGGCCGTATTCAGACACAGCTGTGCTTTTTAGCTAACTGCTAACATGCTCACAATGGTGCTGCTAACACGCTGATGTTAAGAATATATACATTTGACCATGTTCACCATCTTACTTTAGCATGTAAGCATGCTAACTTCTGCTTATTATCACTTAACACAAAGGACAGCTGACGCTGATGAGTCATTAATTCAAATTAAAGGTCAAGGAAGGAATCACCAGAGTTATTATTGTTCATCCTGCAGGGAGCATGAATGTGTGTACCAAAAATAAATGGCAATCCATCCAGTAATTGTTGAGATGGGTTAAGGTTAGGTTTAGTCAGTCACAAATGTGAACCTCATGATGGCGCAAAGTCAGGAGGATTCATTCACTGGGGACCATGAATGTCAAATGTGTTCCTTCTGAGATCCTTTGGCAATATTGTTCTCACGACATTAATGCTGGTAAAGAATATTGAACTGAAACTGTGGTATGTGGTAGAAAATAAGAGGTAACAAGATTCACAGTGAAAATGACATATCCTCTTATCTAAATCTGCACTTGTGTTGATCTAATTTGCTAAAGTCATGCACATTAAAACAATGCATGACTGTGCTTGTGACTTCCCCACTTTAAGCTTTTTTACATTTCATCATCTAAACCAAGAGAAGTCGGCAAGAGGTTGTTTTTGACTGTGTTGTGTGTGTACCTGCAGTGGGTACTCCTCATTGTGCTCAGGTCCCAGAGGCTGACAGTCATTAGAGAAGTAGATCATGGTGAATGACACTGTTGCGGTCACTGCAGCCACCAACATGGCTTCCATCACTTGCAAACAAGGGCGATGAACATACCTGTAAAAGACATACACACACACACACACACACACACACACACACACACACACACTGGCTTTAATAAACCAGAAAAAAATGTTTGTGCCCATTTGTCTGCCTCAGTACGGACTTTCCTAAGTGACAAGGAAACTCTGGGTGCAATGAAAACAAAGCTTATCGGCCATTTTTTTTTGCCTTCAGGCAATGCAGCTGTATTTAAATGTCAAGTAGAATCAATTATTGTTATGAAACGTGACAAAAATACAGAATTTATCTTTACACTCACTCACTGAGTATTTTTAGAAGCAGCCCAGACAGGCACTAAATATAACATACTGAGCAAATACTTTTTAATAATTGCCAGATGAGGAGATGAGTGCCATTTTATTTATTGAGACTTATGCAGACCAAAGTTACACAAATACAAAGCAGGAACTGTCATAAATCTGACAGAGTGGCTCATCTAACAAGATAATACACTTAGATAAGTTAGTTCACAGTTCACAGACTTGGTTCTCAGATATTGGCAAATTATGGCAACAGCTACTAAATAAAAGGCATACTAAACACACCATTAAATGTATATACATATATATGAAGCTTTAGTAGTGAAGCTTTTTAGGTGACTTCAGAAAGCCACCATTGTATTTTCATGTCGTACCTAAATACACACAAACACAACAATCATATTCAGATATATTCATAATAATAATAATATTAATATTAACACAGAGCATCTAATGCTGGTAAGATTGCAATTGAGTCCAGACAAGGAAGCAGTAACCACGCTTATCTTCGCAGAAGTCTCCTCCCAGTGTCCTTACCTGTTCTCACTCTATTTTTAAAACACATCAATCATAAGATACTGTCACTCTAAGAAACTGTTTTAAGCGCCAATCTGAAAACCTCCTCATGATGGACTCCACCCTGTCTGACAGGCGACAGCAAAGCCTCCATGCTACCATGTGTTGTTTTTCTTGGCACACTACACATACAAAGCGATTTTTTATGTCACCTGACCCTTTGTTAAAACTTCCTCAAGTTGAAATGTTTTTCTTTTTACTTGAAAGCATTTGATCCCTTCCTTAACATTACCTGATCCTGAAGATGGTCAGCCAGTAGTTGAGAACGTTGAACAGAGCTCCCAGAATTCCGCCTGCACAGGAGAGGGGTGAAAAACAGAAAATAAAAACACACAGGCTATGATGTTTTAAACTTGTCATGTGCACCCAGTGAGGCATTAAACATATTTTCCCGAAACATAAAGTAGTTTGTACCTATAGCTCCCATAGCGATGAACAAGGGAATCTCATAGAGGTTATACGCCACACTCTGAAAAAGGATTACATCATGTCATCTTTTACACTGACTAACAAACAACATAAAGCTGGAAAAATGTATATCTCCTATATATACAAGTTTCTCACATCACTCTCAAAGCGTCCAAAGTTGATAAGACCTGGGCTGGAAAGGTCTCCTGGTTTGTTGTGATAGATACTGAGGAAGAAGTTCAGGGTGAAGGTCGAGATCATAGAGGCAAAGAACTGGAGATAAGAAAGAAAGGAGGATGACGATCAAATTAAGAACAACATTTGCCATCCTCATCCATCTACCTTGACAGCACTACACAATCATTACTAAGGAGTTTACGATGGGGGTGCACAGAGAACAACGTGACTTACTATCCTCCACGTCAGCATCTGGTTCCAGAAAGAAGCTCCCTCCTCTAGAGAGAACAGAACGCCGCCTGTCGCCCAGAGAGACAAAATCAGTCATGAACCACGGCAGCATTGAGATAGTAACTAATCCCTTTGATCCACTTGTGCAATGATGAGCATCCATTCTCTGATGTGAAGAGTTTAAGTCGATAAAAGGTTAGCTGGTATTATCACAAGGCATCCGCCACGCAGTGTGTTGATTGATTAGCGCGCAGTAGGAGCAGAACATTTACTGGGTTCACATACGTTAAACTGCAAACGTTCCTGTCACGTGACGGTAACACATAACATATTGAGACACGGTTTGTGAAGCATTTCCACACTACTGGTGACATGTACAGCTTTTTCCCTGCAGCTTTACCATCACAACAAGCAGCCATCGACAACCTAGTTCTGGTAAGACTGTTTTAATACCGTTTTAAAACTACATAGAATGCAAAGAATGATTTTTTTATTATTATATCACATTTTCAGTACATCATAGCAGTATATAATAAACATTTCTAATGATAAAATTAAGAAATATCAATGCAACCTTGACCCATATGGCATAAAATGAATGGATGATTAATTCATTCAAGTTTTTCCTAAAATCAACACTTGTCAGAGCGACCTAGCTACTGTAGCTAGCAGTATGGACAGTGTTTTTCAGTGACAGTATATTGCTATTCCTATCCCTTGGAGAACAAGCGTCATAGAGGGAATTTCCTTTTGTCTTTAGTTTGGGGCATGCAGTCATATTGTTGGACTCTTGGCTTTATAGCAGCTAAACCGCCCACAGAACTAAGGCAACTTAACAAGAAAGTAAGGTTGCTTTTTACCGACTGGTGCTCCAAAAGCAGCTGAAACTCCGGCAGCAGCTCCAGCAGACACAAAGTCCCGTTTTTCTGTGTCTCTCCGAAAGTATTCAAAGATCTACAAACAAACACATTTATTACTAGTTATAAAATCAGTCTTACTCACAAACGCACTCTAATGTACACACTTTAAAAACATATCTGTGCCCAGCCATGCCTGACCAATGAACAGTAATATCCAATATGTTACTTACTAATGTTAAGTAGCCTGAGAGACACATAGACAGACAGACAGACACTGACCTTAAAGTCTCGCTTTAAAGAGGTGCTCCTGCCCTGGGACACTCCTGCGGCTACAACAGCACCAGAGTGAATCATGGGCCCTTCCTAAAGGAATTGTGGGTAAACAGGAGGACAGGTATGAAAGAGACTTCTTGACAGGACTTATATATACACAGAGTCAGTCTGTACAACCTTAAAGGGAAACTATCATCAATCATCAATATCAATTTGAACCAAATTTCACGTTTACCTTTCCCACAGCAAGACCGCCAACCACGGAGCAGATAACACCGCACACTTTAACCACCAGCGTCTGTGGACGACAAACACACAACATGTTAAGGACACAAAAGTCCTTCCCATTCAATAAAAGTTCAATTACTTCCATTTATGTGTGTGTGTGTGTGTGTGTGTTTTATGCGTGTACCTTGAGTCGCACCACCCTGGGAATCTTGATTCCATTCAGGTAGCATTTTATCTGAGGAATACCACTTCCTGCTGCTATGGGCTGGATGAGACAAAGGAGGAGGAGGTGGGGGGTTAAAGAGGGGCAGGATGGAAGATAGAAAGGAAAGATGGAGCGTAAAATATAGAGAGTACAGTGTGTATGATTACAGGAGCCATATCTGAGGATGTGACGAGAGAATAGTGGTGGCGTTAACACATTCATAATACTATTAGAAACAATCACTTGCCAGTTACCTCATGAAATGGCATTCACGGCTGACTTACTGTAGCAAACTTTGTGGGGAATTAAAATCACGACTGAAGCACTTCTTTCATCAGTGTGGTTGCAGGGGGGAAAGTTAATGTTACTTAAAAAACGTCAGTCCCTGGAGAGCAGCTGATACACTGTGTCTAACCAAAGTGACAGGAATACAGAAGCACGTTCATCTTGACAAATTTTCACTATTACGCACTGCTGGACTCTAACTGGTGCAGTTGTACAATTGCCAAAGTAGTTTTCACTTCCACATGTGAATGGTTTGTAATTCAGATAAGTAACACTTTAATGACATACTTCTTCTAAATCCAGTGTCCCACACTCGAGGAACACACAAAAGAGGAAGACATCGATAACACCGACAGGAAGTTGTGATTTTTTCCTTATCCTCTTACCTCAAAATATGCAACTATGATAGCCCCCACCATGACAAAGGCGGAGTTGAAGACGGCCCAGAGGATGAGAGAGATCGACAGGCCGCCCGCCTCAGTGAACTTCTCTATGTCTGAGAGGGGTCAGAGGTCAAGGAAAGATCTCCAGGTACTTAGAGCACATGGCTGGAATTAGCCACATTACACTGTTTAGCAACTACTTATGATGCTTCAGTAGCTCTTATGAGCAAAAAATTGAAAGACACAACGTGAAGACACTAACGTAATTTACATGATAGATATGACCGAAAGGATGAATAACCATAACACACTCTGAGACATAATAACATAGCTACTCTTTTCTAACAACATATACACTAACACAGCTATTCTTCCAGTCACTGCTCTGTCTCTCTGTGCTGTCGTCTGAGTAGGTGTATCTCGGTGTACAAATCTTCAGGATACTCTGTTTGACCACTTGGTATTTGATCCCAGCCAGTTCCTCCACGACAATGTCTATGAAACAGGCGATGAGGCCGGTTAGAAAGCCAATTAGACCACAGACCACCCAGCGACTGATCTCTAGGCAGCGGAAACCCTAAAAGTCCAAGGTGAGAGAAGGAAGGGAGAGGAGGACAGGAGATACAGGACAAAAGCAGGGAGAGGTGAAACAAACAGAAAAAATACATGATTTTACACACAGTAAAATGTTGAGGCAGTATGACACATATTCAGGTGATTTCCACTTCACTTACCATGTAACTCATCCTCCTTTCCTCCTCCAGAAACAGCTGGTTCTCAATATTATCATAGTCCAGACTCTGCAATAACATAAATAAATACAATAAATCACTAAAATAAAGATAAATGCGATGATGTTTACTTCTATTTTTCAATGCTTCATGATAAACACAGATCCTGAAAATGTAACAAAACCTAACATGTGTGCATATACTTTTTACTAGACCAATGTCAGCAACTTCATAGCAAACCAAAAATATGTTAATACAAAGCTGATTTTATCAATTGCTGCCAATTTCCAGCCTGCTTAAGGAGATTATTGCCCTCTATGTGCACAACATGCTTCATGCACTCAAGTCCATTTTCTAAACCGGTGTTACTGATTCATTTTACTATAATTTCCTCTATTTAGCAATACCAGTCTTTTTTTAAAAAAAAACTCCTACAGGGAGTCACAGAAATATTAACATTTTCTAATTCTTTACACACACTTGCAGTAGGGGGTTTTACTTGTTTAATCAGAATGATCTAAAAATCAGCACTCAGTTACCTCAAATTTAAGCGACAGCAGCTTCTCATTATGAGGAATCTCTTTAGGCCGACCCCTAAGAGAGTCCTGCAGGGGAAAAAACAGAAAAAACAAAAGGTCACCACACCATCACTGACCCACAACCTCTGACCTGTGGAGTCATGTGAGGGACTACACGGAGCTGGGAACTGAGAAATCAAACATTTTGGATGAACAACAGTGAACACAGCAGCGTTTCACAAGCATTTGAAACAACATGAGAAAGCATTTTTTTAATCTAAGTGTGACTTAGATTTTTATCTAACTCAGATACTGGAGCATTAATAAAGAAGATGCAGTGACTGTGAAAAGAAACGCACCAGTGTTTCCTCCAGAACATTTAGCATAAATTAGCCAAAGCTAAGAAAGAGTTTATTCCTGCTGGTGTGTTCTTCCAATGGTAATGCAGACTATTTAGTGTTGAAGGAAAGACTGGTGCAAAAGAGTGCATTCTGACATACATACAAGCCGGCTACAGGCAATTCAAAAGAACTCCATTTCACATTTGCATGCAGTGTTAAGTGTGTCACACCGCTCTGTACAGCCACGCAATCAGCAGCGAATGAAGCAACTATAGCTGACATTCACAGAAACAGACCAAAACACTTTTGTTTTTACAGCAAACAACAATCAAGCAAATCACATGCACGGCATCACATTCCCATCAGCCAGTGAAAAAGGAGCTGAATCTGATGGTTTCTGTCACGGAGGGAAACAGATGTGATGTCTTCAGTCATACAGTCCTGCACAGGGTTTTATTTGTGGAGTTTTAATTGCCTGGTTGAACTTACTGTGACTGTGCAAAGAGCTACACAACAAAACTTGACTCTAGTGTAAGCTAATTCAACCATATTTAAATGTATTTGTCTTCACATTTATAGCAGGATAAGATCTTGCTTAAACGGCCTGTTGCTCTGTGCGTTATTTGATCAATGATGATCAATACGTTTCTGAAAATTCTAAATGCGGTCAGGGTTGTGCACATTATCAAACACATGGTCTGCATCAATTCATCATTCGCAATGCATCACGATGGAAACCGGCAGACAGTTTCCAAACACGTGTCTTTTAAGCAGACCGGATGAGTCAATGGTCGCTGTGCTGATTTGGCCTATCAGCGGGTCATCTCTGTGTCAGATTTCCCATGTTGGGTTTAAGCCGTAATTTAGAAGAGAGCTACTGAGATTTAATTACATACAATGCTGGCTCAAGCCTCAACTTTTATCGCAGGCTGCATCTCACAAATCAGGCCTTAAAGCTCCGTGTGTACACAGACTCAGCCTGAGCATGACTAAATGACATTAAGTCGACTGTTATTTCTCCCTTCATGCTTCAGAATTCCTGCATGTGTCATTTTAAGACATAGCTGATTGCTTCTCATTGATTTGGTTATTTGGTTGTGTATAGGTGGGAATTTGTTATTATAGTGGATGAACTAACAACACTTCAGGAGTCTAAGAGAAATGCCGCTAAGGATTTTGATGGAGTGATGATCAACAGGAGCGACAGACACAGAGAGAAAGAGTGCGGTGACGTTTCGAGCTCAGACATTACCTCATCTGACGTTATCTCCTCCTCCAAATCCACCGTGCTGAGTCTGCCTATCTGAAATATACTGCGTCCTTCAGACAGCTACAGACATCACAGACAGTAACAGAAATATATATATATGTATGGCTAAGTGTAGCAATTTTCAGGCTGATGTTTTAACACCGCATACATGTTGGTATCCAGCTTAGAGTAACAGGGTTCAAGAAACTAACACTGTATAACATAACACTCGTCTAGTAGAGCAAAAATACTGTGTATTTACTGATGTCTGACATGAGGCTGAAGTAAATGTACATGTTTGAAAATTCTTATTCTCTCCTACTGAAGTATGTTAACAGAAGAAGCACAGATAATTTACTTCCATCTTTGGCCCTCAGTAACTAGTTCTTGTGGATGTAACAGGGGAAAAAGGAAGTTGGAGTTTCTGTATTGGCCAGACAGGTGAACTCATTCAGTCTGAAGACAGCAAGTCTAACTTCTTATAAAATGATCAGATTATTTTAAATACTAGTCTGTCCTCTAACATAGTAAAGGCAACCTTGTGCTGAATTATAATAGTATCTACAACAGGCACATATTACCTGTAACCCAATGTAACCTGATTAGAGTATTTGAGAAGTATAACTTGTGAACTGTCACATTGACACATAACTTACAGTATCATCATGCTTTCTACATTCATGAGGTTAATGTCTTCATAATGATGAATGTGTCCTATTAATGTCACCATCAGACTGCCCCTTCCACTTTCTTTTACTGAATCACCCAAGTAACAAGCTATAGCTTTTTTTAAAAGTCTCAGTAATCTGATTATTTATTTATTTATATTACAATCTAATCACGTGCATCATGCAAGTAATATAATTAACACTAATTAAATTACTTTCATGCAGCTACAGTCCGTCCCAAACAAAGCTTGTTGTCGCATCAAATACCCCAAACTGCAAACATAACCACAACACATGAAAACACACCGCATAATGAACGCTGTGCGTACGCGGACGTGCTTTAAACACTCACTTCAAGCCTCCACGACCCATGCAGCACTGAACGTAACCTTACAGTGGTCGATTAAAACATGACACAGCATCTTGCTTTCAGGAGTAACAGCTGTCAGGCTAACTCAGCCAACATGCTAGCCGTACCTGTCTGGAGTGTCGGGGCTGCTCGGAGCCGTTGAGCAGCGGGGTTCCCTCCCCGGTGGCCCCGGACTCGTCGGCTCGGCTGGACCACGACACTTTCTTCGTGATGTTGGCCATGTTGGCCTCCGGTAGCTCGCCGCCCTAATCTGTGGCTTATTTATTTCATTAATTTGCAGTTGTTGCGGGCTAACTACTGTTATTCTTCCTTCCCATGATCATTCCTGTAACTCGTGACGTTTTGTAAGGATCGCGTGCAGGACCAAAAATATCCGTTAGGCGCGTTGGATGCTGGGATTTGTAGTTTTTTAGGGGTGGATACAAAGAAAGTACTGCAATCTTGAATAAAATACTCTAATTTAGGGGGGAAAACGTGCCGTGTTGGAGTATTGTTAGCTAAATGTACTTAATATCAACATTATTCATTATTCAGAAAAAAATAAATCCCTCAGTGTTTCTATCATTGGTGCATTAATGTGTAGCTGTTAAGTGGCATTATTGTACTTCTATAGCTAATTGTAAGTATTTTATAAACTGTTGGTAGTTTTCATTATGTTTTACAAGTTTGTCATGTATTTTGTATGTAAAACTTTAATCTTTAAAGTATTCAAGTAACTAAAATAGCATACAATGTAAATACTCAAGTAAAATACAAACTGTTACTTAAGTTCAGTACTTGATTTACTGTACTTCTGTCC
This sequence comes from Dicentrarchus labrax, assembly GCF_905237075.1. Lineage (NCBI taxonomy): Eukaryota > Metazoa > Chordata > Actinopteri > Moronidae > Dicentrarchus > Dicentrarchus labrax. The sequence continues at coordinate 3,145,895 of NW_026136722.1, read as the reverse complement.
ACCACTGGTGTTCACATATAATCTTACCAGCAATGGAATTTATTTGTTGATTGTATATATGGATTTTATAAGTTTATGATAGGTCAATAGTTGTTGCTTACAGTATTTTGACTTGTTATAGTAGGGTAAGCACAGGTTTAACTAATAACACTGATGAGGAATCTGTTCCATCTACTGTAGGTAAGCATCAGCCATTATTAGTTACACCTGTGTTTGACACATTAAAATGTCAGAGAAAAGTGTATTCAGAACAAGTAGATGCTGAACCTTTATGCAACTTTGTTTTACTATTTTCTAAGAAAAAAAACAATACTTGAGACAAACAAGAGACACACACAGAACAAGACACAGGGGGGCTGGGAGTGGGAGGGATTGTTTGATTGGACACATACTGCGTACTGACATACTGCTTGGTATCACATTCATAGAAACAAAACATTTTCAATTCAGCCTGCATCAGGCCCAGTAATGAGCACCTGACGTGGTCCAAAAGATTTTCACCCTGTTTTGAGTGAATATGACAGCAAGAATTACTTAATTTTAAATAAGTAAGTAAAACTTTATTTATATGTCACCTTTTTAACACAAAGGGCTTGAACTTATGCACTTATGAATAATGTGTTTTACTAAATTTATTCATATAAAAATAAGCAAATAAGTTTCAATTGACACTCCAAAAGAAGACCCACATATACAGTATATCTATCTGCAGTCATACAGTGGCTATCAACTGTTGAAAATCATTGACAAAAATAATGTCTCAGTTATCAAGTAGCTGTTTTCTTCCTACAGATCAGAAGGAATGTCTTTTAAAAGTGATCCTCTAGCTAAAGGCTCCCTCATTTAAAAAAAAAACTGAAATAATGGACTATACAGAGGAGTGACAATTACAGAAAAGAAAAAAAAAACATTAAATCCATCATTTGAAGAGTTCCACTCCAAATTAGAAACTTCTACTTCTTACTAATTGGTATTTTAGGAACCTTTGTAATGACTAACAATTGACTGGTCAATCAAACTCAGGTTAGGTTCATTAGTCTGAGAAGTCCCAGTTCTTGTAGCTTACCGACCCTGCTAAAGAATCCCTGAGCGAGACACTGTTGATACTCCTGCACAGTAAATCGTAAAGTGTTATGAGTAAAAAATTATAGTATGCCTGTGGTTTTTTAGGTAGGTTTATATTTTTGTACTTTCCCTGTGATTTTGATCTTTTTTAGTGATGGAATGTAACAAAAGTATATTTGAGGTACTTTACAAGAGTATTTCCATTTTATGCAACTACTTCACTCCACTACATCTCAGAGGCAAATATTTTTCTTTTGGCTCTTCTACATTTGGCTGACAGCTTTAGTTACTTTTCAGATTACACTTTGTCATACCTTTCTTGTGCAGTAAAAACTGCTATCTTTAAGTGCAATAAGAATAATATTGTGTGTGCACATCCAAGGAATATGAAACAATGAAATGTAAAATAAAGTTTTATTAAGAGGCAGACAAGCAAGAGACAATTAACATTCTCTGCAGAAATTATGTTTTGTAATGAAAGTCTTCCTTTGAATCCTCTGTAACTTTTTCACACACAGTGCTCTAAACATTCACATGCCACCTGCTGCACCTCCCCATGCACCTCCTTTATGTCCTCCATGTCAAGCACCACCCCTCTGGGCACGCCTCTTCCTTCTGCCACCCCTTCCACCTCTGAAGGACCCAGCACCCGGTTCCACACCCTGAACCCTGCCACCTGCCCAGCAAAACCCTCTGCAGGGTCAAACCCTCCCCCAACGGTGTCCTGCTCCTGGCCAAGCACCACTGATCCCCCTCCGGGAATCTCCCAGCCCTTCCCAAAGTTGGAGCCTGAGGAGGCGAGGCGCCGGTCGATGTAGTGCCAGAAACGACCCTGGATGGAGGACCAGACGACGCACAGGTGGTGCCAGCGGGCATCCAGCAGCAACGACACAGGGAGACGGCGATAGACAGGATCTCCAATGACAAAGTCAAGGGAGGGGGGAGGAAGAGGGGTTGGAAGATGAGGAAGAAGCAGAGAAGGATCCAGATGAGGCAGAGGAGTTGCATCCATACAGAACTAACTGGTTGTCATTGGCGTCAGTGGCATAAGAGAGCAGTGTGCCGACATGTGAGGCCTCCACAAGGAGCCACAAACACACAGAGAGCTCAGGAAGGTCCGGGAGAGTCGTGGAGAAGGTGACATAGTTCTCCTCTGAGGCCGAGGGGAAGAACAGCATGGAGTCCACATTACAGACTGCAGACAGAGGGAGAGAGAAGATACAGTATGTGCTAACATGTAAAAAAAGAAGAGACATATCTCACCCTTTGTTAAATACAAGAGAAGACACAGGAGAAAGCTTTACCTACAACCAGGCTGTTGTCATGACTTAAAGTTAATAAAATATTAGTCAACATTACATTAAACCAGACTAAACCGTATAAATAATTGGGAATGGTAAATCTAAAAATTGTATTTAATGCAGCAACCCACCAAACCACAGAAACCTGTTGTGGAGGTTCTAACTGTTACTTACTGGTTGCATCCTTTTTGGGAACTGGTCTTACAGGGATCTTTTGCCTCACAGGAAGCTGGAGGAGGTTGTGGATCACTGAAGACTTCACCTTTGTGTCCCTTTCTTCCTCCTCTCCATCCCACCCCCTCTCCCTGGGCTGATAAGATGGAGGCTGAGGGAGAGCATCTGAAGCCTGGGACTGTGGAGCCTCCAGTCTGGTCCTGCTCTGTCTGTCTTTGGTGGGTTCAGGATGGGTTGGAGCCTGAGACGAGGGCTGGAGCCCCGAGGGGCGACTGAGGTTATGTGACTGGGGGTGTCTCTGACGATAAAACTGAGGCTGTGACTGCCGTTGGACCTGGGGCTGGGCATGAAGATAAGGCACAGTCTGCCGTGTATGGAGCTTCTCCTGCTGGATCGGGTAAGGCCTTGTCTGGGTCTGCACCTGGATCTGTGACTGGGGATGGTAAGGGGCATAATCTGTGGACTTGGAGGTAGGATTTGGATACTGGACTATCTGTGGATGATATTCTGGAGGTCTTCTTCTCTGGGCCTTTGAATGTTTAGGCTGATTTGGTGTTGCCTGGTACTGGTGGGGCTGTGGGGGGCTTCTGCTCTGAGCTGTGGATTGTGAATGATTATCAGTCTGGGAATAAGGGATACCCTCTGGTCTGGGTTGGGTTTGTCCATCCAGAATCCTTCCAGGCCTGCCTCCTCTATGTGTGTGACTTCTCCTGCGTGGTTCATAGAATTCCTGGGGTGTGATGTTGGAGCTGAGCGGCTCTCCTGCCCTCCACAACCCTCTGGGTTTCCCTTCTCCATTCCACTGCAGGACCTCCCCAAGCCGGCCCTCGAGCCGGTTCACACGCAGTGCCTGGTTTTTCAGGGATTCCTGCAACCCTTTCAACCCAACAATCAGCTCATCACGCTGGACCTGAAGGGCAGCCAGCCTCTCCTCTTGGCTCTGGAGTTCTAGGGTGAGGTTGGAAAAGTCCTGACCGGGATCAGGCATCTGCTTCTGGGCATGGCGGCGGTTCTCCCTCACAGCCCTCTCCACCAAAGCCAGACGACCCTCCATCCGCTTGCTCTTCTTCTCAAGCTTCCTACTCCACTCTCTGGGATAGTAACAGCATGAGAAAACTATTATTTCATTTATAAAATAAATGCATCATGGTCCATGAACCATCATTTTTATTCATATTTTGTCCAAAACTGTAAAATGTTTTTAAAATATTTTGAACACTGCATTGTCAAAGTCACTAATGTTGGCTTTGATAAATATTTGTAAAACCCAAAGACAGATGTAAAGCACAATTGATCACGAAAAAAAAGCATGTTTCAGCCCAACTGCAATGAAATACGGTTTTAAATGTATGTCAACAGGTAAGATCTTATAGATATTATAGGTTGGATATAAAAATATAGTATACTTGTGTTGCATAAGAAGAAATGTGTCCAGTCAGACAATGATGTCCAAAATATGTCCTGTTAATCATCAATTCCAGCCACCCACTCAAAAATCCTTTTTAAAGTTTGAGTATGACTTTAAATTCTATCCTTTTTTCTATCTTTATGAAGATCTAATTCCTATAATTTTCTGAGCTGGACTACAGTAAATTGCCCTTCCTCCTCTTGTTCAGTCTATTCTCTTTCCATGATGCTTTTACTTGCCAAACACAATCAGCAGGGATTTGTCAAACATATATCAGCCCACACATATATTTACAGTTGACCTTTAGTGTTTGTTCCCAAGCTCTAACCTGAGACCTTCTATTTCTTGAGTTGTGCTCTGCTTGAGGTGCTCAAGGTCCTCTGACATGTGGTGCCAGTGGTCACTCAAGGCCTGAACACGGCTCCCTAGCCCCCCCGAGGAGTTTCTGTTCTGGTTCAGGGCCAACATGTCCAAACGAGCCTGGGTCAGCGCCTGGAACTGCTGGAACTAACAGAAAAGAAATGTCTTTTCACAAGCCTTTCTGCAGCTGTTTGGTGACTGATTTAAAGGTCAAGAACATTCTCAAAGCCTCTAAAAGAAGGAGAAAAAACACATACATAACGTGTCTGTGATGACTTTTCCTCTTGAACAATCACCATTGTTGCAATAGTTTTCCAACCATTTCAGCTACTTGCAGTACTTTTACAAAATGACTCATAACATATCTGCTTTACAAAGGTAGGACAGAAACTGTAAAGTTGAGGAAAAGGGGTTTGAAGCTAAAACTCCTAAACTGTGTAACAGATGTATAAGTTGTAAAACCCTAATTTCATGCCTTTGGGAACCATTCTGCCAAATAGGTGCCTTTTCCATCCCTGAACACTATCTGTATAATACATTATACTATCATGCAAAGTGTCTTGTGCTTTGTTCTAATTGTAATTTGAAGAAAAATGTTAATAAACACTGCTTTCCCGCTGACAAAATTGGATTTCCCCTGGTCTGAGGGCCATGGAAAGTATGACATTCAGCCTTAAGTCCAGTCATGTTACTTAAATAATCTTATGCTATTATGTTTGTCCTTTTAAAAGATAGTTTTGGTAAACCTCCTGAAGGTGCTAAGTATTCTCATTTCAGAGGCTGCAGAGACGGCAGTCACTGCTACTCTGCTAAGGCGAGATAGCTTTATTAATCATATCATCATCATCATAAGCTCAGTTACTAAGATATTGGATGATCAAAGTTGAATTTCAAAGGAAACAAGAGAAGTTGTTAAATCAACTATAGCTATAAGGCTATCTCATCAGCTAGCTTTATATATATACTGTAAGTCATGACCCACCCTACTGATTGGCTAGTACTAGTTGCCTTAATTGGTTAGGTTTAGGCATGAGGCATAAGATTGGTCATGACTTCACCATCCCGAGAAAAACATATCACTAGGCTACATATGCATTCATAGACCTCAAAAGATTTTATCATAATATTTCATAATAATATTTCAGTTTAAGTGAAACCCTAGTCCCATCCTTGGTTTTTAAAATGGAAAATAAACTTCACAGATTTACTAATTTCACAGATTTGCATGTAAATGTGGAATGCACTTCACTTTACACTACTACTACTACTTCTATTATATATGCATATAAACATATATTAAGTCATTGAAGAACATCAAGTAAACCCAGCTGTGGCAAGGAGCCACATTTATTCTGAGGATAGTCACATAACTAGTTATAATAAATCTCATTAAGGTTAAAGCACTAACTGTTTGAAAAAACACAAATATGATAACAACATAACTATCCTGTGAATGTAATAATAGAGTTAGCTTCATGTACACACACACAGAGTCAAACTGACCTGCTCGTTGAGTCGTCGTAGTTTCTGGGACACAGGATCAACTGACAGCCCTTTAACAGGCTGAATTTGCAGCAGAAGCATGTGGACCAGGATCAGTGGCCAGTGGCCGGGCCTGAGGCTGCTCATAGTGCGATGGAGTTGGGATAGATGCAGCCGGGAGCCGGGGTCCCTGTCTGGATGTCTGGAGGTGAAGGAACAAATAGAGGAGAAAAAGACATAGCTGAAAAGGGATGGTCTTGATACACACTGTATACACACAATAACCATGCATGCACACACACAATACACAAAAGCACACCCACAAGCTGGAACACACTTTCCATTTTTCCACAATATCACTGGGGACCTCAGAGGAAATGCAGATGGATTTAACAGGTAGTGTCTCTGCCTCTCTCTCACTCTCCTACAAATGAACACAAGAAAAGAGAAAAACAGCTCAAAACAATCTACCAACGGACATCCAGTGTTTATTAAACTGTAGAATAATGGAAGCAGATTTATAAACGCTGTTTAGGGATATTACAGTGCTGGGAATGATGTTGCTCTGGTCTTTCTCCACTACAGTCCCACATTAAATTCTTTTAACTGGATCTTCCATTGATAAAATTTTCATTCATGACCTTCCTGTCGGACAAATGATTACTGTTCAACCAGCAAAACGAGTAAAGGGGAACTTGTGATAGACATTTGACACATGACACATTATTTAGTAAACCAAAACAGCTGATATAGTTTTCCTGGTTTTAGTGAAAAATACAGTGCATGCTTTTAATTGTACTTGTGTGTATGTGTGGTAATACTGCAGCTGTAAATCCCATGATGTGTGGGCTGGTGGAGAAGCAGCCTGTACTTTCCTCTTCCCCCAACCCAACTGGCAGGGGATCTGGCTCTCTTCTTCTTCTGCTTTCTCTCTGACTGACCCAATCCAGGAATAATGCTGTTTATCCCTCCCTTCCGCTTTCTGCTCATGATCAGGTTGCAACAATGTGGCTTCATTTACACTGGGCTTTAAAAGTTCACCACTGACTGCAAAAATATGACCAATATGTTTTTTACAAGTCAGTGTAGATGCATTTTATTCTGTCAATAGACTATGTCACAGAGTATTCTGTGACAGTTTTCGTTCTACAAATGTATAAGCCTGGGATTCAAATGTCAAAAAGTCTTTAAATTTCATTGTTTTACTTTAAAAAGTTAAAATCATTGCTAAGCCTAGTAAGTGCATCTTATTCAAATCACTCAATAATTCACACGACAAATTGCAGATCAGTTTCAGTTGTGAAAGTCCAGTGTAAACACAGTTTCCAGTTTCACTTTCATTATGACCATTTAACCTGTAACCTCTCTCTCTCGTTTTCAGTCAGTCAGCCTCCAAAACTTAATCACACGTTGTCCATCGGAGGATCAAGTCCATCAGTTGAATGGAGTAGACATGATTTGAGATATGCTTTTTTAGGATTATATTTTTAACCATCTTGCTTTCATTTTTCTTCCTTGTCTGCAAAGAAGGATCGCCTTTGTTGGAAGACTGATTGGAGCTTACTGGAATGAAACTTTTCCTCTTGCAGTGTTTTTCAGAGGGCAGCATTTTTTTTTTTTACTTCAGTAATATTTGATCCCTTCGTGAGGAGAACAAATTTTACAGATCCTGAAACAGATTGAATAAATCAGACACCTTTGATAAAGGAGAGCAGACATGGGTGAAGAGACTCCCCTGCTGAACACAAGACCAACATCACCTGAATCCAAGGTTTGAAACATTTCACTCATTTGAATTGATCTTAAAATCTCATCAGCAGTTTATAGATTTACTATGTGATTTACTATGTGAACAAAACTGTAAATTCTCCATCACTTGTTTAGGGATTACAGTCTATTTATTGTGACTGTTTCAGACTGGTTTGTAGTGTTGATTTTGCTTAGATTAGTCTAGTTAGGTAACAGTTTAACAAAAATTAACAAAAAACATTTTAAAGCCTAAAAAGTTAGCCTCCCAAATTTCAGACTAAATCAGAGCTAAGAGCCATGTTTCCATGGTAACAATTACTGACACTTGTTGGATCACCTACACCAAAAGACAAAAGAAGAAGCTAAACATGGCTCAACATTTTCAGTTTTTTAACAATGTCGTGGTGCAAGTAACCTGTTGTACAAAGTCGACTTGACTGACAACTGAGCAGAAGCATTGAGCCCTGTCACATTATGAAGCCACAGCATGTGAGCTCTGCTACAGGTCTGCACTGCACCGAGACTTTATACAACTGGATGTTTTTTTGTTTTATTTACACTCCTGTAAAATGTCCTGTAACTGTTGAATTTAATGCACAATCATAATTTATGTTGGTGAAACCAGGCACAGAGAGTTCAAGAAGGTGATAGCAGGCAGACTCAAGGAGATTATCAAAGACTGAACGAAGGTGGCTTGTTAACACGGTGCAATCATGATACACATGTAGCACAAAAGCTCAACCCATCTTCTTGAAGTGTGACTCATGCTCATGTGCACACAGCTAAGGACATCCTTCCCCCCTAACTAACCAACAATAACTCCAGTAAATAGGTCCTACAGTCACTATGTGTGTCCATCACACCTTAAAAAGGTAGATGATAAATATTACTACGTCCGTCAGCCAGCCAGGCCTTCAACAATCCTCACCAGTTTGCAAAGAAAGCCCTATAATCATTACAAAACAAAGTAAACAAAACATTAAACTTAGTAACTGTTACTGCATAAAAGCAGGAAGTATTTGTCAGTTTGGTAAGTCTGCATACTAAGTGCTTAAAAACCCCAACTGAGTTTAGAAGTGATGTGCAGACAGTTTAAATGCTGCACTTACAGAAAGCATTGTGCCTGAAACAGAAGCTTCCAGTGAGTAAAACTGAACTAAAGTAACCTGCCTAAAGTCAATTCAAACATATTGCAGCTCTTCCTCTTTTTTTATCCTGGTAAAATATTGGTACCAAGTACTTCCCAGAGATCACCTGTCCTCATGCAGGCAATCCTGTGATAAATTCATCTTGGGATTTTCCGCGAGTTAAGTCGAACCAGAAATAAAAAACAAGCATTACTTTTGTGTACTAGAAGTGTTTATTCTTACTAATCTATTTATTTCTATAATCTATATAATCTATAATTATATTTTGAAGAGAAAGCTGTGACTAGATCCCAAACTTCCCTTTAATCTGAATTCTGTCACTTGAATTGCACCTACATTGGCTCTGAATAATAAATAATTAAAGTATCTATGTAGGGATGCAGTTTATCCTCCGAGTTTTAACTTGTCCACATCCTTCTACTCCAGATCAACAACTCCAAACTGTTCCTGGCCGTCTTCTCGGCCGTCTTGGGGAACTTCAACTTCGGTTACTCCCTGGTCTACTCATCTCCGGTCCTGCCAAAGCTCCAGAGCCCCGATGCCGACCCCCGGCTCAGAATGGACACGGAGCAGGCTGCCTGGTTCGGCTCAATCTACACACTGGGTGCAGCAGCCGGAGGGCTGGGGGCCATGCTGCTCAACGATATGATTGGACGGAAGCTGAGCATCATGACGTCAGCAGTGCCGTCGACTATTGGGTGGGTCCCAGCAACCAACACACAGCCAGCAAACTGTGGAGAACATTAATTCTCTTGTATTTAAGTATTTCTATGTTATGCTGCTTCCACTCCACTACATTTCAGAGGGAAATATGGTATTTTGTACTTCACTATATTTATTGAACAGCTAATGAGTTACTACACCTACACAGGTATGTTTACACTGGCTGATTAGATCTCTAGTCAAGTGGAGGTATTCTGGGAAAGACATGTCATCTAACTCTATGAAGGAATACAAACAGGGTGTTTCGCCCGAACATACCAGAAGGCTGAGGGAGATCAATCAAGTGCAGTACTTTGCAGTCCTGAGAGGAGGTCTAATTAGGCAACATAAGTGAAATCACATTTGTGAATGGACTATTGGAGCCATCACTATAATATTAGGCATTATTGTTGATAAGGGTACTAAATAGTATAATTAGGTAGAATCTGTGACGAGCTACAGCATTACCATCCTGCTTATCTATAGTAACAAATCAATAATATATAAAATACAACAGCCTGACAGCCTCCACTCCGCATGATAAGTTACTTTTAATTACTACACCTACTTTAAATGCAGGACTTTTAATTGTAACAAGAGTATTTTTACACTGTAGCGTTGCTTCTTTTTACTTAAGTGAAGTATCTGAATACTTCTTTAATGACTTTCTTGTAGATAGCTAATAGGAGATGATGCACTAAGCTGTAAGAGACACACCCACCCACTCAGAACAATGCTTCTTATATATAATATATATATATATATATATATATATATATGAAATCAAATCACTTAAAAATTGTCCTCTTCCTACTATTTCCCTGTATATCATGCTTTATAACTGTGTCCATCATGATGTGAGAAAACAGAGAAACAACTGCATACTGCATACACAAATGAAATTGATTTGCAAAAGGAGATTTATTAATGGTACCTTATGGCAAAACTTTAAATACACTGAAATGTGCTTGATTTAAAAATTACCATCTGTATATGTGTCTTAGATACATGCTGATGGGAGGGGCTGTGGATCTGTGGATGCTCCATGTGGGCCGTTTCCTCACAGGCGTTGCTGGAGGGATGACAGCAGCGTCCATTCCTGTAGGTTACCATGGTTACAGAAACTTTTCTTAACCCATTTATGCAAGTTTTCCCCTCTTTTGTCCAACAAAAGCCCCTTGTTCTTTGTGCTAGTAGACAGGAATTTTGCCCTCTCTTTTAAATCAGAGATTTTGATATGACAGTCCTGAAACAAATTATATAAATGGCTATAATGTTAATTTGAATGTTTTCAATTGTATATTACTCTCGTGGGTTGTTATTCCTAAATTCATACTACATCTGTTTGTGTGTCTTTTGTGTGTATATCACAGGTTTACATCTCAGAGATCTCCCATAAAGGAGTGAGAGGGGCTCTGGGCTCCTGCCCTCAGATCACTGCTGTGTTTGGGGCCCTGGCACTCTACGCCCTGGGTAGGAAACATACTGATACTGCTGCATAAATACTAATGTACAATAAGATGTAAACTGCAACTTGACTGGCTGGTGGAGGCATACAACTACAGTGTGGTAATCGTAGTTTATATATTGAAACTACTTATCCAGAGCAGTTAACAATTCCTGAAAATACAGGGAGGTTCAGTATTGCATTTTTCACCAAGCTCCTACTCTTACTATCTATTACTTACAGGTCTGGTCGTACCATGGCGGTGGCTGGCAGTGGCGGGAGAGCTGCCGGCTGTGCTGATGGTTGTGCTGCTGGCGTTCATGCCCTGCTCCCCCAGGAGGCTCATCTCTCTGGGCAGAGAGCAGCAGGCTGAGAAGGCCCTCCGCTGGCTGAGGGGAAAACACTACGACACACAAATCGAGCTCAGTGCCATACAGGTAGCATAGAACATAACAGCTATAATGTGTTTTTAACAACTTAAAGGGCGAAGTTAAGTGGACCACTGGGCTCATCTAAGTTTAAAGGATGAGACAGACGAGGTTTTAAGGTGGTAACATCACACTCACACATTGACTTCAGTGGTAGACATGCTAGAGGCAAAGACCTTTCATTAGAATTTTTTTTAATAAATACAAAGTAGTGCACACCGTTTCTTTATGTGTTTATGTGTGCCTCCCAATACAGCACAGCATCAACACACGGGGTAAAGTCACATGGTCGCAGCTGGCCACACCCCTTTACTACCGTCCAATCATCATCTCAGTGGTGATGCGTTTCCTGCAACAGATGACGGGGATCACGCCCATCCTGGTCTACTTGGAGCCAATCTTTTCCAAAAGCAAAGTTTCCCTGGAGCCCAGGTTGGACATCTAATTGTATTCAACTTTATATATTATTTATATATATATATATATATATATATATATATATATATATATATATATATATACGATTTCTTCTCCTTTTTTGTCCCTTGGTTTGGTTTTTATTTCTTATGTAAAAGTTAGTTTACTAGATAATTAATGATTTATCTACCTACCTCCCCAAGTATCAAGCATTGTGCAAATCACTATTTATTAATTATTATTAATTAATGTTAACTTAACCTTGTTCTGTGTCTGTCAGGTATGATGCTGCCATTGTGGGAGCAGTCCGCCTCTTTTCTGTTGCCATCGCAGCCTTTTTAATGGACAGGGCGGGACGCAAAGCCCTGCTGTACACGTCAAGCATGCTGATGTTCCTGTCCACTCTAACTCTGACCATGATCTACCACACCACAGCTTGCCCTCCAGGCCCTGCCCCGCCTAATCTCACTGTGAGTTTGGACTACAGCTCCCATAGCACCACTGGATACACTGCACCAAGCATCATTCCTCTCATCAGCACCATGGTGTTTATATTTGGTGAGTGTCCAGTAAAGTCCACGATTTACCCAATCAAGGCTCCTAGTGGATTCATTGTAAAGTTGATTGATTCAGGATCCCCTGACTTTAAATGTAGCGCCACCATCAGGTTAAAGTTTTTTGTTTGTCCAATACTTTGGTCTTTGACTACATTCCTGTAGTGTCAGCTGTACTTTTGTGTTTAGTGCTAATCAACAAATGTTAGCGTGCTGATGTTAGCATTCAGCTAAATGCATAGGTCTTGTAAACTCTTGGTTTTTGGTTCATTTCAGTTCACACTGCCCAGGTTCAAGCAAACTACCACTTGTAAAAAAAAAACACGTGCAAAACGTGTGCAGTTAGCTTGTTTGTTGGGATAAGATTTGATAACCTGTCAGGCATGTATTTAATGAAGCATGTGCTGTTTGGTGTTACCTTTTGTCTTGTTCCAACACGTTTAGACCTGTTATGTCCTCAGGTCATTTTGTTGTATTTGAAGCTCTTGAGGCATGAATAACCGTTCTCTATTACACATCAACGTCAATGTCCTCATGCTCATTTAATTGTTTTCAATTTTATTGTCACGCCTTACTTAATTGGGGAAACATTTCAGACATCACTGTGTGGTTATGGTGTTTTTTGGATTCAATGATATTGCTCTCACCTGTCCGATCAGAAGTAGAGGACCTTTTTCTTACAACTTAGATTGAGTCTGATAAACTCCTCTCAACATGGTGTGACCATTCCCTAACAAAGCGCTGCACATGCGTTCTTTGTGCTTTTATTGTATCATAATATCATATGCTTTATTATGAGCGGTTTGCTTTGTCATCACATTGTTGCTTGTCTCCTAGGATACGCCATGGGATGGGGTCCAATCACGTGGTTGCTGATGTCAGAGGTGTTGCCGCTGGTTGCCAGGGGCGTGGCTTCAGGTCTGTGTGTGACTGTCAGCTGGTTGACGGCCTTTATGCTCACGCACGCCTTCACACACCTGGTGGACAGGTACGGCCTGTACGTGCCCTACCTGTGTTTTACGGTGGTGTGTGTGCTCTGTCTGCTGTTTAACGCCGTATGCATCCCCGAGACTCGCGGCCGCTCACTGGAAGAGATTGAGAACTATTTCAGGACGGGACGTACGTTCACCATCAACCGGAGTCCTTCCACTGTACAGTCGAGCTGAAACCTAATGATCCCTTTGATCAAATATTCAGTTGTTCCCATGGTGTACCTCTAAAACAGGGCAACTTTAAAGTGATTTTGAATATCAGAATTAAGGGTCTCATGATAGAGGTTGTATGTTGAACAGAGTGTAAAGCCCTCTGAGAAAAGGACTCAAATATTTACTGAGCACAGATGGACCAATGTAAGTCTAAGACATTAGACATAAAGATGTATATATACATGTTTCTTTTATTTCTTTTGAACTGATGTAACACAATTTGTATTCAGTCTATTGTCAGACTAACCTCCCTGTGCCAGGTGGTTTGTTACACAGAACCATATGGGAATATGTCGCCACAAAAGGGCAAGCACTTTCAAAAAATACTGGGCAGGTTATTGGATGAACCATCTGTCTATCACCGTCTAGTAAGAGCAAACCATATGACGTAGTAGTTATATATAACGAGCCCAACACTGCTCATACTGTATATCACACATCTTAAACATAGTTTGTGTCAGTTTAACTTACTGATGTACACGCAATGTACACACATAGCAACACTGATTAAACTACCGCAGCAGAGATTAAGTGCAACATCGATACCTACCCCCTTTTTCTGGTAAGCTACCATGGAGTTAGCAACAATAATGAACTCCAACATGTCTGAAAGCATTATACACTGTGTACTACAGTATGTGCAACCATGTTCCAAAAGAGGAAGACAGTTTATCATTAAATATTTCACAGAAATGACAGACAGACTGTGGATGTTGCCTGTCTGCTTAGCTGTCGGACACATTGGTTGTGTACAAGCTCAATACAATATTTTTGTCAATGTTGTATTCATACATTTAAGAAACGCCACAGATGTTTCAGGTCGGGTCAGTATTTTGTTATAGCAATAAGTTATGAAGGCTAGGACAGGAAGTGATGTGGTTGGCACACACTGGTGGCTCAGCAGGCTAGGTCACATGCTGTAGTCTCAGTGTCGTAAGTTTGAGTCAGAGTCTGAGTCTGACTCAGAGCCATTAATGTACATCTCAGCCTCCCCATCCTTCCAGTTTCTCCAGTAACAGCATCTTTATGTTGCTAAATCACACCAGTTTACTGCTCTTTGAGTGGACATAGGACTTATGGACACAGGACGTATATAATTGTACACAATTTTACATACATGTGCACAATATACCAGCTATAAGTGGTGAGTATGAGTGTGTTTGCCTAAGAAATGTATAACACGATAGGTGATCCTGGAGGTATGTGCTTGGTTCAATAACAGCTGTTCAAAACCCTTTAGCCAAATGGATCCAATGTTACTTTAGAGTCTGATCTAATCTAATAATGCAGACATAACTATGTCTGTGTATGCAGTCTTGTGCAAATATGCTTGATTGACATGCTTAGTTTTACCAAAGAAGGGATGACACAATGCAAGTTTCGGTGTGTGTGTGTGTGTGTGTGTGTGTGTGTGTGTGTTTGTGTGTGTGTGTGTGTGTGAGACCGCACCTTACCAAAGCAGTGTGTTCGTTGATGACAAGCAAGAGAAAGGCTATGAAAAGGTTTGTAAAACCACTTTGCTCTACATACAGTACATACAATTAAATGTAACCTATGCATTGCAACAAGTGCAGAAAAAAAAACCTTTTCCAGTATCAGTCAAGGGATGTGAGAGTTTATTTCTGAGCTCCCTTTGACGGTGTATTTCTGTCACTGGATCACTGGTCAAACAGACGTGTTGTAGTCACTCCAGCAGCTACAGTGGTGTTAGTCAAAGATAATGTTTCAGGGATGATGATTTTATATATACTGTCAACAGGGATGATACATAAACAGTAAAATAATTGCTCTCTGGTTTGTTCATCTTTACATCTGCCATTTTGTCAGCTCTGTGTCCGAAATATTTACAGCCATCTTTTATCTAACTATCTGTATTTACTCTTTCATTATTGGTTAGTGATTATTGATTTGTAGTTTAGTAGAATTTAGTTTTTCTATGATCAGCTTGCTGCTAATCAAGCTAGCCACTATATTAGCTGTCTGAAGCTAATGTGTTGCTGATAAATTATTAAGTAGCTATATAGCTAACAGCTATCTGTTGAATTACAGTTGGAATACCTGCTGCATATTTTACTCTTTTTATTTTGACTCTTGGGGACTCGTATGTGTACGTTCACTAGATTAGATTGAGAACAATAAAATAAACCATTATGAGACAATTGTTTGACCAAGGGGAAATTAAGATGAAGAAAAAACTTTGTCACTGTTGAACTTCAGATTAAAAAAACAATTGGCTTAATCAACTTGTTAGACAGGACACATTCTTGGAATAATTACTTGCAGCTATATCAAAGTTCAGTCATAAACAGACACACAGTACTGTTAAAAGATACATGTTGCTATGTCAGATATGCATCTCTTAAGGGGATTGTGACATTGTTGTGGCACAAGCCTGTTTGTGAGCATCCCTGTAATGCTGGTACTACATGTGTGACGAGTTGTATATAACAATTTATTCATACATCCAATTTATTTTGAGTTAAACATAATTTCAGCGAATTTCAGTTTGATATTATCACAGTTACTATAGTATCTATTTTTAGAACATGTAATTTCATTTATGGTTGTTGTGAATGTATTTGAAGAATATGCAACGAGTGAGTAATACCAAGAAGAGGAATGCAGATAGGTAATGCAGATCCTTATCTGTGTGGTTTAATGGTTCGTCGATCTGTTGGTAATGCCTCGGGTCTCCAGTGGGGGGATCGCGCTCCTCTTCCTCATTCAATACAGACGAGTGAAGGAAAGAGCTGCGTGTGTGTTTTCCTCATCTTTCTCTCGTTACTATTCCCCTTTTTAAGGGCACAACACGTTTTTGTCAACTAAACAATAATTCATTTTGTACTAGAATTGTTTTGTTAATCACATACATGAGTAAATAAATATGAAATTGCTCTTTTTGGTCATTTATTTCTTTATCTTTAAATAAAAACAAGATTGTGAAGTTCCAGCAACACTAAGAGAACAAGAGTTACTTATTACTAAGTAAGTAAGTTAGTAAGTATTAGTAATATTATCTTTAATGTCTTTAAAATCATCAACTCTTTATCAATGACTTACAATCCTCATCCCAATGATTATATATGTATGTGTATATATTTATATAAATGCTTATCTGAATCACATAAAACATAAAACTCAAAGCAATAATGACTATGCAAAACAGGAGTCACATTTTTTGTCATCCTCCACATCAGTGGGTTAGAAAAAAAACGCAGACAAGCAGGTTAACAGCTGTGTGGCGAGACAGCAGGTAGTTGGAGACACTGATAGATTTTAACTTAATTCACTGAGTATTTATATACGTGGTGAGTCATAGGCTATTTTTATACTTCTGATAATAACCACCTCTTCTCTTTTTCCACCACTTCCTCCTTTCTCATTACCTGCCTGCTGCCTCCAGTGGGAAGATTTTTTTAAGTTGATATGAGTGTGTCTTTGCACATTGATGGTAAATGATGGTTTCTAGTCTTCCGACCACTCAAAGTGCTTTTACACTACATGGCACATTTGCCCTTTCACACACATTCACTCAGTGATCAGTCAAACAGAAACTAACTCATTCACACACCGCAATTCAGGGTTCAGTATCTTGCTCAAGGATACTTTGACATGTGGCACCAGGAGACAGGGATCGAACCAGCAACCTTCCGATTAGGGGATGACCCACTCTGCCTCTGCGCCACATTGATGTGAGAATTGATATACATTTATGGCAGCAACATTGTTAATTCTGCCTTTATGAATTATTTTTAGTAATCATTGGTAGATTTGTTTTTATCAAAGATATCTGTGAGTGCTCCCATATACTTTTATGACTACAAGTGAGTGTTGTTATGTGCAGCATTTAATTCAAATAATCACAATGTTCTCCCTGATTGATGCTAAGGGTCTGTATTTACTAAAAACAAAGTCAGGAAAAAGTCCAACACATCAAAAGAATCATCTCATGTGTTGATATTCTGATAAATTAGCTGACGTGTTTCAGCATTAAGCCTGTATCAGAGCATCTACAAAACCAGTGAACCAGTCCCTTACTAAAAAGCTCATCTTGTGATCAGCAAAAAATAAAATACAATAAAAACACTCATCCTATTTATATATTTTTATTTCTTATTTCTTGACTCTTTTGGGAAATATGAACAAACCCCCTATTTAGTGTTTTCTCTGCCTTTTAAAGGTCCAGTGTGTAACATTTACAAGAATCTATTGGCAGAAATAGAATATAATATTCATAGATAGTTTTTCATTGGTGTCAACCTTAAAATAACAATTGTTGTGTTTTCTTTAGCTTAGAATGAGCCATTTTTTATCTACGGAGGACTGGGTCTGTTTCTACAGTAGCCCAGAACAGACAAACCAAACACTGGCTCTAGATAGGGCCTTTTGCATTTTTTGGGAGATTCACAGCCACCATAGCTTCTCTCTCGTGCAAGGGGTTTCAGTTGGTTGCAGTCTGCCGTCTCACTGCTAGATGCCATAACACACTGGTCCTTTAACCCTCAAAGGCCAGCTACAAGGAACTTTCATTATGTGTTGATTCTTTATCCCTGTGGACAAAAGTGGTAGTGTTTCCACCGCCTTGTTTAATCTGATTTCAAATAGAGATTTCCAGCTGAGGTCATATAAAAATATTAA
This sequence comes from Dicentrarchus labrax, assembly GCF_905237075.1. Taxonomy (NCBI): domain Eukaryota; kingdom Metazoa; phylum Chordata; class Actinopteri; family Moronidae; genus Dicentrarchus; species Dicentrarchus labrax. The sequence continues at coordinate 3,127,817 of NW_026136722.1, read as the reverse complement.
ACTGAGATTGTTTCATAACCAGTTAAAAACTCCTTAAAGTATATTTAAATAACAAGGTGTACCAGAAGGCTCTTTCCTAGGAATTGTTATGCAGATGATATTCAACTATACCTTATAAGCTAGCATATATCATTGAAATTTCTGCTGTTCTGATGTTCTTGCCATTGGATTACTTCTTTATTTAAGCATTAGTTCAGCAGTCACTTTGTATTCTACAGTAACGTCGAGCCATATAGAACTTTAGCCAACACCAAGCCACAACAAGAATCACAAAATCTTATTTAGTCTAATATCATGGAATATTTCCAAAATCAGACAGAACAAATATAAATATTCACTTTACACACTTTATACAAGCCATGACTTAACTGCAGGTTGTTTTAAGACTGTAAGAAAGACCCTAAACCAATTTTGAATTTTTATTTATAATCCACCAGGCTCTTCAAGGCAGTGCTCCAAGCTACACACATTTTTTGGATTGCTTCTAAATCATATAGTAGTTTTCTCCTTGAGACTGAAGACTGAAAAATATTAAAAGTGACAGATAACCCTGTTTTCGGGATGTTATCTTGCATGTTTTCATCCTGAACTTAACTATTTTATTTTCATCCTATTATTATTATTATTATTTAATGTATATTATTGTACTATTGTTGGTATTTTAACATGCACTTGTAATTTCAAAAGTGCCATGTGGATAAAGCTCAATATTATTACTTTTATTAAGTGGTTCTAATATTAGTAGCACCAACAAAAGGGAGACAGTGGCTCAGTCTGTAGGGACTTTGCTTTGGACCGGAGGGAATTTCTATTTAGGTATATCTTCTTCTTAAAGAATGTGTTTCTGTGTGTTTAGTCTGTGTCTTTAATAGGAATTAACTGGAACTGGAGAATGGATGATTTCTTAGCCACTTAAAAATGTTACACAAAGCATCATGACATACACACACACACACACACACACACGCAGCCTTTTCATGGAATGTAAAACTCTGTAGGGATTGGTCTATTCTCTGGAATGTTGTTCATCAGGCCCATTGAAACACACACACACACACACACACACACACACACACACACACACACACACACACACACTACCACCTCACCCAGCTGACCTTATTAGCAGAGGCAACACCCCACACAGCAGAGTCACAAACACCTTTACACTATGGTATTTTGGGGTGAAGCAAAATTTAAAAAAAAAAATGTATATATATTTTCTTTATTAAATACGTTTTGGCTTATCTAAAACATATATTTGATATTTTGAGATTCAATTGTAACTACTTATATTCACCACCAAGATACACAGAAAGCAGTGTTCGAATTACACCGCAGCTTCCGGGGTTGGGCTAGGGATGGGAGGGTATTGTATACAAGCACGTGCATACATGCTATCAATACATTTCAATCCATACATAAAATGTTCACAAAACTGTGTTTATTAGACACAATCAGGAACTTGTTATGCGCATTGATAAGTACTTTACTATCAACCTATTCTTTTTTTCAGGAACCTAAATATACAGGAAAATATAAATTTATACAGAAAAAAAACTGTCACCAAAAAAGAAAGTGACTCAAATTCTATAGAGGCCAGGAGTGAAAATGTATTGTAGAAATGTTTTAATGGATGCATTATTTCATACAGATTTCCTCGTAATTCAGTCGGACTTACAGTATCATGATAACTTCAAAGCATAACTTTGGGATATTTGGTCACTGATTCAAATGCTTACACATGATGGAAATCAAAGTTAATTTTCAGCCTCCCTCAACATGTACATAAGGTGTGTTTAGCCAAAGTATTCAACCCCCAGCAGTACTCTGTGATCCTGTGATCAACTGTAGAAAAATGTGGTTGAACTGGCCTGCTCCCAGCTGACTGACAGATAATGCCAATCTTCCCAGATATCTTTTGAGCTGAAATATAATGACGTTAACACAACAAAACATAACAGGTTTTTTCCTTCTTAATAGAATAAAATGTGCCATGTTCAAACAGGAAATGCCACCAAAAGGAAAAAAACACAACCTAATTTGGCACAAATCACTGTGTTGTAGGCTGTTTGGATAGCCATCATTCACCACCTCCTAGCAGCCTGTTGTCAACCATTTGTCAAGTGATTTGTTGGTGTTTATCTATTTCCATAATGTTTGTTTACGACACCATATTAAACAATCATTTAAAAAGAGCAAAAATCAAATCTTGTGTAACAATTAGGAGGATTCATTCGAAGAAATGGAATATAATATTCATGTGTTTTTATTAGTGTATAATCAGGATCATTGTGTTTTTGTTAACTTAGAATGAGCTGATTTTACCTACAGAGTCTGCCATGTTGAAACCGCCATGTTTCTACAGTAGCCCAGAAGGGACAAACCAGACATTGGCTCTAAATGGGGTCAGCTCTATGTTCCCACATTTCTAAGATTTTTCTTAAAATTAGGCCCTATGTTCCCACAGCCCTATGTGGTTAGGGGTAGGGTTAGTGGGAGAAAGGGGGATAAAATCTGATACAAATTTATGAAAAAGGAAATGTGGGAACATAGGGCTGTAGGAACATAGGGCTGTGGATACATAGGGCTGTGGGAACATAGGGCTGTGGGAACATAGGGCTGTGGGAACATAGGCACGCTCCCCTCTAGATAGGGCTTTTCACGTTTTGTTGTCACTGTAGTTTCTCGTACACCCTTGGAAGGAAAGCAGTATTCAGTCGGTTGCAATCTGCAACTTCTTGATGCCAGTACACACTGGTCCTTTAAGGAGTAGTTTGACTTCCACTTTGTTGATTTTTGACGGGGGGGTTAGATTAGAAGATTGGTACCACTCTCTCTACCCTCTCTGTCTAGTACAAGGGTACAGCTAGTAGCTGATAGCATAGCTTAGCACAAAGACTGGAAACGGGGAAACCTCTAAAGCACACCAATATTATATACTTCATTATTTCTTGGACGGGACCAGTAACTTCCTCGAATCTCGTTGTTTAAAATTTTTTTTTTGTCCAGATGAAACTTACTAATCAGTGAGCTTTGGAGGAACTGGTATAGGAGGATTTTGTTACATTTGGACAAAGCCAGACCAGCTTTTCCATCTGTTTACAATCTTCATGCTAAGCTAAGCTAACCAGCAGCTGGCTGTTGCCTTGTATTTAACAGACAGAAATGTGAGTGGTGGCAAACTTCTCATCTAAATCTCTGCAAGAAAGCAGTCAGTTCAGTGTGCGGTTTAACCTGGGATTTTCATATACTACAGGAATATAGATGCCTTTCTTACAGTTATGAAAACTACATATCATTTTACATCATATAATTGGTCAAATTCTAAGTGAATGCGGATGAACATGTGTAAACTTATGTCACTCAAACTTTATTTATGGCCTTCAAGTCACATTCCAGGACAAAAACTATGGTCGCCTCTAATCTGTGTTAAGCTGAAGAATCTGCTGTATAGGAACAAAGCAGAAGGAGGGAAACTGGTTATTCCCACTTAACAGATTAACACACACACACACACACACACACACACACACACACACACACACACACACACACTCCCTCAATAATCTCCTAGAAACAAAGAACAAGTTTAAAAGAAGAGCCCTTGAAAGTTACACCTTAACTGCTGAGTGACTCATTCCCACTGCATATTCATGTCTTTGTTGACGAGGGCAGGTCTGTGGGCGTGTCCAGGGAGAGGCTTGTACAGGTACAGGTGAGACAGGTGGACCTCTCTCACACCTCGCAATCTGGACTCTACATCAGCAGCAGCACACACACACCTCTTCATATCGACAGCGAAACCCCGCCAAGGTAAGACTGTCAGACATGAATGTTAGGATTTGATTGCAAAGATTCAGATTTTGTGCTTCTGAAGTTTGTAAGACGGGATCTAAAGCTGAAAGACGTAAAGGGAGTTCATATTTATGTCTGTGAGGTTTGACATTTGTGGCCAGAAGATGGCTGAGATGGTTGAACTATTTCATATGAAAATTGTTGTTCATTGTTAAGTTATTCTGTTCAAATAAGATAAACTGAGAAGTAAAACTGAACAGTACATTAAGCTTGAGTGGGAAAGGATTGATAATTATAAAAGAAGAAAAAAATGCTATCTAAGAACATTTCAGACAGTAATCTTAATTTTGTTAATTAATATTGTTTATTCCTGATCACTTTTGTTGTAATTTTCTTCCTCCTTTGCTTCTTGGTGTGTCTGTTTTTTGTGAGCTTGTTATTTAAGGTTTTGAACAATACTTACAGGCCATGGGTGTAGTCCAGGGTGTATGCAGCTGTGAAAATAGTCCAGCTCTTGTTCAGTGGCTTAGACTCTCAAAGTGAACAGTTCAGTTGAGGAGCTGAACTATGAAGATTTTTAAAGAGAGATGGTCTGCCTAAGAATCAAACAACATTTCATGTCAAAACGGATTTTAGATATCTCTGATTTTCAGTCTGGGCCAAAACACACCAATCTAATGTTGTGATATTCTGTAGATTCTGTTGCAACTTCTAAGTTTCTATGGTTTACTTTGGCATATGTTAACTTATTTGCAGCTTGGGTCTGGATGGCCACAACAGCAGTATTAACTGTAGTAGTAAGAGAAGTTGTCATAATAGTCATGGAATAGTGGGAGTAGAAACAGTAGATGTGACAACGAGAAACACTATAGATAAAATGTGTCTTCCATTAAAGTACTTGTTAGATTGTTTAATGCTATTTTATTTTGACCTTTATTCTACCAGGAATATTCCCACTGATATTCAAAATCTCCTTTCCAAGGGGGTCCCGGTCAAGACTGCATCTTTAAGTTTCACAAGATTAAGAGAAAAAGGTTTAGTTTTCTGACCGGTTGTAACGTTGTACATAAAACTAATGACACATTACTGTATTTGTCTAAAACTGGTGCTGAAGCACAATCATGTCTTAAAGTGCTGATGAAAGTGTTGATGGGTTTCATGTGAAAATAGAACATATAGTACATAAATAGAGAAGTTGTAACAGTTGCAAATGCTCAATTTCAGGAACCTAAAACAATGCGGTACACAGAATTAAGAAAAGATTCTCCAAAATTATACAGGGCAAAAAAACACAGTTTGAGATCTGACTGAAAAGGGGAAAATGGTTTATTTTTTTGTCATGAAAATGGTTGGCTATGTATCTTTAAATACAGTTATAAAGAGATTTAGCTATAAGAACAACACAACTAAAAAGAACAACACTAACTTCATTGAATAACTTAAAATTATTTATTTTACAGTTTTATTATCATATAATATAATATATTGTTGTGAATTAGTTTATAGGATGCAGCAAATGTATTCAAATGATAAGTTTTGTAATTTTCAGGATGTTTGGCTCATGTCGGCTGTATATACTGCTCAGTAGTGTAGGCCCGACCTTTGTTTTTTGGGGGGAGTTTGGTCTGTTTTGGCTGAATGGGGGTCAGATCAGAGGTCAGACTGGAAATCGGAGACAGGATTTATGGTTGGATTAACTCCATGTTTTTCTCTGCAGTGATAAGTGATTGATTGGGTAATTTCAATTTTAAATGACACCCTGTGTTAGCTGATCATTTAAACGCACCATGAAGGTAGACGGTCAGCATTCCCCCCTCTCTCTCTCTCTCTCTCTCTCTCTCTCTCTCTCCCTCCCTCACACACACACAGAGTCAGGTTTGACCAGCACAGATGTCTCATACAGTAAGGCCACACCTATGTCTCAGATCTCTCTCAGGGTGTCAACTTATCTAAGTGGAAAGTCAGCCTGCTTAGCATCAGAAAGAGCGAGTTTCACTGAACTCAACAGATCAGTCTGTAAGGTAATCGCCTAAAAGTCTGGTTTTATATGTCTAACTCATCCACCTGCTTAGGGGGGTTTTATTAGTTTGTCAATAAGATAGTTTATGAGTTGCTCATTGACTGGGCCAGTTTTTCTCGATCAGTCGCACCCATTTTTCCTCCATTAATCCACTCCCAAGCACCTGCCTCAGTGATGAATCCTTCAGGGCAAGCAAGCTGCGTCTGAGCTGAGGTCATGTGCCTCGGCCTTCTCTCACAGAGAGCGTATTGTTTGATCAGCAGCCTCTAACTTTTCCCCTTTGTGATTTTAAAGCATTTCTACAATGTGGCAGATGAATTTTTCAGAAGCCGCACCCAGTCGCTGCTTCCATCAGCAGCCTTATGTCCCATCTGATGACAGAAACACCAGCATCGTAACTATTAGGCTAATTATTGTAGTTTTGATCAGTTGTTTGTTGTTTGTCTTTGTATTTATCTGTTTCCTGTCCACCTGTTTGTTTAATTTAATCCTTGTCATGGTGATAAAAAACAATGCCGTGATTGGATTTTCAACACTTGAATATATAATGAATGTATTAAAAAAATCATTCATAGGAATCTTGAACGCACCCTGATTGCCACAGCCAATTTGCAGTGCTTCTCTCAGTGCTTCTATCGCTCACTCAGGTTAAAGAAAACATGTCAAACGAAGAACAACAAGGCTTTGAGGCTGATGGAAACAACTTTTACAGAACCTTACTTGACTAACCTGAACCCAACACGCCCCAAACTTTCCAATTAATGTTGCACAGGTTGCTTAAAGCACAGGGGAACTGAGCCAATCAGAGAAAGAGCAACTCATCCAGTCATTCTACATTAGCGCTCCTACCCTGGAAGTCGGCTTCTGCTGTAGCTCTTTATCGAAACACACGTGTGACTTTTTTTTAAATGACAACTGTCATTCAAGCAACATGATGTAAGGTTTTTTGGGGTTTTTTTTGCTTCAGATGAGCTCATTCAACAAGATTTAAGATTTGTGCAGCAGCTTAGCCTGCAGTGACACACCCTTAGTCTGTCACACACAGAGAGGGAGAAGCACGCTGTTCAGTAGCATTCCTGCACCGACATATGGGTGTATGCGGGCCCTGTCAGTGTGTGTGTGTATGAGAGAGAGAGAGAGAGAGAGAGAGAGAGAGAGACAATGACAAAGCAATCTGTCATCTCCTCTGAGTCCCAACTGTGATGACAAGTGAACTATGGCTACACCTCAGTGCATGTAGTGAATGGCTGGATGCATGTGTTTTTGTGTGTAATGGATATAGAAACTGAGATGTACAGAACACAGGCAGGATGTATATATATATATGTGTGTGTGTGTGTGTGTGTGTGTGTGTGTGTGTGTGTGTGTGTGTGGTGTGTGAGAGAGAGAAAGAGAGAGCTAGACAGAGAGACAGAGAATGCTTAGTCATGCTTTGTTTTTGTGTTTGTTTATGTAAAGAGAGACACAACGAGAATACGGAAACAAAAGAATTAATCTTTTTCCTGTACGAGATCATTACATAAAACTGGTCACATGACTTTGTTTTTCAGTGGGCATAAAAACTAGGCAGACAACAGCAAGAGTGCAGCAGAGCACCAATAAACAAAACATGCCCTGTCATGTCTTAGTCCATGTTAAAGTGTGACTTTACAGATCGGTTCATATGTGAGCAGTTAAGTTGTCATGAACTATATGCAATGCATGTTTCCATAATGAAAAATCAAGTATTAAGTGCCAGCGAACTCAAACTACAATAATAATAAAATAAAGGGGCAGAAAATTAGTTCCACACTTTATTGTGACCCATATAGTTGACTAATTATCAAGTTATAACGAGACAGTGTTCAGTCATTTGTGGGTCAGATTGGTCTCACATGACAAAAGTACTAATTATGTTTTAATGAGGCCACACTGTCGCACCCCTCAGTGCTGAGCTGTATAAACAGTAATTACTGTAGATCCTCTGGCTGACATCACAGACATTCAAGCCTTAATCTGACCTTTAATCAAACTTAGTTCATGTTTACCTTGACTCCTCTTCCTCACAGCACGTCCTCTGGTTTTTGCTGCATTTTGTGGACAATCTATCTTATCTTCATGGCTCACATTCCTCTTTAACTTCGTCAGTCTGGCCTCAAAAAGCATTTTAAGCATGCCAGCATGTAGAGATGACCACATTGATTTTTGACATGCAAAGGACTTATCTGTAGCATGTTCATGTAGCTCTGTGTCAGTTTTAATTGTAATTTTTTACTTTCTTCAAGCGATTTTATTTATGCATGTTTGGTATAAGAGCTTCTTCAGAGGAAGCCAGAAGCTTACAGAGAGGTTTTATTATAGAATACTAAATAGATATTTATATATTGTGTTGATCTGCGGAACTGATTATTTTGTTGACCAAAAAGTAAAATTTTTAATGAATCTTTGGTTTAATTATGAAAAATAAGTCAGTCTCAAGTTATAATCCATAAGCCATTCAATGTATATAAATCTCTATATAGTAGATTTCATTGTTGGTGGCAGGGTCCGCCGTGGCAGCAAAACTGGCATCTGTTTTCTTTCCACTGTTCTGTTTAATTGAATTATGTTTAGTTTTTTCATGTCCTTTAAAGAACGTTGTAGATGCAATGCAAAAAGAGGTCTCTTTTTTGATGGTAAATGAGGATGACTCAGTTATTACAATGACAATGTACTTTACTGATAAATCATCAGAAAATTACCAACAAAAACAAACCTGAGTCCTCTTAGTACACTTGTTAGTTTTTCAGTGCGAACAGGCAGAGAGGGTTATAAAGAAAACCTTGAACCTGAAATATGTCAGCCATCAAACCCAAGACCTGCCAGAGTCCTCCACAGGCGTTTGCCTCAAGGGCTACTGACAAGAAACATCCACACAATGCAGTGTATATACCCCGCAGGGACAACTAACTCATCTGTTTGGGCTACATATGTATCAGTAAGAGATGACAGACATTTCCATCAGAGCCTGACAGAGTATTTAGCTACATCAGTCAGGATTTGGCTCCATCTGGTGGCAGAAAGGAGCAGCAGAATCGTCTCAAAGGCAGACAGATGCTTATTAGGTTTCATAGTGTATTTTGTCTTTACTGCTAATTAAGAGGAGTACCCCTTGAAACAATCCTGCTCTCTCTCTACAGCACAATGAGTGCAGATGGAAAAACGCCCCCTCCCTACGTCATACCAGGTAAACCAAACACACCGTGCCCACACACATTATCATCAGTCATCATCATCATCATCATCATCATCATCAACAGAATGACTCATTACCTCCATCTTCTTTCCTTACATTCTCCTCTGTTTCTTTTTCTTTGTACTTTCTCTGGTCCAGTAGAAGGTGGTCAGGGGGATGGAGTAAAGGTTTACCACCTCCACAGCCCATTCACCCCTCCCAGTTTACAGCAAAGTGCCACCTCATTCACACCAGGTAAACTCTCATCTGATGTTAAACTTCCTGGAAACAAGTCAACAACCTTAGCTAGAATGTATTCTTATACCTAGTAAATTACCTTTCCTATTTCCTCCTCGCTCCTTCCATCAGTGTACACCAGCGGAGGAGGTGGAGGAGGCAACCTCGGTTCAGGTCTTGAGTCTGGAGATGGCAAAAGGAAGTTTGTGAGCTACGACACGGCACTGGGGAGTAATCCCGGCATGACGACCTGCGCTTCCTGTCAGCAGCAGGTCATGACCAACGTCACCTACAAAGCAGGGACGTACGCCTGGCTGATGTGCTTACTCTTTATCTGCTGCGGGTGAGTGTGGCCACTTTGAACTGCTTGAGGGATCCAGGGCCGAAATCTTCTGTTGGGCCCTTACATACCTCACACAACAGTGTACACATTCAGAGTAATGTGAATGTGTCCCTAACCTCACCAAAAGTTCAAAAGTGTGCAAGATGGCCATGTTGTCTAAACAGTGAAAATACACATATCTTACATACATAGTTCAGTAAGAGTGTAGATACTTGGAATGGGCATTTTTTTCGTATTCGAGTACTTGCATTGAATTATTGTGAAGTACTCGAGTACTCGCAAAACAAAACTAACTAATAAGAAAAGGGTCATAAATAAAAACCCAAGCAAAAATGTTGTTGGGGTATGGTTATCCTCCTTATATCCTCCTTTCTGTGCTGTACAGACTGTAGAGATTAGCTGACATGAAGAAAAACCACATCCTCAAACAGTGGCTGGTTTACTTTTTCATGTGCAGCCATCTTGGTCCCCAGGCTGTAGCTGAACAGTGGATTTAGTTCGGCACATAGCAGATCAGCCCTCAATCCCACCACATTATCCTCATACATCATCCTCAGTCTTGTAGTGGTTGTTCACCGTGATGGTAGCTTGTACTCCGGTTCAACAAACCCCATCAGCTCGCAGAGTCCTCCTCCTCCCACAAAGTTTAACAGGAGCATATCTCCACTCACCATGTATGTAAAGAAGCTGGTTTATCTTCTCTGCCCTGGTAGCATCACAATGGCGCTTGCAAACGATGAGATGCCAGTAGAAATGCAATTTGCTTTAATTCAATTAACCCATACTGTTTATTGCTAAGGGACTGTATGAATATTTTAAGGTCTATTAAAAATGTAAATATAAATCTCATGCAAAAAGGGCAGTTAAGCCATATGCAGGACAACAATCCTGTCTCTGCATGAAGGCTACATTTTACACAACAAAATGAGATTGTCGAAACAGATAGGTCTTATAGTCTTTTTTCTTCTTTTTTTTTATACCAAGCCTTTGTTAACATCATCTAATCTAATTCATATTTACTTTTACTAATTGCCATCCAAAAAGCTGCCACTTGGGCCCAATTCACTCATTCAGTGGCTGTAATAACCTGTAATAATAAAACGTATATATTCAAGAGAAGGGTCAAAAAGAGAGTCCACAGAAAATATAAATAACACTGGGAAGGTTGTTAGTTTTTTATGAAATGAAACACAAGATTCAGCCCCCTACACATCCCAATACTTTTTGCACAGTCAGTAAAAAAAACCAATAAATGATCAAAACCAAATGGCCCAAACAAAGCTAGTTCTGGTGTACAGCTGTGTGACACTAACTCTCTCTCTCTCTCTCTCTCTCTCTCTCTGTGTGTGTGTGTGTGTGTGTGTGTGTGTGTGTGTGTGTGTGTGTGTGTGTGTGTTGCAGGTTGATCCTGTGTTGCTGCCTGATTCCATTCTTCATGAAAAACTTCAAGGATGCGTACCACACATGCCCCCGCTGCAACAGAGTGCTGCACGTTGAGAAGAAGAAATGCTGTAAATGACGAACATGAGGGCAGACATGGGCCCATAGAGATGTGCAGCAACATTCTGTTACTGTTGTTTATATTGTGGGATGGAGCTTATTTCTATGGATGAGCCATTGCATTAGCCATGGCAGAATCAAACAAATCAATCATATTATTAGCAAAACAGACTTGGAGTGATTGTGTTGTTAGAGGTTAAATATCATGTGCTCACTTTTAAAGCTCTGGCAAGTTGAATCAAGCACACCCCATGCACTTTTGGGAGCCATTTTATTTTTTGTCCCATTCCAGCAAGAAAGCTTTCTCTATTATCATACTTAGAAATTTCCGCATACGTTATGTTGCTAAAATGAAGGCTTGTACATAAACCTTATCAAATACTTAATGTTTCATGGGATTGTTCATTTTTAAATTTAAAACATAAAAGCTGTCCATTTTAAGGGAATGTCACAACATCACCGTGAAACAAACCAACACAATATTTTATTAAACCAGAAGATTGAGCTAACAACCCTGTTATATTTGCTCGTCTGCAGTTATTGTACAATAAATTTGTGTCTGTGTTGTTTTGCAACACTCCAAAATAAAGTAAGACCAATGTGGCTTCTTTGTGTTATATTAATATGTTGTCAGCCATTATAATTCTTATATGAAGGGATGAAGGGAAATCTGAGCAAGCATGAAGTTGAAAGAAAAACGTATGTAATGTACAACAGCAGTCGGCTGTAAATGTAATTTAGAATTTTTGTTTAGATCATTTGAATCTTCAAACAAAGATGTGTCATCTGAATGAATTGAACAATGCAAAATTAAAGCAATGCTACACTATGACGTGACGTCTTCATTGGCAGCCACTGGTCAGTACGCTTGAAATAAATTGTTTGAATATTTAAACATCTACAGGTATAAAGAAATTAGACAATATATTTGTGTTTGTTTTTTCTGTTCTAGCTTGTTTAATTAAAAATCTTCCTGCTTCATAATACAATAACAACGTAAAAAAGGGAGCCGGCCAAATGTTGTTGTGAGGGACGTGATTCCTCCTCATGTCCCCTGAATGAAACTGAGAATGCTTGGACTCTTATGTACTATTATTAAGTATTTTATAACATTATTTCTCTAATAAAAGTAGACTATCTAGACGACATATGGCACTTTGCTGTGTTTTTTGTCTTTATTTGTGCCCTCCTCTAGAGAGGTCAGAGGTCAAGGCCAGTCAGGTGAAGTTGGTGTTTCAACAAAGCACTGTAAAGCGTTGTTATAAAGAATTATCAGCAAAATGTATTTAAAGAATGAGTTAAAGTATTAATGTTTTACTATTATAGGCAATATGACATTTTCAGATTAATATCACTGCTGCATTAATATGTATGTTGCATTTTACTGAATGTTATCTGTGCAGAGAGCCAACAGCGGGTGGATGTTAGTGTTTAGCTCAAAGCACCGCTGTGCCCAAGAACAAAGGCTGTTTCCTCTTTTTCTTGTTGGAATTGAATCACATGTAATCTTGACTCTCTTGAGCCAAGTTATCAGTCAGCGAGACATCAGTCAGCTCCAGCGTGACCTCTGACCTCACCGGGAAAATCTCCTTTCTGAAAATGCCTTCCATCCTGAAGCAAGTTTATGAAAACATTATTACTGCACGTAGGCGAGTTTTAGAGGTCTGAAGATTCTCAGCCATTCACGTTGTAACATCTTGGTCAAAGTCAAAATTTTAAGTCTTGATGAAATAGTTTGACATTTTGGGAAAACTGCTGAGTCACTTTCTTGCAAAGAGTTAAAAGAAGATTCATACCGATCAACACGCCTTGACTGTATGGCTACATCCAGTAGCCCATTAGCTTAGCTTAGGTTTGCAAACTGGAAATGAGAGAAAAAGAAAGTATTTCTTGGCTCTGAGTGGTTGCCAGGCAACCAGCAGCCTCCAGGAAGTTACTGCTTCCAGCCAAAAAAAATAGTCTGTCATATAACTCCTCATCGGTCAATTGTTTTTACACTTTACTTTTGTACAGTTAGATGAACAAGATTTAGCATGTTCATTTGTGAACTTTAGAAGTAATGGCAGGCCGGTTTTTGAACCTTCAGACTGAGCTAGGCTAGCCGTTTCACCCCGGTTGTCTTTATGCTAAGCTAAGCTAACGAACGGAGCGGCATCCATCTTCTCATCCGTTTCTCCAAAAAAATAAAATAAAAATGTGTTTCCCAAAATGTTTCACTCTTCTTCGAACAGCGTTTTGGGTCGACTGGTATGGACAAGCAGCAGTGTTTTTGTTTTTATAGAAAATTTTATTCAACATACATTTTCCAGCAAAAAGGCAATATACAGGAATAGTTGTCGTACACTGCTGCTACACTGAGGATTTTAAACTGGAAAAGATCAAATTAAGGTGTGATTCTGCAGGTTATCTTTGTACTGCACTTTTTAACAAGACAAAACCAATGCAGTTAGTTTTGAGAAGGAAAAAAAATCCAAATGTAACAGAAAAAAATCGTCAATGGTACATCAGGAACGCAAAGAAAAAGAGAAAACCCTACACACAAGAAATATGAACACCTGGCTCCTTCTGTACCCAACAACAAAGGCGTGTTTCTCTTAAATTTTACACGTTCATATTTTTAAATATACAATTCTTAAATGTTGTCTTTACAGAGCCAGCTATGCACTATTAGGGGAGCATTCCATCTGTGCTTTAAAGGAAACAAAAAATAAAATAAAAATAATTAATTCATAGGGCTTAAAGTGTTTCTTACAATGCTGGTTTTGTCTCTACACAGTCCTCAAACCTGTGGGTTCGAAGTTTTCTGCAGCTCCCTACCAAGCATAGCGCAGTTACTGCTCCCAATCACCTGGAGGCGACAGTTTCAAACGAGAAAGAAGATGACGAAGCTTGTGTGTTTGCGTTCAAGGAGGAATGACTGAGAAGGACATTAAAACCCCCTGAAAAACAAAAATGGAAGAGAACGTCAAGGGGGGGGGTAATGTCCGTGCGTGTGTGTTCCTTTAAAGTCACTGAGCAACTCAAAACCACAACCAAAATGTACATTTGCCAGTCCTGAGAAACCTCTGACATTAAGTGCCAACGTGCAAGATGAAATACAGACAAATTTCCTCCTTATTTTTTTCCCCATTTATTTTTAAACAGATGCTGTGGATTTTTATTTATTATACAAGATCTGCAGAAAGAGACAAAAAAAAAGTGTTTTATTAATTTTTCCTCCAACCAAACTAAGTGAGAAAAAAAAATGTGTGTAAACTTGGAAATACTTGTTGTGTTGCACTAAAGGATGGGAGCAGAAAATATAAAGAACCACATCAGGGCAACTAGTGAGTCTCGGGATGGACGCCAGATCGCAGCTGTTTTTAGCAAAAAAAAATGACCATGCCCCCCCCTTTTCTGTCAGTTAGTCCTCAAACATCCCTCCATCAAACTTTACACACAGCAGCATTATGCCTCTTCAAACAACTCTTTATTTAAAAACAACCCCCCCCAAAAAATCTGAAGGAACAAAAAAAGCGGGTGAGTGGGGTGGGAAAAGGAAAAAAAACAAAAAACCTAAGTCTAGAAATTCATGTGTGTGTGTGTCCACCTTCCTCTCCCCTCTCTGCTTATTTTTATATTAAAATCCAACTTCATTTCTCCCACTTCCAGACAGGCAAAAAAACAAAAACACAGGCAGTCAACAGGTAGAGAAGCCAGAAAAAAAAAAAAAAAAAAAAAACAACAACCTAACAGCCTCAAATATAGAGGGAGACAATTAAAAAATAAAACAAAAACAAAATAAACAAAATCAACAGCCAGGAGGTGGTTGGTGCAGTTTATTTTGTGGTTGAAGGATAATCCGTCAGCTGCAGCAAGATCCGTATCGCTGAAGACATAGTGCCGGTGTAGAGCTGTAGAGGTGTCCAGGCGGGGTGTTAAAAGTGATGAACACACACACGAGTACGCACGCACACACACGCCCACACAGTCTCTCACACACAAACACACACACACGGTTGGTTACAGTCTGTGGTTATGGTGTGTTAAAGTAGGTAGGGAGGAAGGCGGAGCAGGAGCAGGAGGAGGAGCAGGAGGAGGAAAAGGAGGAGGAGGAGAAGGAGGAGAAGGATGAGGAGGACAAAGAGGAAGGGCGGGCTGCTTTAGTTGTGGATCTTGATTGCTTTCTCCAGGTAGGTGTAGCGACCTCTCTTTGGAGCTTTGTTGAAATGATCCAACCCTAGCCAGGGGCGCGGGTGGGACATGTTACCTGGAACGAGATGAGAGAGACAAAGTGTTTATCTGCCACAGGGAGTGTAAACCCATTAGTGAAAACGCATCGACAGGACAAACAGCCAGTCCGTCGGCGCAGTGGGGACGCCACAAACAGCAGGCTCTGGCAAAGAACGGCCTGAACCGGGCTCAGCTTTTGCAGGACCGCAATGTCATCATGCAGTGCACGATCAAATAACATTCCTGGTGGATAACTTTGTGTATTACAACGTATTTTATTGAGATGTGTATTCAGTAACAAGTCTCTCTATTTAGTATTTAAGTATATAAACATGAAATAAAATGTTTCTGGCACACTAGAACAATATGTATTAATGCTTTGGTCAACTATAACTTCTTCAGGCCATGTTAAGACCGTGTTAGCGTGGGCGTGAGACATGATTAAAACACAAGGAGGTTATAATGGCAGCAATTAATCTTTCCTCTGTCTCGAGCTTGAAAGTACAATTGTGTATAAAAAGTTAACCAACGCAGTGGCATTACATAAATAATTGATCTTCCAGGACAGTCATTGTGATGCTTTTGTTTATAGCCTGTTGCACATATAAAGCTGCTCCCATTATTACAGTAACAGTCACAGCAGCAGTTGTTGTGTAAGTCGCACTCAGTGGGAGCAGAAGCAGTAAATACCTGGCTGTGGTTCAAAGTCCTTCAGGTTGACCTCATACTCGTCCTCAGTGATGTACTGATGCCGCCCCATCATCACAATCGCAAACTTGAACTGTGAACAAACACGAAAAGCACATTATTCGACAGCCTACCACCGTTAACCTGTAGCAGACTAAATAAATATCCAGACTGAGTTCTGCCACACTTCATATTTACTATGCCTAAAACTGCTACGCTAACATTTAATGAAAAATACGTCAATATAAACAAAGACAGACATTAAATAAATAATATTCACCATAAAACATTTTAAATGCAGTTAATACTCAAAATATCTGTTTCTGCAACCAAAGTGTGGTGTTGTACCTTCTCAAATTCTTTCTCCTGAATGTCCAGCATGGTCTGGATCCTCCTCATCACCTCCCGAAATGACTCGCCCTGTGGACAGTTAGGGGTGGGAATCAAGGAAGGAAACAACCAGACAAACACAGAGCATGAAGTTGGGTAACTGAGCAATATGTTATGTTAAGTAGACAAGAAACTCTTTCATACGAACAAACAAACACACCTGTCTGATCTTGAGCAAGAAGGGGATCCCAAAGGTGCCGAAGACTTCCTTGTGGAAGTGAGCGACTGGGATCAGCATTTCACTGTCCTTGTCCAAATCCACCTGGTCCAAAGGAATCTCCTGAATGAGGGAAGAAATTAGGAAAAAAAGTGAGGAAGAAGAGATTTAGTGAGGTCAGTTAACGGCTGACTATTATTTTGAAGTAGTAAAACCCTGCAAGTAACAGCTGCAAAAGTGTCTGCTGTGTAGACAAACTTCAAGGGCCCTGACACTAACTATACCGGTCACACTGATGGCCTGTTAAGACTGACTAGAGGAGGAAAAATAACTAAATATAAACTTCAAAAACACAGGAAACCCCACACATACGCACATACCTCTATTCTGAAGGTGCGGCTGGCAGCAGGAGATAAACATTCTAGCAGCTCGTCCTCCTGGTGAACCCCAATGATTTTATAGCTTACTATCTCTAACAGCCTGCAGGGGGAGAAAGAGAGGATAAGAGAAACACACAGAGGAAGAACGGATTAACACTCTACAGTGGCTCTTCAAAGAAAAACTGAATTCAGAATCAGAGCATAAAATCACATCAAATGAGAAGAGTTGCAAAAGACAGATCTGTGCAGGCTGTGGTTGCTGCTGAAATCGGAGGGCAAGGAGGAGGTAAATGGTTGGTATTGCCCGGCAATAATTTAAAGTACTCTTGGTAAATGTTCTGGAAATAGCTTTGTTGGTACCGTGGCAAATATATATATTTTAATAA
This sequence comes from Dicentrarchus labrax, assembly GCF_905237075.1. Taxonomy (NCBI): domain Eukaryota; kingdom Metazoa; phylum Chordata; class Actinopteri; family Moronidae; genus Dicentrarchus; species Dicentrarchus labrax. The sequence continues at coordinate 3,110,514 of NW_026136722.1, read as the reverse complement.
TCGTCACTCTACTGTTAAGCTTGAGTCATATTTTCCACATGGTGAAAAGGACTCTAGTCAACTTTACAGGCTGAAACTGACCAGACTGCATTTTGAACTGGTCCTGATTGAAGATACACTTCAGAAATAGCTTTACTCAATCGGCTGGCAATGTGTTGTTCTATTCTCAGTTGTATACATATATGTATGATATTGCTACAGCTGTGATTAGAGATGTATAAAAAGAACTGATATTTCATTGACAAGGTTAGGCTGTGGCTGCAGCTCATCTCAGCAGTTCAATTAACTGCCATTTAAGTTCTTTGGTAGGTTTTGAAACAACAGTTCGCTGAACTATTACTGAAACAGAGTGATAGTGTTGGGACTGTTTTCTATCGGGGTAAACAACCAGTTTTTTTATTTTTAGATATTCCCTTTTATAATGTTCACCATCATATGCCAAATTTCCACAGGGAAGGATGCCTGCAGCTAAAGGATGCTGTAGCTGTCAAATACACTGAAACAGTGACTCTCCCTCTCTCTCTCTCACACACACACACACACACACACACACACACACACACACACACACACACACACACACACGCACACGCACACGCACACGCAGGTTGGATACCTGAGCTTCTCAGAGCCTTTCTCAGAGAGCTCCACTGCCTTTTTACATTCTTCCAAAAGGTCCCGCACACAGCCATGCTTGTCAGGATAGAGGGTGATCTCCTGCAAAAAACACACATATGCACAGTTTATGTGCTGGAATCACAACAAATATCTGACTTATGTTCAGTGAAATATTCCTTCTTCCTCAGGGGGGATGCACGTGTGTGTGTGTGTGTGTGTGTGTGTGTGTGTGTGTGTGTGTGTGTGTGTTGTGTGTGTGTGTGGAGAGAGAGAGAGAGAGAGAGAGAGAGAGAGAGAGTGAGTGAGTGAGTGAGTGAGTGTGTGAGTGTGTGTGTGTGTGTGTTACCTCCTCTCTGAACTGGCTGTTGAGCCATATGGATTTAAAACTCCTCCTGTTCTCGAAGTCTGTTATCTTCATCTTTAACTGTGGATACATCGAGAGAGAGAAAGAATGAGAAAGTTTTGTTGAGCTTTGTACTGCATTCAGGGATCTGTTAACTGTTAATGGGTGCCTGGCAACAGCCTATGGTGAATGGTCACATCAAATGAGTTTCCATAATTCAGATCCCATCGGTTCAATTAAATCTAAATGTGTGGTGGAACTGGGTGCACACATTACAGCATTTTAAATTTGCACAATTCACTTCACTCTTATCTGTACAGCTATAAATAAGTTCTTCAAACTGCCAGAGGGGCTGGAGGTACCAGCTGTTTTATTTAGAAAATAATAATATAGTGACAGAAGATGATGAACGCATGGCTTATCTATCCTGGAAGTTTGTCATTTTCTGACGTGAAGACGTCTACCTTAGCTGACAGCTGGCTAAGAAAGTTTTAACTTTGTTACCTCAGTTAGGACCATCCACAGCAACTACAAACTAAGCCATAATGAGAAGCTGGCCTGACAGAAGACTCCCTCCCTGATTTCTCCATTTCGAGTATGGTTTACTGTATAATGAAACTGTGTGTGCTGAACAGGCAGGCAGAAAGCATCACTGATAATTAAGAAAAATGATACAGTGTCAATCAGAATCTCATTCTGGATCCAAAACCATTTCAGAGGAAATAGTAACAAAAAGGTGGAAAAGTAGGGCTGCAACCATTATTTCCATTATTGATTAATCTGCCAATTATTTTCACAGTTAACCAATTAATCCTTCAGCCTATGGCGGTGGGAATCATTTGAAAACATGGAACCATCAAATGTTTTACTAACTAAACACAGAGTTGGGAAGCCTTTCCTACCTGCTGGTAGTACAGTTTCTTTGGCTGCCGAGGTTTGAAGAATTGCAGCAGGTCCCGCAGCGTTCCCTCATAGTTGTGTCTGAGAGGATTCCCTGGACCGTCCCTGTACCTGGCCACCACACCACCAGGCAGGGGGGGAGGACGACGAAGGGGAGGAAAGAAAGATGACAGGAGGAGAAACACCGGGTGGGGAAAAAAGAAGTGAAGGAGCAGAGAACAGAGTGGGGGGTGAACAGAAGGGGGAGACGAGAAAATTCAGAGAGATGCAGAGGCAGAACGGAAGAGGAATGGAGAGGGAGAGGGGAGGGAGGCAGAGTGGGAGGAGTTAGAGGAAAACAACAAAGAAAGGTGGGGGGGGACAGGTTACGCAACATTTCTACTGACAACTGCAAGTAATCAAATCAAAGGCAAACAACACAAGCTGTGAGAATGAGAACACAGTACAAAAATAGATGCTACGTATTTCTTTCTATATGTCAAGCAGGACTACAAAATTGGAATAATTATTTGAAAAGGAATGAAAATCGGGTAATGTTCCAGTATGCTATTTTTACTACATACTAAATACCAACCAGCAGAACACTGCAAGGGACATTTTTATGCTTTTTAAGTAGGAATAGTTACTCCACTACAAATGATGCAAGTACAAACAAATACTATAATTCTCCCCCATGTCCCCAGTCTCCTCTGGTGTACCAGTTTTATATTCAAAACTGACAATAAGTCCAATATTTTACTCCTCTTGGCTTGACATACAGCGAGAAAGACAAGTGTATTAAGGTGATCAGTCCTGTGTTTTTTAATCTTACAACACACCGTTACTACATTCACACAGTATGCACTTCTTAGGTCTTTGTCAAGATGCCAGATCATATGAGATCATCATTATCTGTGTGTGTGTGTGTACGTGTGTACGTGTGTGTGGGGATGAGACAAGCCTCCTACCCCTGTGACTTGAAGAACTGCAGCAGCATGGGATCTGTGTTCAACCTCTGCGCTACTGTCTTGGCCACCTGACAAAACAGACAACACAAACATTACAAGTGGGGATCACCACAGGCCTGTCAGGTTTCATCTGTGTCTGCTAACTGAAATGCCAACAGAGAAACTACAAGGAAAAAGGAAAAAAAACATCTGAAGATAAGAATTTAGAGAATTAAAACCTTTAGATATTTTTAAGATGCACCACAATTGTGTTTTAAGGCACAATAGTAGTGCCCAAATCCTAAAATGTCCTCCCCACTCATGGCTGATATTAAAGTTTCATATAAAATAGTAGCAGAACAACTTTTTAGCAAACAATTTATTGAGGAAGCTGAACAACCCATACCTGAAAATAGTTCATACGGTTAGAAAGCGTGACCACGAAGCCGGGGTCATTGTGGATGGTCTTGTCACAGAAAATGACGTCCACACGGTGGTAGAGATCCCGGAAATAGTCCTTGGCCGTAGGCAGCTCACTGCTGTCGTTCTCTGGGTCGTCCCTGCATGATTGGACAATTGATTAATTTAATACAGAATGTGCCGGGTTGATGGGGGTGGTGGAAGGCAGAAATGACAACGGGAGGGAAGAACAGACCGTACAGACAGATGTGACAAGGGCAGATGGAAGCATAGGTAGGAAAAGGTATGAAGGAGGAGAGAGATATTAAGAAGAAAGTATAAGGCAACAGAGGAAGCATTGATGTGGCATAGACAAAATATTTCTACCTAACAAAATATTTCTAACTAAGATCTTCCTAGTTTCTCTGGATTTCATCAGGAATACCAAAGTCCAGAGACATATAACACCTCTGCCTGTCTCTGGTGTTTTATTTGGACAACATTTAACATGGGGAACTGTGCAAAATCAAATCATACAAGTTCAGCTTAAAGTGCCTTGTGAAGTTTTATTGTAAACAAGCTAAAGTTATGTTTACATCCTTGAGACCAAACAAACGCATTGAGTGCATTTCCTTCCTCATGAAACATGTTCACTGGCTTGCATTCTTCTTTACTGCTTCATTGGCGTATTGCTACATTTGTTGGCTGTCGCACTAAACTAAACTAAACTAAACTGAATTTGTGTGGACTAAGGACCCACCCGTATAAACATTACACCATAGGACTACTAGCAGTCCAATCTTTGATTCCACGTGAGATGCAGTGGTTGGACAGGCTTTGGCTATACAGTTTGCCCTGCTGTAAAGGTCTGAACTTGCACTAAAGCAACTCATAGTATTTTAACCCATGCAGCGGTTAAGATTAAAATATACTGTCATATAAATTAGGGCACACTGTGCAACCCTAGTTTATTTCACACACAAAATCAGTCTTACTTCTGGAAGACAATGATGTCCCCGTCCATGAGCTCATCCAGGGCCTTGTCCAGAGAGACATCATAGTCCTGTATCCGCTCTGTTAGATTGGGCTTTACTTCCTGTAACACACACGGCATCATGGGAAAAGTAGAGTATTAGAGTATTTGGTTAAGGATATGTAAACATGCCAAGCTACAGAAGGGTAAGGGCGAGAAAAAGAGAGATGCTACAAATGACAGTGTGTGAAAGTGTGCAGAGGAGAGTTTGTGAGGCGACACTTGTGTGTCAGATAGAAGAGCATGAGATTGTGAGTGTGTGAAGCAGCGAGTGAAGAGTGAGAACAAGTGAGAAGAAGACAGAGGAATGTGCCAGCAAGTGAGTGCTACATAAATAGATCACCTCATAGAGGATAAGGCTAGTTTCCTGCTGAAACCCTGCTCTCTCACACATGACTGGCAGAAGGTCTCCTGGTTACAGGGAGAAAAGAGCAAAAGAAACACAATTTAAGGTTTAAATTCAAAGCATTTTGATTTAAAGTGCGACAGTGTGTTGAGCTTGAAACAGACTTTGCCACAACTTACTTATTTTGCAGGATATAGGTGTGTAGATATGTCCACAATAATTTAAGCTTCTGGTTTTGGGGTCATACATCTTCAAGAACAACATGACATCATCTGAAAAGAAAGACAAGTTAAAAAACATACAGTAACTCTGAAATAATGACTGATGAAAAGAGCTTGATCCAAACAAAGACACTGTTGCTAAAATGGTGGACAGCACGTCAAAGAAATAGCTTAAATGACCACAACTGGTGTTAAAAATTAAACTACTAGGGCCGCCCCGGTAGCTCACTGGTCAGAGCATGTACCATGCATCAAGGGTGAGTCCTTAATTAGGCTCATAACGAGGTTTCTTTGTTGTTAATTAGTCGCCCTTTTGTGCCAGGGAAACAAATAAATCTACAAAGATAAGCATCTCTGCCTTGTTGCATCTCTTTTGATCCAAGATGCAGAGTTGAACATCATCTCACTGTCAGTGTTGCTGCATGGAGTACTCAGTATGTGTGTGCGGAGGTTGGAAATAACCAACACAACATTAAGCCAGTACAAAATTGATGCGAAACAACAGATAAATATCGGCATCCATACTAAACACACAAAAATACGTTTTTAAATTTGGGGGCTACTTAAGCCACACAAAACCTAAACTTACACCTATGATATTATGTTCCTGAATGTTTCCTACAGTGTTAACAGTAACAGCCAAGTGATCATTCTAATAATTCAAGTAGCTGCGTGTCTGACTTTAACACAAAAAGAATGCAAAGCCAGTTTGAAACAAATAAAACCTTGACAATTAAAGGGAGGGATGATGTAGAGGTCATTGTACACTGACATTACTTTAGTACCTATAGAACCGATGAAATCACTGGGATCAATGAAATACCATTAATAAAAAAGTACCACAAAACATTAACACTGACAAAACTGACACTTAGCTGGATGAGGGTTGATGCGTGGAACTTACGGTCTTTGTCAAACTTGGGTAACGTGGCCCCACTGGCCGCCATCTCTGGATCCACGGTCTCCAGAAATATTGTCCAGGGGTTCTCGTTGTCGCTCAAGTCGATCATCTGAAATGCAAACGTGCACAAACGCTTTATATATGAGAGTCTAACATAGGACAGATTAGGGTACGCATTCAACAAAACACATATATATTAAGGGGTGGCTCAGTGACTCACAATCAAAATCACAATCAAAGATCCTGCTTAGATTCCTGAACTTGTTTTGAAACACTGCTGCACAGTTGCAACATTATAATATTTTATGCAAGTGACGTAATTCACTGTTTTCAGCGACTCAATAATCTTGATTGTGCTCTAAAAAACTCAATTCTACAAAGGACATCTGATGATGCAGTGGTAGCGTCTCGGCTACCACTACCAAAAGTAACAGGTTTTTCAAACACTTACCGACTTGTTGCAGTCAGCCTCGTAGTCGAGCATGGCGGGTCGCTTGGTTCCATTGCTCCGGGCCTGCATGGGCCACAGCCTCATCTGGTCCTGTGGGAAACCCTGCAGCAAATAAACAGGAGTGTTTAATTTTAGTTGTACTTATATTAAGATGAATGGAGATGTCAAAAAGGACTTAATATGACAAAAAGGTGGAAAGTAGCTAGCTTGATTTAGCTAGAAAAACTAAATCAAGCTGAAATTGAGAGAAGGGTATGAAAGGAGTTTACAGTAGAGAAGTGTCAAATCATCATGGTATACTTTGATTTGATCTCGAGTATCTCACCATGGTCTGGGAGAGGTTCTGGACAAACTCTTGCAGTGTAGAGCTCTTCAGGACCTTGAAGACTGTGTACTTCACCTTCTCCTCATCATACATGTCGTTGCCCTGATGACCACAGAACTGGTCCTCTGTCACCATCTGGCCAGAGGAGGAAGAGGACAGGAACAACATTAGTGACTGACAAAAACAAAACTGGACAAAGAACCAAGTTAGGAGAGAGAAACTAAAGCTGCAGGAGGACATTTGCACAAACCTTTTGCCCAAGGTGTCTGTTGGCTGCACCTCTTCATCTAACCACATCACTGTAGCTGCATTTTGTTTTGTCTTCAGGCAAAAGGCAATCACACATCTTTCTAATTGACACTTATTTGTTTCTCTTAACACCTCTCCAGAGCAAAGTAATAAGGAGAAATTAGCCTTTTGTCCTGACTTTATACATGACCAAAAAATAAAAGGCAGAGCAGCTGACATCTTTGAACAGGATAAACCTCTTATCTTTTAACTAGCCGTTTCCTCGTTATCACACTCTACTCTACTCTTGACCACAGTGTGACGACCACAGTGTGACTGCCACAGCTCAGCAAGAGTACATACATTCTTGTCTGCTGCTGACCGAGAAAACCTTGCAGAACCCTCTCTGTATGTGCCAATATAAAAGTACATCACAATAACAACCACAGGTCAACGTATTGCCTTAAAAGGCATACTAGGTATGGTTTTCCTAAAAAACAACTATGAAAACTCAATCATCACTTGTTATGACCCACTAGAAGTGTTTCTCGTGCATACACTTAAAGGGTAACTTGGGTATTTTTCAACCGGGACACCTTATTTTTGTGTCAAAATGACTAATGGTAACAACAAGTCTTTAATTTAGTTCAGCATTAAGGGAGAGCGCTGAAGCGAACAGCAGTGATCCTGGTTACAATGTAATCCATGCGGGCAATTGAGTCAAAATACATCCATTTAAAGTGCTTGTTTTTGCATTTGACTGGCTCAGATTGTTACTATAAGTGTCTGACATCATTATGAAAGGGAGCCTACAAAAAAAAAAGAATAATTTTCTCAACCTTTCACTTGTTCAGGTCTATAAAATCTCCTCTGTGGGAGCAGCACCCACAGGAACACAACCAGTCCTGCAAGCTTTGCAGCCTTGCGGCAGCTGGTTCACCCTCCTTGTCCACTGCCGGTCCTATTAGCTGACAATATTGGGACTGGAAGCTGAAAACATTATACATCATCCATCGTATCGATAAGGCAGCAAGTATTTGTTTTTGTGAAGTTGGAAGTTATTTATTCTCTGTGTTGAACAACGAGATTAGTGTGATGTTATACTGTGTTTAAACAACTGAACTAAACGACTACAACTAGGAAAATCTTTAGTTGTGGGCAGCCCCAACATCATCCGTATACTCAGCTCAAATAAATACAGGTGGCAATCGAATTCAAAAGACTCCTCCAAATCAGCAAAATATTCAGTAGTGTCACTGAAAATCTTTTAAATGAACACTAAGCTACACTTTTTGTACTCCAACACAACAAACTCTTCCAGCCAGCATTACTACGCTCACCTTTTCCATGATCTCACACACACACACAGTGGATCAGGTAAAAGCTGGTCAGTGGCAAAAAAATGCTCGTATGGATTATGTTGTACCCTGTTTTGCAGCCCCCTACATACTGGACCAAATTCAAAATTTGTTGTTTGCTTCAATTCCTCCGACACAAAAACATGGGAAAATAAGGTCCAGGTTGAAAAAATACCAAGTTACCCTGCAACATTTCCACCAAGCAGCAGGTTCATAAAATTTAACAGCCACCAAACTACTTTGTCTCTGCAAAGCATCACAGACTTAAGAGCTATTAAACAGCAGTCCCAGTTTCCTACCTGGACCTGCATGTAGAGGTGAGCCTCTTGGCGCTCCTTCCTCTTCTGTGCCTCCACCCTTTTCTCCTCCTGCAGACGCTCCACCAGCTGCTGGGGGATGTCCACGTCAGTCATTGGCTGGAGCACCTCGCCTGAGATACAGAGAGATGCAAGTGACAATTATAGAGCAGACAGAGTGCAATACAGTAACATTTGTGATTACTATAGTCACTAAGACAGTAAATGAGGGCAGCCATTGTGAGAAATTCAGTCACCAAATGACAAAGTGGAAACAGGAATTAAAACTTCCCACGCCCCTCATACATTCCTTATATTTATACAGTATTATACTTAAAGGCAGATTAACTGGAACAATTGAGGGGATCTTTCATGTGTTTATGGGACAGTCTCTAGCACCAGCTTTTGTTTAGTTTTGTCCAAAAAGACAGAAGGAGATGGAGTATGTTACTTACTGAGCTTGGACTCACGGATATAGACCAACATGTATGCGTTAGTGCAGTGGCGCACTGAGAGGTCATCGTCATGTCCACCATAGTTGTGCTCTATGGCCTCCTCCTTGGTGCACCGCGATACCACGTCATCATCAAACTTACACCACTGGAGAGAGCGAAAGAATGAGGGGGACAAGGTGGAGAGATAAGGGGGGGAGGACGGAGACGGGATAAAAAGAGAAAACCAGAGAGCACTTAAGACGACTATTTACATCAAGTCATCTTGACATGCTTTCGATCAACCCCAATGCCAACATGCAAATTAATAATGCTAAAAGTTTCCCTGATCATGTTATATTCTATTATCAATAAATGTCCCATTGTCCTCCTCTTAAAAGGATGACTAATACAGAGGTGCTCAACCAGTTGACCTTGTCTATCAATCACAAAATACATCACACTGCACTAGAGAGAGAGAGAGAGAGAGAGAGAGAGAGAGAGAGAGAGAGAGAGAGAGAGAGAGAGAGAGAGGAGTTCAGCAGGTGGCTGGGAGTGGTTAATGGGTGATGGGTGGCTGGGTGTGTGAAGCGAGGGAATTTTGATCTGCAACTACACAGCTAGATGCCACAAAATCCTACACACTGGACCTTTAACACTGGGAGTGAAAAAACAGACAATACAAGGACTGAACACAAGAACGATACCACATGCATCGTCAGCGGCAAAAGCTGGACTCAGTCAGTTCCTATTGTGTAGCTAGTTCAACACTGGTTTTGAACAGTCAGTTCATTTAACATTAAAGCAGCAACATGTAGCATAAAAACTATACAGTCCGTAAAACACACTCTTGATTGCATCAGTATTAAGTTGAGACTCATAACAACAAATCCTTGTAGTATGTTTAAGTGGTGAGATACCCTTCTGTAAAGTAGCTTATCTGACCATTACTTGTTAACTCTGAATCACCTTGTTTTTAACATTAGCAAATATTTCGTATCTTGGCTGTGGCATCCTTGTTATTTCTCTGAAACCAGTCTCTTAAACATGTTCTATGGACAAAATTTCATGCAAGTATAATTTATACATATAGCTCAGAGTTTCCGTTAGTGTATTGCAAACACGGCAGCCCGCCAGGCCTAAAGGCTCCGATGCACCGTCAATGTTGGCCCACAGGTGAGCGTATGTAGCCCTAGTTTTTGCAGTGTCTTCTGCACTTCTCCAGCCAACTGAGCATGTTGAATCGGCAGCAGAAGTGGGGAGAGAAACCTCTTTGATTGGCTGTTCAGCTCATTATTCTATACTGTTGATTTAAAATGATTTACTGACATTTCTAATGTGGTAAAACATTGTTTACCAAAAACAGATTGTAGTGGATTTTTTTTGTGTTTGTCAGTTCTTTAGTTGACCAGTGTATAATTCCACAATATCAAATGTGTACTCATCATGATGACAAAGTAGATCTCATATCTAAAGTTGAGCTCCCGTGTGTTAGTTTATCGCAAGTTATGACAAAAACTTCTACAAAATTAGAGCTAGTAGTGTAGAGCCCCAACCAAGCACACAGAATTTTTGGGTGAAAGGTGCATAAATAAAATTGTTCTCACTATTGGTTCCTTGACACTCACTTTGCCGTCCCCTTTCGGGTTAAGATAGACGACGTAGTGACCGCCATGGTTGTCCCCGCTGTGCACTAGCACTGCATGCAGGATGTAGTTGGCTGGGTCCTTGGAGTCTGGCTTCTGAAGGAACTCATCCAGGGGCAACTGATCAGGAAACTCAAACCTATTGAGGAAAGAGGAGGAAGAGAAGGAAGGAGAAGCAATGAGGATAGACAGACAACAACAACAAACAAACGATAGAGAGGCAGGGAGGGAGAGATTAGAGAAGATGGGAGATGGCAGGCAGGAGAAAATGGCACGAGGAAACAAGAAGAGAATGGGAGGGCAGAAATAAACATATGAAGAAGGGATGGGAAGTGTAGAATAAAAATAGGATTGAAAGAAAAGGGTCAAATATCAAGACGAGGAGAAGAGAGAAAGGAAGAGTTTAATGTGTGTCTACATATACAAAGCCCTCTGGGGGCCAGGTACTGATGGCAGCATCACAAGGATGACTCAGAGCCTGTTGAGACGCTACAGGGGAAAATCAACTATTCTGGATGGCTGCACGTGTGTGCGTGTGGTCTGAAAGTGATATTATCCCAGTGGATTGTTAAAACACAATTAGCTCCCACAGAGCTTTACATAGAATTATACGGCCTAAAGAAAAGAAGAAAAAAAAAAACACTCAATGATGACTCACTTTCTCACTGTCTTAGTGCAGGAGGTCAGGGCATGCTGTTCAGACAGTGCAGGCTCATGAGCCATTTCTGGAAATAGACTGCTTCTTTAACCTATGTTAACATGGACCAAGAGCGTCTCTAAAATTATGTCTTTGCGCCAGCCACTGACGCATTGTGTAAACATAATAAATAAAAATGTACATGCAAGTGTGTGAAAGTGAGAGAGTGGTGTGTTTGTTCTACCTGTCGTTAATCTTGATGTTTTGGTCAGTCTGTGGGTCATACATGAACCTCATCAGCTGCAGATGAAGGATTGGAGGGAAGGTAAGGAACTTCACTCCCTTTTCTGCTTCCTGCAGGACAAACAAACATGTCAGACATCTGGTCAGGACATCCCACAGACATTAATTATACAACCCTTAATGTTTACGCCACTAAGTCAGTTGTTCCCAATCTGGGGGTCCCCAAAGCTTCACAGGGGGTTTCAAAGGCCTTCTTGATTTTAAGGGGTGTAAGAAAACTTAAATATATACACAGTAGGCCTATATCTCAGTATTTCCTAAAATTCTGTTAACAAAACTAAATTAAGTTTGTTTGCTTAGAATGTATTGTTGTTAAAAAATAAGAAGTACACAATAGATAAATAGAATTGTATAAAAAGTTACTAAACCATCAGAAAACAATCAAAATTCATCCAAACAGCTCGTTTAACACAAACTTCCCAGTTATTGTGCTCGCTATTTGAGTTCATTCTACAGTTTATCAATTGTTGTGTAGTGTTAATAACCATAAAATGTGTAACTTAGTCAGGGGTCATCAGTTTACTTAATGATAGAAAAGGGGTCCCTTAGGGGAAAAAGGTTGGGAACCACGGCGTTAGGTAATTTCCTTTAACCAGACTTTTAACCCAAACACATTTTTCAAATCTCATGAAGGCACTTTAGCGTTATTATTATGCCTGCTCGTCTTCCATGCCAATACCAAGGTAGCATTCCTCAAGATTTGATTTCAGACCACGTAATCATGTATTTCACAGTGTTTTTTCAGATGTTACAGAAACAAACTGAAATGGAAAAACTAAAATACAATCAGAACAGCAACCATATCCAGCTTGTCGGCCAGATGCACCTCAGGTGTTTTGCAAAACCAGTATCTTATGTCTTAAATTCACAGCTGACGTTTCAGAAACAGTTTACGACCTACATACTAAAGTGTATTGTCTCACATTCAAATTGCACATTGTCTTGGCTTTATCAGTTAATGACAGACTTGGAAAAAAATGTTGGGTTCAGAATTAGCTTAAATATCAGCTGAGGTGTAGCAAAATAAATAAAACATAAAAATAAATGTAAGCAAACTAAAATAAAGTAGAACAAAATACATAAATTATTTAGATCCAGTCACTGTGAAGCCTCACCTGCAGGCCATGCTCTCCTGCGTCGTATTTGTTGTCTCCATCTAACTGCTCGGTTGCAACATAATCTTTGAAAGACTCGAAGACTGGAAATGAGCAGAAAGCACAGATGGCATCAAAAAAACATCCACATTGGTAACGAACTTCTAAATCTTTTCTCTGTTTGAGAAAAAAAAAAAAAACATGAAGTTGTGTTGATGTTGCTACTCACTGTTCTTTTTTCCTTTTATGCTAAGCTGGATGTCATAATAGTCCTCTATCCGCTCTGACCGGTAGTCCACATGCTTACACTGGATGTATGACTGGAGTGACACACACACACACACACAGTATGACATAATTGGCAAGTTAAAAATATTATTTCTTGATTTAACCTCATTCTATTCTTAAACTGACCTTGTTCGAGGCTACATCCTGTGTTAAGTTAGACTACTTCACATCACCACTATCTTAACAAAATCTGCAGCAGTATTTACATAATGCATACTTTGGCATTACTATGCTAAATAACACTGAAAACATTGACCTTCAACAAATAAACATCAATGGTTATTTGTCTTTTTGAACCGTAACTCAGGCTAGACTGATGAATTTTTTAACAAACACACAAAATGTGACCCTAACTATAAAGACGAAGCAGATGAGGAGAGGTACAGAGAGAGAAAACATACCACCATCTTTCCTCTGAAGAGCTTGGGAATGGTTCCCTCAACACAAGTGCCTTTCATTTTGTTCTCCACGTTGTCCAGGAGCTAGAACACAGGCACATCCACACACACACAGTCAGTAATTATTCAGCATGCATACATTTACACACCCACATTCTTTAAGAGAATATGAGAGAACTCACCACTCTGCACAGCTCCTGTACATCATGCTGCATGAAGCTATCTAGTGTTTCCCATCTACACAGAGGAATAAAAGCACAGCAAGATAGTTAGATACAGTACTCACAGATTCAACTAAAAATAATATTTAAGATAATATTAAAATGTTTGCTCTGCAAAGATCATCTGGCCCCAGCAGTGTCATATACTGTATTTTATAGTTACTTCACACTGTTGATCTTGTTATTCAAACTAAGAAATCCCAAAAAGAAAATATAGAGAAAAAGCTATAAGCAAACCACTGAGCCAAAAACATTAAATACTCATCTCACTAATCATTCTGGCCTCCATCTGACTAACTTTAAGTCAAAGGATAGGTGAGAGCTATCAATAACACAGAAGTCTACCCTACCCGAAGGACTTGGTGAGTTTCTTGGTGCCGACGGGTTTATCGCTGTGTTGCAGCTCGTAGAAAACCCTCTGCAGTGCCAGGGGAACGCTCTTGGAGGAGTCATCTCCCTCTGTGGGCATCATGTACACGGCCTGGGAAGAGGGTCAGGAGGATTCACACAAGCATTAGGAATTTTAGAAAGTAACCCTTATAGATTGAAGCTACTAATATTCACTGTTTCGTGAAGACATTTTCTATATTTAAACTGTTATTTTCATGACTTTTTTCAGCGGTCCTGCTGGAAAACCCTATGAAACAGCATCAAGACTATGGTGAATGAGAGGGCCTCAGTGAAACAAAATGATAGTGTTAACAGTGCTGCAAGAAGAATCAGCAGATGTTACAGAAGAACGTTAATAAACAAAATAGGTACTCATACTGATAGGGGGAGGAGAGTCACACAGAGTCGATATAAACCACAGATGCAGGTTGCGACTTTCATAATACATTTTAAAATTTAGTGTACATTTGAAGGCTTTTAATACTTGCGACACATCAACATTTGGACAAAAGATACTAACACTGAACTGGAGCTCTAGTGCACACATTTACAAATGCAGTTATGGGTGTCACAAGAACTGGTACTTCGGTACCAGATTGCTACCAAAATTATGAAAATATGATAATCGTTTTTTCTGCAGCACCATAGGGTGCTGAGGATGCGATTCTTGCGGAACTGGCGGGGCAGCGTACATGGCTACAAATACTGTAGTCGGCTGTTAACTCCCACAGGAAGAAGATGATTTAGAAGTTGGTGACAAATGCAGCTGTAAAAGTGATTTACTAGTGAAACTTTGTGCACAGTGCTCATCAACTCTCTCCTCTGTGTGTGTGTGTATGTGTGAGCTCTGAGACTGAGTTCTGAGACTGAGTTCCTGGTCAGAGAGCGGTGGAGAGCCGCATACTCCCCCATACCACTGCAAGTGCATCAAAAAGCAAATAAGAGTAATTAATGTAATCCACGCAAAAGATGTACAGATGGGGAAAATAAACACTCAGCAGGATACAGCTCATCCAGGTAAAGGCTGCACCAAAGCAACAGACACTGCAGGACACTTTAAAAGGGAGAAAGAAATTCCCTCCAGACAGTGACAAGATCAAAAAAGATTACAGAGAGAATCTTTATAGCTTGGTTGCAGGCAATGTTATTCTTAAGGCATTGGAGAGCTATTTGCCTGTATTATTAAGGAAAATATAAGTATTGGATCAGGACTTGGTATCAGTAGATATTAAATTGGGATCAGGGGACACTGAATGGTGGAATCGAACTGGTATCAAGAATAGCAGAATTTTACTGTTATTGGCATCAACTACTAAATTTCTGTTATCGTGAAATCCTTACATGCAATACACATCTTTAGTGGCTCAGCTTAAGCCATTGCACTAAACTAACATGCAAAGATAAAACCATACCCGACGTAGCTGGTTGGTGAAGAAGAGAGTCTGTAGCAGGCTATTCATGTAGCAGGTAGCTCCTTGATTCTTCAGTCCAACATAGCCTGTGTGTTTCTTAGAGTCCCAGCTGTTTACAGAGAGAAAGTTGGTTATAATTTATGAAACCTCATCGGAGAAATGAAACCTGGGAACACTGAAGAAAACACAAGCCCGAGAGAAAAAAAACCCTGAGAAAAGAGCTACTTACGCCACTCCATGTGGGGCATCTGCCTGGACATAGACTTCAAAGGTGACTTTGTCATCATCAACGAAGCCCCTCTCTGGATCAGTCACATCCTGAAACACAACCAAACCACCAAAACGGTTAATATCAATACAAATGGGTAGAAGTAAAAGCCTTTACTTACATTGAGCAAATGGCATTATGCAGCACAAAAATTTAATGGCTCTGTCAGCACAGCCTCTTTTATCCACCCAATCAACAAACAAATGTGTCCTCTTCAGCAAAAAGCCAGTGTTTCTTTGGTGGTTCTTGTCCAATCTGAAAAACGTATCTGGCTATCAATCTCTCTATTAAAGCAAGAAATCTCTCTCTGTCTGTGTCTGTCTGTGTGTGTCTGTGTCTCAAATATCTCTGCAGATCAGGATCAGACTGACCTGAGAGTTTCAACATGGCTGCTGTGTGGTTTAAGGGTGTGCAACATCATCTTTGTTTGCACTACAAAGAAACTGTTAATAAATTATTTCATAAATTATTTACGAATTCCGCTAGCATTGTCAACCATAGCCACGTGCGCACCAGAGCCAATCACTGCAGAGCCCACCCCCAAAACACACCTTAAGAAACACGCTGATCTATACCTGCAGTGGCACGAGCGGCTTTATACCTGCAGCGGATTTTGCCGGCTGTTCGGTCCCGTTCTGTGCATTCACAAATCTTCAAACACAACCTCATTTGGCCATCCATGAAAAAGCTACTTAACCTCCCACGTTTCTATAGCAATACATACTTCCTACGGGCACTGCACTAGTAATAATAATACTATTTAAAAGTCATCGGTTTCTGTACTTACACTCCAGGACATGAAATTGGAAAAGCCCCAATCATTCTCTTTGTGGAAGAACAGGTGACTGATTCTGCGGCTGAAGGACTTCTCGTCGTCTTTGTAGTTGATAATCTTCAGCATGGCCTGTGCATGGCATGACCATGACCTGAAACACCAAGAACAGGATTCAGAAATCTGTAAAGGATATCTTAACATTGTGAGACAGGACATTTTTTATTACCATATTCTCATGAACAACCATACGTCTTTGAATAAATTCTGGTATACGTATCACGTGGTGTGTATTTTGATAAAGATCTGGCTCTAGTAGCAGATTTAACATACTATATTATTGGGGAACTGTGCATGCATAGCGGGCAAATCATCAGAGTGCTATCTAATTTAGATTCTGTTGAGGTTAATGAGGAAATATAAACTCCATCCTGTGTTTCACATAGTGTAATTAATGTCAGGCTAGCTCAAGAAAATTCACAGCCAGTAAGTTCTGTACACATTTCAACAATGTATTAAGCAGTTGTTTCCTTTTTTAAAGCGATTAAGACTGATTTATTATTGTTAAAACAAAAGACCATGTTAGTCAACTGTGACTTTATTGTGTAGCAACAACCTGTGGTAAACGGTGATTCTATCAGTAAAAAGCATTAATCAGTGGGGGGATTACAGGGTGACAGGGCCTTAACAGCCCATTTTACTTCCTTTCATGTTTCTTGGTTCAACTTTGATGAATACCTTTGACCGAAACTGAGGTATCCAAAGTACTTGATGCAAATTAAAGATTAATTTCAAAACACGAAAGTATTCACCCCACTTACTAATACACACCAAAATCGTCATCTGTGCAGTCCAGCGTTTTTAGAAATCGCATTATAAATTGAATGGAGATACTCTGCTTTTAATCAACCTATGACAAGATATTAATCAGATGCAAGTGCGTGTTACCCAAATATTCCTTGCAGTACAGTGATGTAAATATTCTTTTAAATGGCTGCAAACCATAAGGCCTGATTTTGTGTCGTGGAAACATAGTGGTGATGAGGGAATATCTTCCATCTTGAAATTGTTGTTTTTTTCTTCCAGGTGCAGAATCATTGTGAATTGATGCAAGATATGTATATATGTAGGCTTTGTTGTTAAGTTTAGAGATGGACCCTACCCCTGTTTATTTTTTACTTTTGCTTACATTCTTTTCCTCCCCCCCCCCCACCAGCGCTGTGCTTTGTGTCCGGTTGGCACGTATGTATTACTTTTGTTTACATGTACTCTCTAAAAAACCTAATAAAAAGTAAATACAAAAATAATTGCACTGAACCTCCAAAAAGGAAGCGGCCCTGCCCATCAAATGTCTTATGGCAGTTTTGAAGGAGCTTCCGGGTCCCATGGCTAAGAGGAAGTTGAGCTTTTTGCCCATCGAACTACATGCAACGTTTCACATAATCCATGGGCCGCACAGAAACACACCATGTCACATATAAAGCATGGTGGTGGGATGCTTAACAGGCCCTGGTAGGCTTTTATATCTCGATAATAAATGAAAATGTAATCTGTACTCTACACTAATTTGCAGAGATTGTTTGACATCAACATGAAAGAGTCTTTCAGTGTAAAAACAGAGTTATGTTAACTGTGACTCAAGGTTATAAAACAGAGAAAAGTGGGGAGGCAGTAATTATATAAGCACCATTATGTCAAGATTTTACTGTAGTATATGTCCTAAAATAAGTATAGTCTAACTTAACATAAAGTGTCATTCAGCAAAACCGGTAAGGAGGTATAAACATACTTATTCAGCGCTAATGAGATATGTCTACACTGACTTGAACAGCAGTTTTGTGAAAGGTGGCCTCTTAAAATGTATTATCGTTGAATGTTATTCAATGTTAGAAAACACTATTTCTGTATGTTTGACGGGACCATCAAAGTTTTCTGGTGTATGCTTCTGTGTGTTGGCAAAGTCCCCCATAATCCCTCGTCCCACCAAAGACACTTACGTGGAGTCTGACTCTGCGTTACACTGCAGGAAGAAGCCCACACTCTTCTGGTGTGGCCGGTCAGGATAGAAGCGCGGCATCACCATTATCTTCCATGGAAGGTTCCGGACAAAGCAGGACGGGCTGAGCACTGACTCACTCAGGCGGCTAAAGCGTTCTACTACAAAGCGGAAAGTCGCCTCTGACCGCCAACTGGTGTCTGTGGAAAGATTGAGGATACAAGAAAAAAGGTGACAGGTTAGATTCCGGACAGAGAACCAGTTTCCTCTACTGTTCACTGACAAGACCCGATGTAACTGGTCTGTGGATATAACTTTTTTCAAAACCTACATGACACTAACAACTCTACAGAGTCACTCATAAGATGACACTAAACCAGGATCATTGCTTATATCACAGCACAATTATCAAAACAAGCAAAAGTGTTAATGGTTTGCAAGCGTGTTTGTGCACGTCGTCCTTACCGTCCTCCATGTCCTCCTCTGTGTTGTTGTGTCCATCTGCCATGGCCACGTTACCATTGATCACTGGGTTGGCCGGGATTCTTGGAGGGTCGTCTGTGTCCCCAGCTGTACAAAGAAAGAAAAAAATATGAAATGACTGTATGGATGGCATGGTAAAGACCTTTAGTCAACTGGAAGAAAGCTTGCTGTAGCCTCTTTGTTGCTAACTGTGACTTCAGCAGGTCAGAAATTAGTCTACCATAATTAATAAAATAGAGTATCAGAAGCTAAAAAGAAAAAAATATCACAGACAAGGCTTCCTCTCATATTAGAAGTAGTTTTCATTAATGTTTACCAGTCATGATCGAGCAACAGCAATAACCATTTGAAACTAAAAGCTGTGCCTACAATAGACAATCCGCTTTTTACTACTGCTGAATCATTTTATTTCTAAAAAATGTGAATATAAACATCAGTGCAACTTATATTCTTACAATACTTTTTCTAACTTAGTATCATCCTTAGGTAATGGAAAATTTGAGGGAAGATTAATCACGTTCTTATGAGTCTTATTTTTCCTAGTTGCTTTGAATAGATCCTTTGAAAAGAAGTCTGAGCAGTTTAACTTTTAAAAACAAAAACAAAAAAGTAATTCTGCAACTACTGTCTCTCTTCTTTATTTCCTGTATCTCCAGACAGTGCTCCTTCCTTTCCCCTTTCATACATTTCACTGGGAAAACCCTGCTGAGACAGCATGACAAGTCTTCTTTTCTGGTCTGTGTGTCTGAGCGAGGGCAAGCGAGAGAGAGAGAATGTGTGTGTGCAACAAAGACCATGCAACATTACAGTAGGCTGGGTAATTATGGACACAATGCAGGATTAAGCTGCAAGTCATCGCTCAAACAAAAACACACGCACAGAGGACAACAATTATCCCAGCCGAATAATGAGACGGCTCGATGCACAGTCTCATCTATCAAAACACACTGATGACAGAAACAGGAGCTTTGAGTAGACTTCAAGGAGAGAGTGAAATCTGCCTGTATCCTGTGATAATAACAATGGTGCTGCAGAAGCCAGTCTTGAGAGTAACGACAGCATTGATACAAACACGCATGTCTCCAAATGTGTTGATGTGTGGGTCTGTCTCTTACACTGTATTTCATGTCTATCTGTGTTTCCTGTCTTCCTCCGAGGCAACAGACGCAGCGGTGTCAGCTAGGTGTGTGTGTGTCTCCAGGTAACCTTACTGACCAAGTCCTCCAGAAGGACTGACCTCGATTCCTCAAGTGGATTACACCCTGCTAATGGGGTCTGTCAGTCAACTCCGTGACAACTTCTTGTCCCGCCCACTGTGTCAGTATATCCTGAAACCTTTGAGAAGTACATGCTAATGGATCAGTCTCTGAAATCTGCACGAGCTGGAGCTGGATGTAGAATTCCATATTGGACAAAACGTCACCACGGCTTACTGTAGAGCTTACTGTCACTTAAACTACGCAGATGCCTGGAAGGGGAAAGTCACAAGCATCTCAATAGACTGATTTATTATTCATAAATATATTTTTTTCCATTATTGCGGTTATTGATTTGAATACCTGCTATGGTTGCACTACAACAGTAACTGTTAATAAAAAAAAAAAATCACAAATGCATCTTTCCATTCAAGTCAGAAGTGCACACGAAAGTATTATAATCTCTCCTAATGCTCCAGTCTCTGGACTGAAAACAGCAAATACGTTATTTTAATCGTCAAGAAAAAAAAACTCCTGAGACATGAAGAAGCAATGACTGAAAAATGATATTATGATGCATCAGACCACACTTTTCTACTTTCTGAATTTTGACAGAAAACAGTTAAAATTGTAACGTATGGACAATCCCTAAGATCATAAAGAACAAATAATACCATTAAACGAAACATTGATTTCAATAACAGATATTTACGAGCATGCTAATCTACACCTACTAGACCTATGGGATTTATAACAAAATGTATATTTTGAGAAATGGCATAATATTTATTTTCTGCTCATTCCTGTAATTTTTGGACAGCCATTACCGGCATTAATAATTGTCGCCTAATTGTGTGGCACCTACCGCCTGGATTCCTAGTAATACTGCTGTAGCAAAACCGATAAAAAAAATGACTCAGATATGCTGAGCACATGATGGATTAATGCCACAGCAACTGTATGAAGCATCATACCATAAAGAAAATGTGGTAAGGATCCTGGAAAAAGTGAGGAGGAGTTTATTTTGTCAACTTGTTTTCACTATCCTTGTAAGGCTGCAGTGAACTGGGAGAGAACCCCGAAAGGGTGAACCAGCAAGAAAGGGGTGAGGATGTCTAGTGAGTGCACCTGCTACTAGTAAGACAAGTGCTAAAAAATAACGACTAAAACAAAGCAGATGCCAGCTGAGGCTGAGGCTGAGTCTACTTGCTTATGTCTGCAATTAAATAAGACGTGCTTTATATTGCATGTTGCCGAATAACAAGCAACAATGTGTGTCTGTGAACAGATAATAAAATCACTAGGACTAAATGACGCAGTGATGCTGAGGGCTCCCACAAGCCTCTACTCTGTCCAAAGTTGACATCGGTAAAACTTAATAAGAATGACGGTACGGCGGGAGTTTGTTTGTGTGTTTAACGCTTGATACACGCTACTAAGAGAGGTGGTCCTGACTCCAAACCTGGCTAACAAAAACACAGATCATTAAAAATGGCGAGCTCCATGCCGTTTGGTCTTCCATACAATGAAGCAGCAAATCCCCGCGCTGCCCCAGTGCGGGCCTGGCTTACCGCAGCGGCGACTACCGTTACTTGCCAGCACTGCCACACGTTTCACACAACACACTGTCAAACATCAGCATATCGTTTAACAAACAACTCAACCAAAGCATCGTTTACATTCAGCGCTTCAGATTGTAGTATGTTCTTCTGGAAGGGCTAAACGGGTTGCACCACAGTCAATTCAGCAAATCACGATTGACGCATCTGCGTTAGCTCCCTAGCTATCTAGCAAACACTTAACGTTAGCCACAGATTCAACTGCTGCAGGCCGTTATTAGCTAACATTAGCTGAAATCACTAGTACCAGCTAACAAGCTAAGATTGATACTAGAGAAAAAATATCACCCACAGTGGGTACGGCAGCCATTAGAAACAAGTGGGGGGGAAAATAAAGATTACGTGAGGGAGATAATCAAGGCCTAACATTCGTGCAATACCCAGATTGAACGTTGCAAAATACAAGCCACCATTTTGGGACGCCACACACCCCCTCCGCGAGCATTAGCTCATCAGCTAACTAGCATGCTAGCCAGTGAATAAACGTAAAGAAGTGGGCCTTCGAGGCTAATTGATTAGCATACAATTAGCTGCCCCGCTAGCGATCTACATTACGCTTTTCCAGCTTAATGGACACATACGGCAATTAAACCGGTAGCTGCAGTGGCCCGCACTAAACGTATTTACAACCAACATTAACCAGTCAAATGTATTCGGGGGGCAAACTGAGTGAGTTTACTCTGTAGTTATTAACCGATATCGTTTCTTTACAGGCCCACATTTAACGTACAAGCCATCAGACACGATGCTAACACACACACACACACACACACACACATTATCTATATTAGAGAGGCTAGTGTAACGTTACATGTCGGACCGTCATTAAATGTCTGTGGTTCAACGCGATCAGTGAGAGTAGAAAAGCTGCGGTCACTATACTCACGGAATAACTAACTTTGATGAAGGACGCAGGTGCCGATAACTGTCAAAATCATCCCAGAGCCCACAGTGAAGTCAACGTAGAGAGATTAATTCACCTAGCGATGGTTCCATGTTATTTACGGGACTAACAGTCGGACTGTTTACAAACATTTCAATGATCAACAATAAACGGGGCCTGGAGTTCCGCGGCTGCGTGTGGATTGAAGAGCGGCGATGATTTGACAAAGTGCATCCGAGAACTTGTTACAGCAGACGGACGAACGGAACCGGGACCGTGTATTTAGAAAATACGGTAGCCAGTCCGAATGAATGATTTGTGTGGCTAATCTTTCTTAACAGTGTGGACGGGCAGCTCATTTTGGTGTTATTTTGAAAGCCGGGGGAATATTGCAGGCACACGGAGACAAACACAAGGTCCATTCGCTTATAACGCAAAATGAGGTCAGCTCCACACAAGTAATGCTGCAACGGACGCACAATCAGCAAAAAAAAAAAAAAAAAAAAAAAAAAAAATGCAACCCGGCTATCCTAGCTAGCTTCGGGGCCTTCGTGTTTACTGTAAAGTTGAGCTCGGCTTGCACAAATAAAACTTTATGCATTTCTCGTGCAACTGTTAATTTATGAAGAAAATAAATAAAGTACTGTATCGTGTCCGTGGACCCTTCTTGGGACCATTACTTACCTTCCATCTCCATGTCCTCTGGTTCGCTGAGCTGCTGCTCGCCGGCTTTCTGTTGCTGCTGCTGCTGCTGCTGCTGCGTGTGGTGATGGTGGTGGTTCATGTTGGCAGCTGTTGTTGTGGTAGTGATGCGGGGCTCCCTGCTATCTCGGTTACCCTCGACCTTGTCCAGGGTCGGCTCGGTGGGGAACCGGGTTCTGGACTGCTGGTGAGGTGTGGTAGGATGCGGAGGTGGAGTGGACAGGTCGAGCCTCGGCGGCCGGGCCTGCTCTGTTGCGACCTCGGCCTTGTCCGCTGTCAGCGCCGGGGAGTGAGGAGGGGGAGCGGGTAGAGAAACGCGGACGTATTTGCTCGCTATTCGCCCAATCTCGGCGCCTGTGGTGGGTGCGAGTCGCTGGCTGACGGCGGAGGGGGAGGTGGGATGGATGGACCGGGGCTCCAAGGGGGGGGAGGCCCGCTGAAATTAGCTAAATCAATCCGGCTCTACCCCGGGAAATGTGGGGTAATAAGACAACGCAGAGCACAACCTGCACCGTGAGGAACAAATACCCTGTTTATAGCTAGCGTTAAGCTACCTGACACTAGGCAGCCAACTGCTAATATAGGTACAACAACAATGAAAACAAAGGCTCATTTGATATAGACACACATTCAACAACTTTGCCTGCGATATCCCCAGTCCGTGTGCTCCTCCGATTGTCCCTCGTCTGGGGGAGAGCGGAGGAAAAAGCTATCCATTCAAAGCAGTTTCCAATACGGAATAGCACTAATGTTGATTTGGAAGTTCGCGGAGACGAGAGTTGCCACGGCCCGACATAAACCAATTCCCCCAAACCGCCCCTAACACGATAAACGACGAAACGCGGCACCTCGTTGCATGTCTAGCTAACCCCTTGTTTCTAGTGAGGAATGTGCCCGGTCATACAACGTTAGCCGTGAGCTGTGTGGCTCTCAACCCGCTCCTCCCGTGGTTTGTGATGTGTTGAGTCTGAGGTAAAACTCAAAATGGCGGTCGCGCTCTTCTCTGAAATGTCACATCCGCATGGAGATCCAAACACTGGCCCATCCCCAGCAGCCAGGTTCACATGCATGTTAAACCTTAGGGATCAGGCGTGTGCGACTGATACACCGGAGGGGAAATATATAAATATAAGTAATGATAACAGTTACTAGATTAATGGAAATTACAAGATGGGCAATGCAGGGCTAGGGCATACTGGTGACTGCACGTTGCACTCGGGCCCCAGTCACTAATTGTGATTGATCGGGAGAGAAACATCTTTGTTTGAATGTGGACATAAACTAAAGTATTGAAATAAGTAAATACGTTTAATCAGTTATTTTTATTTGTAAGTCCTCGTAGTTTTTTTTTTCTCCAGCAAAGTGCAAAAAATGATTAATAAATAAATAAATAAATTGAATGAAAAACACATGAGCACATATGCATTGTATGAGTAAGACTAATCATATCACACCATTAACAGGCGGCCTTTACTGTTATAAGGTTATTCAAGTAAAGCGTTAATGCAGTGTGATACAGCCTGATGCTCTTCAAGTTAGTCTGTGTGTCTCAAAAGTTTCACAGGGTTTGTCCTGGTGGTGTCTCTGCTGGGCCTCTTTTTGCAGCAAAATACTTAATTTAAGGTTTGATTAAAGTATTGTAATTTACAGAAAAGACGCCAAAATTAAAGGTACTAATTCAGATCACACACATAAAAAAATCCCTGAATTATTTATCCAAAAAGAAATAGCCTGCAATCACAACAGATTAAATGCACTGTCACTATACTGTGGAGAAATTTCCATTTTACAATATTTTGTATTCATTAAATAAACAGCCTACACACTTAAAAAAGCAAAACAAATCATAATCATATTGCGTCAATACAAACTGCCATGCAAAACTGTAAATCAATTACAACAATACTTTTTACTCAGCACATTTTACTCACTGAAGGACAACCTACGTCCAATCATGAATTATCCCTTTATCAAGGTAGTGTCCCTACTACTACTTAGCTGGTCCATATCTGCAGTGCTGAAACCAGACGGTCCGTGGCTGCACAGACAGACAAGCCTTCAGATTTTAAGTAAATGGCCCCATCCAGTGGAGAAAAGACAGCACTATACTGGGACTTGGCCTTAGACAGCGTCGCAGTTGCGCTTTTTCTGACTGACTCACTCTCGTTTATAATCTCATTTTATGTTCCTTTATGTTCATTATTAAAACATTGTTGTTGGTTTTTTTTTTACAACTTAACATTTCATGGATTTCTCATGAGTTTATTGTCTCATATATGGAGGTCTCACAGTTGTCAGATGTTATAGTTTTGCTTAAACTTTATATGATTAGTAAAGTCTTTTTCTAGCATGTAGGTTATGAATCAACTAAAGGGGGCAATAAGTTCACATAAGATACTAATAATAATGATACACTCTATTTATTAGGGACTTTTAAAAACACACATTACATTATGTTAAATTATGCTATGTATAATATTTTTTTATTATTATTATTATTATTATTATTCTAACAGCGATTTTTCGTGACAAAACTTGCTCTCTCTCTCTTCCAAGCTTCAGTAGATGGGGTATTTTCACTGAGGTTCTTTTGTGTCAGTGCGGTGACGGACGTGTCAGAAAGCCAATGAAAGTCTAAGAAAAGACTTGAAGCCCACCCTGCAGTGCCCATGTCGCCAATTGTTGTTCACATCTAGTGTGATGGGCGGGATTAAGCGCATAACACGATAGTCTGCGATGTATATATCCCGACGTCGGCAACTAGGAAAAATAGTTAGCTAAGCTTATCTCCACAGATGGTGGCAATAGGGAGTAGTGTTATATTGTAGTGCGAAATAGTAAAACGCTAACAGTATTCATGAATTCGCTCACATAATTCTTCGTACACTGTCCAGATAATAACCTCTTAACAAATTAAAAGCGCATTTTCATCGAGTTTCGGTGCATTAAATGGAGGAGAAGAAGGAAGACGGAGACTCGGAGATACAGGAACACGGACCCGAGCACTGGTTCTCAAAATGGGAGCGGCAGTGTTTGGCCGAAGCGGAGCAAAGGGAGCCGAGCGAGGAGGAGGCCGACAACGACCAGGATAAACTGTGGCATCTCTTCCAGAACTCCGCCACTGCTGTGGCACAGTTATACAAAGGTTCAAAACAGCGCTTTCTGTTCGCTCGCTCGGCTAACGATACTTACATTGCTAGTATGCATTTGGCTGGTTGGTTAGCAACCTGGCTACTTACTGCGCGTTACTGTGAACTAACGTTAGCGTCGGTGTCGGCAGGATGCTAACGTTAGCTCACGTTAGCTCGCTGGCCAGTACTGAGTAACGTTTACAGCTGATTTTGCAATGCTAAATTTAGCTAGCTTGTGTTAGCATGTGACAAAAAATTAGTTATGAACTTGAGTCTGGTGTTGTACACTTGTTTATGTTGTTAAACAACCGTGGCCAGTTTGACGGACACGGTTTAAAGTAGGTTAAGTTAACGTGCATTTCTTTGTCAGTAAGCTAGCTTGTTGACACCAAGTTAGACCAGCAGCGGATAGCTAACGTAACGTTAGCCAGGCTAGTTACAAAATGGCGATGGTAACAACAATCGTAGCTACGCGACATTCCCAGATGACAGTCTCTTGTATACTGTCTGTCAGTGTAACCATCTGTTATACTGGACGCGATTGGGGTTTGAAGTGTGCTGTAAAGTTAACAACACAGAAGTGTACGTTTGCTTTTAAACGCCCGGTTTGCTGCTGAGTGAGCAGTTTGTTTAGCAACGCGTAGCCAGCGTTATAATCACAAAATGGCGAGGATAGTATTGGTTCGCTGTGGAAATATTGGTTTGTCTACAATCTGCTATTGCTGTGGTGTTTTCAGACATAATAGATTCTTGCCCAAATTGACAGAGCTTCACTTGTTAAGTTCCCCCATGTTTGGCATGTATGTTTTGACATGGCTTTGCAACTTTACTGCTGAGAGGGCAGTTAAGTTGGTGTGTCGGTGCTTTCTTAACAAGTTGCTGCCAAGCTGGCCATCTAGCGCTAGCTGGCAGTTATTTTTATGCCAAACCCTGTTCATGCTATTGTAGATGCAAGACAAAATGGCGAGTTAAAAAAAAAAAAAAAGATCTTCACTTCACAAACCTTCAACCCTGTAATCACCAAGCTGTCGTGCCTGTCTGATGTTTTGTTGTCACAATTAATCAAGGGTGCTTGCTGTTAAATGCTATACATGTATACAAACCAAATATATTTTCCCTTTTTCCTCCCATAGACAGAGTATGCCATCAGCAGGGCCTGTCATTGTGGGTGCCATTTCAGAACTCTGCTACAGCAGTAACCAACCTCTACAAAGGTATTTAACCACTTCACTATTCTCTCCGTACTTGTGCTTTTGAGCTTGATTTATTGATCTGCCAACTACTTCACCTACAGTTGTTGTTGTTGTTCTTCATTCCATCAGTATGGGCCATAGTTGTTAATGATTGTACTTGGAAAAGATAGACATGTTTTTATTGACAGTCCAATCCAACAAGTGGTAAACAAACTATTATCAGCTCCATATTGACCTTTCCGTCACAGGGCATGTAGGTTTTTGTATGTCAGTCAAAGACATGCTCATTGTGGGGTTAAACTTGTTGTCATGAACACACTAGCAAAACAGATGTTTGCCGTTATAACAATGAACTTGCACTGGACTTGACTCTTAGTTTGTCAGTCTACCTACCCAAAGTGGACAGAAGATTCCACAGTAGAGTAGTGCTAACAAGGGGTGAGTAGTTGGCAACCTCTGGAAGAAATGTGCTGTTGATTTAAAAGCTGCCAGTTGTATGGGTTATTGATAAAGGTACCATTCACATTTGCTTGGCTTTGGGATATATAATGAAAGGTGATGTATTTTTTTATTATTTCTTGGATTTCTTCCACCATTGCAGAGAGTGTGGAGGCCCATCAGAGAAGCTTCGATCGGGGCATTCAGATAGGCCACCAACGCCGTAATAAGGTGGGTCTTCCTCTGTTGTGAGGCACTTCCATTCTGTGGTATCTGGACAGATTAATATTATTACACCCCCCTGTCATTATTCTTGGACATTTAGATGCTTACAGACCACATTAGGTTTATACATCAGGGGTGTTTTAAGGGGGAAAAGAATGCATCAGCGTTTGTTAATAAATTTTAACTTGTATTGGATTGCAGGACATGTTGGCCTGGGTGAAAAAGCGCCGGCGAACCATCCGGAGGGAGGATCTTATAAGCTTTCTGTGCGGCAAAGCACCACCACACAGGAGTAGCAGGGCCAATCCTCGGCTGGCCATGGTGGCCCCCAGCCGGGCTAATTCACCAGCTGAGACTGGCTCATCTGTGGAGGCAGACCTTCAGCCCTTCAGGGAGGCCATAGCACTGCATGGTGAGGACACTTATGTGCAAGCCTGGCTCACCGCGTACACACCGGTAGTCATTCTAGCCAACTAATCAGAAACGTGATTTACAACCCTGGAGGCAGCTACATTGTGTCACTGCTTGTCCTTTAAGCCAGTATAGAGGAACACTTGTTGTCTGTTTTTGTGTGGTAAAGTTCACACTTAAGATTCTTCAAAGGGTGGGTGGGACCGACTGATTCCACAAATTTAATAGATTCACGGTTTGGCAGGGTATTATAGTGATTGTGAGATAAGGTATTTCATATAAAGAAAAAAGGTTAAAAGTAGGGATGCACCGTTCCACATTTTTTTTACTTCCGATCCGATACTATTCCGATACCAGAGCTCTCTTTTCTTTTAATATTATTATTATCATTATTGATTTTATATGAGATAATATGAATAAACTCCTCAACGGCAAGTATGATATGTACGTATGTATGCATGTATGTCCCAAAAGGCAACTTGAGGCAAGTATAAGGTCAGAAAAGGAAGTCAGAAAAACAGGAAATCCTGTTAACGGGAAAAATCCCATTCTGAAAACAAATATGCAACTGTAAGGGTTTCAAATTGATTGTCATGTCAATATTTATTAAATTCCCAAAATGTCAAAATATAAGAAATATAAGAAAAGTACAATAAGTGTAAACATCTTACACACACACTATCAATAAAACAGTGTGCATCTGAACAGCACAAATCAAGTACACTGGCTCTTGTAGCATCAACAAATCAAGGTTTTAAAATGTAAATTATCTGAAATATAAGAAAAGTGCAATAACTGTAAACATCTAGAGCGCGCACACACACACACACGGTAATCCCTTTAGCTTTCATGTTGTCTGCCTGGAGTTTACCTTGTTTTTGGAATGACTCCAGAAGTGATTCCTGACAGCTCGCCTAAAACATCCTCGTGCTCTTTTGCGTGTTGCTTTTTTTAAATGTTTGATTGCGTTCGTAGTGTTGCACAACGCGAGGGAGCTTCCGCGTCTCTGAATTACGGCTTTGCAAACATTGCATTTTGCTGTCTTGCTCTGCTGTGTTTCCAGTGTAAAGTATTTCCTCACAGCGGACATGTTGGCTAGCCACAATGCTGCTCAATGCGATCCTGCTAGTTGGCTCATTGATATCGGAAATCTGCGCAGGTTGGATCGGGAAATTCCGATACATGAATTCGCTGGTATCGGTCCCGATACTGGATCGGATCGGCCCCATCCCTAGTTAAAAGTCAAATCATTTTATTTAAATTACACATTTAGAAACAACAAAAGATATATGGAGATGCAAATGTTTATGTATTTGTTGGTATTTCTGTTGGGCTGTCAGCGCAACTGAATATTCAGAACTTTATCTGAAGGTACCCACATTTTAAAGGGGCCATTCTAGGGTGTTGCTGAGGTTAGGGTGGATGATGTTAGGCATTTGGTGGTTTAGGTTACAGACACAGAAGTTCAGTCTGTGTCAGGAGGTTTCAGTGTGTCTCCTTTCTCGGTTATCAGATATCTTTTGCATTTCACCACCAGCGTGTCTGTGACTGTGTGTGTGTCTGTGTGTCTGTGTGTGTGTGTGTGTGTGTGTGTGTGTGTGTGTGTGTGGTTGGGAAAAAAAAATCATTTTGATTTACATGGACAAATTGAATTTCACATTTCTGTTGACTCTCTGTCACACATTTTTGTTCAGTGTTATAACACATAGAAACTTTCATATATTTTTAACAAATCTGTAGCACAAAATCAGTTGTGCATTTTTATAATCTCACTACTGTAGTGAAGACCAATGTGAAAAGCTTTTGTCTGTTGGATTAAAATGAGAAAGCTGCATCGCGAGTACAGTACATACACAGCATTTTCATTCTTACAGTTGGGGAATAGAAATGGTTTCTCGGTTGGTTTACCACATTGTGGTTTCAAATTACACCTGTTTACCTCCCTTGTTAAGTCACAGACACTGTTGTCAACTGAAATCTTACTGCATCCGTGCATGTTTTTATTGCCATGGGGAGTCATTTTATTCAGCCAGAGTTTTGGCACAAAATGAAGACCTGTGTCTTTGTGAAATGGCTGCTTTAGATGCTGGTTTGTGGCAAACATCCTAACAATATAATTAGAGTTGTTCCGATTCTGATACCAGTATCGGGAATGCCTCCGATACTGCCAAAAATTTTGCCATCGGTATCAGCGGTAATTTCGAGGGGTGGCACGAGTGTTGCAAATTTCAACACCAGCAACTTAATCAAACATTTGAAGACACGATAATCATATTACAGCAGTGGCGGACTGGCCATCGGGAGCACCGGGACATTTCCTGGTGGCCAGTCTGCCGAACTGGCCCGCTCGGCGATTGCCGATCGTCGGGACCAAAGGCTCGGTTCGGGTCGCACTTGATTTTGAAATAAACAATCCGTCATGCGGCTGATTAGGGTATCTGCCTCACTGAAGCTCACACAGACTGAGCAGCAACGTTGGGCACAAACACACCCCTTCCTCTCTTTTTCTCAGGCTCTGTGTCACAGCACTGCAGGCACACACACACACTCCTCTCTCCCTCCTCCCTCACCTGTAGTTCTACATGCTTGAAAAATGGAGCGAGATCGACAGCCCAAGAGGAAAGGTGGAGCGGAGAGGCTTAAAAAGCTAAAAGCACTGGCCACAGATAACTGTAAAATAACTGACATGTTTGGCACAACCATGGCCTATCCAGCACCACTAGCTTAATGAGTTAGTTCCACTTTGTAGAAGCTGATGGGGCTAAAACTGACTTAATAAAACTAATGTTTTAAGTTGTAACAAAGGATATTGCAAATTTCTTTGAGTGTGTCTGAAGTTTCCTTGTTTAATGTAACAGAGAAAAAACCTACACATCTGCATCTTTATTTAATCTACTACTACACTATTTAATGTGCAGCCTGCACATTAAAAGTCTGGTAAAACCTAACTCACTCTTGGTGTTTTGCATTAATCGGGTGGTGGTGGCCTGGGATGGTATCAAATTCCTAGCCTGAATTATTGTCCCAGTCCGCCCCTGTATCACAGTCATGCAGGCGTAGTATGATTTTTTTTTCTTCTTTTTTTTTTTTTAACACACTGGTATCAGTACTCGGTATCGGTACTCGGTATCAGTACTCGGTATCAGCCGATACCCACAGCACGAGTATCGGAATCGGTATCGGGAGGGAAAAAATGGTATCGGAACATCTCTAAATATAATATAGAAAAGTACGCACACCAATGGTTGTAGTGAGGTGCTGATCACAGGAAGTAGACTTGAGAGTAGGATAAAAGTGTCGCAAAGGCTGCCTCCATATGTATTTCTCTTTTATTTAACAGATGACGTTTGTGCCCTCCGGCCTTTTTCCTTCCCCTTTCATGACTGTTAATCTTGAAGAAGGCCTACATATGAAGTCAGCATGTCAAACTTTCCTACTCCTACTCTCAAATGTCATAATAATGCCATTCACAAGAAGCTTGAACCTGAGCCCTTCTTCTGAAATCCAAAATGGAGACCGAAACAGATACTGAAATAACAGCTTGAGCAAGTGACTTTGACAAATGAAGTCTTGTCAAAGAGTTGTTTATTTGTGGTGTACTTCCCCATCACAACTTTTCCTAGTTACATGTTTTAATAGCCAGTAGCTGGTTATAATAAGAGAGAAAAAGAAAGTGACATGCCGTTTACATCTTTAAACTAGGTCTGAGATGAATACTTACAAGCTTGGATCACTTACATGGTAAAACTTAAAAACATTCTCTCTTAGGGGGTTTAACATATCATCTTACTGCCCTGGCATGTCAATGCCACTATGATCAGACACTTGCAGTTTGGGTCTGTGCACATATGATAAGTATTAGATTCATCACTGATCCACTCACAAGACCCCACTCGTATAAAAGCATTTGATCAGATGAGGTTTTCTTTCTAATCAAAACAGGTAGATTACCTCATAGCAAAGTCAGGAAGTAATGGAGACAGGTGGTTGCAGCTGCGACTAAACTTACTTTTGTTTTTATTGTTTTATTTTAGATCACTTTTTTAAATCAAGTTATCACACTATTTATTATAAGCCTGCTTCTGTCTTTTTTTTCTCCATCCAATGATGGCCTTTGTCTGTTGCTGCTTTCTCCTCTCTATCCGGTCCCATCGTCCTTCCACAGGTCTGAGCGGAGCCATGGCGAGTATCAGCGTGCGCTCTGGTGCTCCAGGGTCTCCCACACACGTGAGTGGGAGCAGCAGTAACGGAGGTGGTGCTGGTGGAGGTGGTTCTTCTGGCTCAGGGCCGGTGTGCCGCAGCAGGCGTAACGGGCTCCAAGACGTCGACCTGAACACTTTCATCTCAGAGGAGATGGCACTGCATCTGGACTCTACAGGCTCCGCCTCTGCCGGAGGAGGAACCAGGAAACGAAACTCCACCCAGTGTAGTGATGTCATCACAGACTCCCCTACACACAAACGCAACAGGATGATCTGATCTGCTGCCTGCCTATGTGTGTGAGGGGGTTGGAGGGGGAGCCTTCAAAGCCAAGGCTAAGAGAGGGGGATGGATGGGCTTATGTGGGACAGATGCGCAGACGGACAGACAGACGTTCGGATGGCTGGCTGTGCAAAAGAACCCAGTCTGAAAATGAAAACAGGGACTGACGGTCTCGGTTCGGTCTATTCAGATGATGAATGAATTCTATTCCTTGTCTCCTTTCCCCTACAATATTACTACAAATCACCGATCTGCAATCAGAACACTTGATGACTGTGTGCGGGTGGCTGGGAGGTCTGGACGACATCACACACTCCTCAGACATCGCCGCCCCGGAAAGGAGACAACGAAGGAAGTCCCCAAGTCATCCTGGGATGCAGACAGTTCTCAAATGGGTGACAATGCACTGTGCTGCTCGACAAGTAAAAGCCACTTGATCCTTGACACATTTGTGCCCTTCCCTCCCTTATCCTCACCCATCCTCACCCACCACCTTAATAAGGAAGTGAGGGCCATGATCAAATCGTCTCACTCAGTGAATCAAGTTGCTCGCCAAATGTTGGACCCAACTCTGTCAGAGACTCACCTCTGCATCAAACAACCCCTCCTGTTCTTTCTGTTACTTCATCCTTGTAGTTGACGTTGCCTGTCAGTGGTGGAGCTGAATCGCCCAGTAGGAGTACGCGTGTGGCATCGTCCTGCCTCACCCGCTGCCTGTAACCAGTTACATTTCTCTGGCTACTAGGTTGACGCCGTGTGACTACCAGTAGCAGGCCACTGATGTTTGGACATTAAGACCTTATTCTCGGCTAACTACTCTGCTTCAACAGTGGCTTGATTTAGTCCAGCCAGTCGCCCGTTTTTTGTTTTTAGTTCTTCAACCACCAGTGTTAAAAGTCTAGGTTTTTGCCACTGTTTGCAGCAGTGATAGCCAAGTTCATTTTTGTTCTTTCATCACCCTTTTTCTTTTGTTTTCGAGGATAATGGAAAGGAATTTTTTCTTTTTTTTGTGTGTGTATACAGCTTCTCAGAAAGCCTGTTTGCTGACTGCGGCGCCCTCTCCCCCCCTTTACCCTAGTCTTATTACGAAAGCAGCTGCTGTTTTATGTGATCTTGTGATTATTCTGATGAGTTGCAATAAGGATTTTTGCACTTAGCTTTCACTTCTAACTCATGCAAACAAATCGGCTCTTCCATTGTATCCCAGTTGTAGCCTTGTCCAACCCTAAATCTACCCACTTGTGGTTGGTCCACACATTACTTACCGGTTGGTGCTTAGAAAAAGTAAACACTTGGTATGACTAGACAGGGAGCTCGCGCGCACACCTCTGGTTCCAACAACTCTTCAAAAGTTGTTTGATCAAGTTGTGGAGCGTTACTGCGCGTGGGCTCTACTCGTGTTGAGTCCTTCCCCGTCTGACAAATTATTTCACTTATCCGAAGATGATCCGTGCCGTAAAGAAAGCATAAATCACAGAAATGTTCTTGCAAGGGTAGTGTTTTCTCAACAGACCCACCAAACATGCCAGCCAGCACACACTAGGCTCTGGATCATTTGGCTTGTGTTGGATTGGGTGTTGGGACACGGCCTGCTTTTTGTATAAGGGATGTGTGCATTAATAAGACGTGGATGGGTTTGATTTTTACTTGGTACAGGATGGTGCAACTCTGGGCTTGTTTCATTCTTGAAATGGTCGTTGCCTTCCATCCTTCTGTAAGGGAGTTGAGCAGGAGACACTGATATCACACGAGTCAGAAATGTGGGTATATTTAGCATTTTGTAAAGTAATGTGAACTGGTACTGTATTTTTGGCTTATTTTAGGGATTTAATGAATTATTGGAGTTCAATCTAAGCTTGTCTGTGGGCGTAATAAACTCAATTGTTGGAATATGCTTTCCTTTAGCATAGGAAGCTAACAAAGTGTAAATGATTAAAAAAAATCTTGAGTTGTCTAGTTATTAAACAAATTATAAATATTTCCAGTGATACCCTGCCGTAGTAGTGATACAGTAAAATGTGAGAGAGTTGGCTGGGGCGTAAACCCCTCCAACTGTACCTGTAGCTGACTTGTGGGATGTCAATGTTTCCCTCTCCTTTTCCACATTTTTGTTAACTTGTTCACTCCCGTTCACCTTTATGACCTGGAAAGTGGGGTTTCTTTTGTTGTATAAAGCATGCCAGTTTTTAACTTCTGTTACATTTTGGTCACAGATTTCATTTTTGCGTTATAGGTTGGCTTTTATATTCATACATGATTACTGGCTTGTCGGTGAAAGAAAAGAACCAGGCTGAGATTTGTTAAGAGTTGTGCATTCAGGAGTTTCTCCTTGCAAACCACTGAATTAGACTGATAAAAATGTAAACCTCGTATTTAGGGAGATTTTATTTGCCTACAAAGAGTATCTGATTACTGTGAAAGAGGGCCAACGAGTAATTCATGTTGAGGCCACGTTGGTCTCTAAAAATTAATCTTTTGCAAAAAAATAAAAAATAAAACAAGCAAATGTCTTGAAAGTTCTGGTTAGCTTCAGCTATCACAGGTCTGAATAATGTAACATAGGAAGGATCCATGTTTCTTGAATACGAACTTCGCCCTAAAAGTCACACTTAGTGTCCATCAGAGTCTTAGGCTCTGAGACCTTGCAGAGTGCTCATGGAAGGATAATATGGTGTCCAGGGCCGACAGAGGATTGGAGATGAACTGACCTGATGGCCCGTCCACACGCTCTTCATTAAATCAGAAGAATGCATTTAGAATATTTTAGTTGTTTTTCTTTCTCCAGACACCGGACGTCACTATTTTGTGTCTAACACTCCACATTGGCTGAAACCAAATGGTGTGTTTAGTTACAAAAGAGTAGTTACAACCTCCTTGTGTTTCTGTTGCATGAAAACATGTCAGTTACAGGGAATATGTAAAGTGTCTGCTGACAGGAAAAATTTACCAAAATTAAGACTATCAATAGATAGTTTTGTGTTTTTCTAATGAGCTGGCTACGAGCAAGATTGTGCTATATTTCCAATCCACTGTTGAACCTGCAGTGTTGACCCTCATTGATTATCCTGGTTATAATAGAGGGGAGGGGGGGCACTTTGTTTTTCTTTTCTTCCCCTGAGCCAGTCACCGGCCTTCATCCACATTGTTTCAAAAGGCTGACTCATGCCACGTGTCTCTGGAGCCAACACTATTATCAGCTGTTTCTTGATACTTATTTGTTTAAAAAGTAATAAATGGCTAATCTATATACTTAACATTTAATTGTTGGTATGATATATGTGGTTCACATTGTAAAAGAAATAAAACCATTGAGTTGCAATTGGATGGACTATGTTTCATTAAAAAAAAAAAAAGAAAATGGAGAGTTTTGTTTTATTTGGTTGCTTTTAACAAAAATGTATTGCTTAACATTGAATCCATCAGGGTTCTTTATGTTAACACAGCCATTTATATGTCAACTTGCAGCTCTTTAACTTTTGGAAAACGTACGGGCAAGTCACATTTGCTTGTGTGATCACCTGACTAAATATATATTTTTTTCCATTCCTTGCTGTTTGCACATATACAGACTTGTGACACACCATTGAGGAGCGGTAAGCAGGTATAACTAAACATTGAATATAAAGTATAAATAAATATAAAGGTATAATTTGCCTTTTTGTACTGTATTTGATTCTATTTTTTTTTGTCAAAGGAGGTTGAAAATGTACATATTTCACAATGCATTAGCAAGAAGAAAAAAAAAAAACCGATTTGTATGTTTGCTGGAGGGCTCTTTAAAGCTTTAAGATATGTCATTGTACAGATCATTGATTTAGCTGATGTTTACAGGTGGGTAGGAAGGCAAATGCTTGAGTCATGCATTAGAAATATTATAAGCAGACCTTTTCACACCTTGTGACAATTTCTGCACTGAGCTATTCAAGGCTCACAGAGATGACATGATGAGGGGCAACATTTCTGTTAGTGAGGCTCTGTGTTGGGCCAGTAGGGGGTGCCAGAAGACAGCATTAGAAAAACTCACTTTTTCTACATGCAAAGGGTCTATGATGAGGAAATGTAGGAAAACAAGCCTGTAAAGTTTATTTTACCCTGTTCTGATGCTGTAGTGGAGCAATGTCCATCTCTGACTGTGACCACATTCTGATGAAAACTGCCATTGTGAGTCTGTCTCTAAGAGTATGTACTGTCTTAAAGGTTTACTTTTGTTTTTGAACGGTATGGAGCTTTTATTTTTATTTGAGGGTCCCTGATTTGTTTGTTTCATAATGTGACCCACTTGCAAGTGCATTTTGCATGAGACAGCGAAATGCACTTGAAAGTGGGTCACTTTATGAATGTCCAGCCAATGGTTTCACACTATGCCACGGATCAACAGGTGGCAGTAATGCGCCAAAATACACAGCAGTGCGCCGACAAAGGCAGAGAAGAATAAGATTGCCAGCAAGTAAATATGGACGTAAACAATGCAGGATTTAAACTTTGAGCCATTGAAGCCTTGTATGTGAAAGGAACTGCATTCAATATGTTTGTTAGACTTGTTTGCTTATTATCACCATCAAGTGACAATCAGCAGAATTGCATAAAACTGGCAACAGTAACGTCTATTATGCTCCAGCATATTACAGAGACCCACTCATAGAAACATTAGCTCCACGGGGTACTTTTAAATGAAAAAAGTCCAAAATAAATGGACAGCTCAGCCTTCATATCCACAACATAAACATACATAAGACAGAGACGAGCCAACATGGGACAGATCCGCGTTTATATTTATTTATTTGCTGCAGTGTTTTAAGTGTTGGCCCTGGTTTTTTGTGTGCTCACAGAAAATAACAAAGGCATCAGAGCACAGAGGGCTGTCCTGCACACATCGACATGTTGAAATTAAAGGACCAGTGTGTAGGATTTAGTGGCATCTAGCAGCAAGAACCAAGAAAGAAAGAGGCTAGGAAACTTATGAAAGGCCCTATCTAGAGCCAGTGTTTGGTGTGTCTGTTCTGGGCTACTGTAGAATCACCTCATACTCCGTAGAAGAGGACCTGCCTACGTTAAATATAACAGCTTATTCAAAGGTAACGAAAACAACAATTCTTATTTTCAGGTGATTATACACTAATACAAACATGAATATTATATTTCTGCCAATAGAGCCTCCTAAATGTTACACACTGGACCTTTAGGGTTGCAGTTGATCATTTGAAACACAAAATAAAAATAATAGTATTAAATTAAGTTTTATGACAAATGACATAATGACATAAGCCGGTGAAGAAGGAATTAAACAAACACACGTTCTTCAAAATCAAAAATACGACAGACTAAAACAGCAGACTGTGTGTACTGCTCTGTTGCCCAAGTGATCTGTGGACATGAATAATGTACAGCCAACATCCTCAAACACAACTGCTGTTGCTATTGTTTTGGTCCATGGGTGGTATTTTACAAGCTGTGTGTTCCCACATTCCTCCACCCTTCATCTCCTTCCTCTCATTGCTCCTCCTCATCTTCACCTAATGCTGCTGTCAGAGAGCGAAGCGAGCCACACAAAAGGTCCTTGAGGTTCTCCACAGCACACTGAGCAGACTGCATGGACATCACTGGAAAATCAAAACTCAAAAAATACCTAAAACTTTTTGGATGTAAGACTTTTCTCTGCAATTTGGAGCAGCAAACGTTCAAACTACTGCAGCTATGTCACGTTTTATTCATTGTGTGCTTTTCTCATACTAAGACTAGAATCATATAAGGGCTCTTAATAGGACCAAATGTTTTTCCGTGGGCAGAGAAACTTAGGGGGCAGAAGGATGGAAGGTGAGATCTCAAGAGTCAATTCCAGTCTGACTAGAGACCCTGATCCTGACCTGGAACTGGCTGGAAAGGATGTGGATCCTGCTCAAGGTCTCGGGGCAGGACTCAGATCTGGCTGAGAGGCAGGAACTTCTGGTAGTAGCTCTTGGTTACATCAATCATCAGGTCCTGCGTGCACTCTGGGAGCTCTCCTGAAAATAGACCTGAGAGAGAGAGAGAGATGAACACAGGTAAAGACGTGACACGATGGACGGAAGGAGGAAGAGAGTGTTTGTTTGTGTTCGTGTGGTGTAGCTGACCTGGGCATCCGGAGAAGACGGTAAAAGGTGGCACCACTGTCTCAGGAGGGAGTACGGTGTTGTCTAAGATCTTGCAGCAGTCCTTCAGCACACAGCGACGACCCTGTGCACAACAAACAAACAAAAACATTGTTATGTGTCTACGCAACTGTGAATACATTTGTTATGATTGTATGTGGAGCCTCACATTTGTCCCACCAATCACAGTGAGGAACACGCGTGAACTCAAAAGAATATATTTTTTTATATTAGGGGTAGGGGCGATTCATCCTAGATTGTACTTTTACAAGGATAATACACAGGGCTCGGTATAAGCAGTGTTGGGCTAGATACTCAAAAAAATGTAATTTATTACTCCCTGCCAACATTAATTAGTTACACTACTAGTTTATATTACTTTTCTGCTACTCCCCACTAAATTGGTAATGTTGTCCCTTCTCCCTAAGAACGATTAAAATACAGTTTTGTTTGTTTGTTTGTTTGTTAAAATCAAAGTAATGGAATATTTCCAGCGGCTGAATGTAAACCTTTCCATATCCCAAACTAGTTTCCTCCACAATTACTAAAATTAATCCAAGGATGTGATTGGATTGTTGGATTTCAGATCAGTAGAGGGTGACAACAGAAGTAGCTGAATTCTTTTGTAATATTTTTACTGAAATGTATTTATAATTAGTTACACTACTAGTTGCTGGGGAAAGTAGTACCATTACTGTATTATTACTAGTAATAAGTTACTGCCCAACACTTGGTGTAAGTACATATCTACTGTATTTTTTATTTAAATTGTTCATTCTAATGGCATTTCTATTTTTATAATCGAGAGGCTGTTTATATTGTGTTGGGTTTTTAAAATGCAGTGTTGCCAAAACTTCAGCTAATGAAATAAAGTCTGAGCAGTATATCCACCACTGTACATTGTTCCTGCTTTTTTTAATTAACATTTTCTGTTGTTTATCATCATGTTTTGCATGGTCAGGTACCTGTCCTCTAGGATCTTCGTTTATATTCTGAACAATTAACCAGTAAAACGAAGAAATATATAATTATGTTGTTTTATACTGAAAATAATAATAGAATTATAGAAACCAAAATCAAGACATATGACTATGCACAATTAACAAAATTCTCTGTTTATAAAACCCTGTTAAAATCAGCCGTTTCAATAGTGGAATCCAGCAAGGAAACAGTAATTAAATGGTAATTTGATGTAATCTGCCCCTGCTATTGTCAGACTGCTCAACTGCAATAATACTTAAAACATTTAATTAAATGTGTTTCACGTCATATTCCGCACCAGGTCTGTGCCTGTCTGTGTTCAAAGCAGCCTGCCAGCAATTTGCTGCTGCGTTTAGTTCTCCTGAAGATGACTATCATGTGACTGTTTCCCCACAGGCGAGAGCAGACAGTGCCTCTGTTTATGCCCTCTTCATTGGGACAGAGCTTTGTCTCTTTCAGCGTGGTTTCCTTATTCTGATGATCGGCTTGGTTGTTTGTGTATGTGTGTGTGTGTGTGTGTGCCAGCCATCTCACTCACTATGACACAGTTCTTGCCAATATGGACATAGGAACCAATCTGTGCTGCATTGACCACACAGTCCTCCTCGATGAAGACGTGGTCTCCGATGTGCAGCGGGAAGAACGCCACTCTGGAGGGAGACAGTGAGGGAGGAGAAAGAGATGAAGTTGAGGTTTTTGTTTACACGCAGCAACCAGAAATATGGAATTCTTCCTGTCGATTTATTGATAAACTGACTTACAGAAAATCAATCTGCTACAATTTTGAAAATCGGCTGTTTTAGTCATTTTTGGTTCCAGTTTCTCTGTGAGGATTTGCTGCTTTCCTTTGTCTTATAAGAGAGTCACATGATGAATGGATTTGTTGTGCAAAGCAATTTAAATAGTACATTTGCATAGGTCACATTTGTTTCTGGGACATTGAGATAAGCAGTTTTTATTATTTTCTCACATTTTACAGATGAATATATAATGAAAATAATCGTTATTAGCTCTACAACTCTGTGATGTATTGATACAGTATTGGTATTGATATTTGAATCTGCCTCGTCTTTAATTCTGTGTCACATTTAAGTGAGTTTTCTGAACATATATAACTGTCCTGAATTAAATAAAGAATAAATGTGTTTGCCTGTTGTCCATTTACATTCTGATAATTCATATATTCTCAGTTTAAAAGTTTATGAAAGCACCACCAGTCACACCCAGGTCATCATCACATCATCCAGTCAAAAAACAGGAGAAAAGGATGGTTTACCCTTTGCTGAACTTTTTAAAAGGTGGACGGATGACACTCCGGCTCTTCACCACACAGTGTCTGCCCACCCTGACATTAGCCAGGTCCCCTCTGATAATGCAGTCATTCATGACAATAGTCTGGAGGAGAGAACACACACACACACACACACACACACACACACACACACACACACACTCAATTTACAGTGTACCACAGCCTAACAGAGCGCACTGATAACAACATCAGTGCCTGTACAGAGAGCTGTATAATCCACAGGCAGGCTGATGTATTTCTGCTTACTTTGCCATTGAGGACGATGTTTTGACTCCCGCACAGCACCGACTGTCTGCTCACTTTGTTGCCAGAAGCCTAAAAACCAAACGGCAGAAATGGTTAATAATCGCATTACAGTGTGTTTCTGTGTTTATTGTCTGTCTGTCTGTCTGAACTGAGCACAAACAATGACTGCAGCCATCCAACGCCCAACGCCAGCTAGCTAAATAGCAAGCGACTAGCTAGCTGACAACGGCTTGAAATCAAACACATTACCGTCTCAATGTACTCCGCTTTGTTGTACAGTATTTCAGACAACTCCATGGCTGGGAATTTGGTCAAATGTTTGAGAGAAGTGGGGATAAATGCGTAATAACGACAAACACATCGATGTGTTGTTGCTCTCCGCTGCGCTGTCAGCCCTCTCAGCCTCTTCTTCTTCTGCACACTGTTGAATGGGTTTTCAGACCGTACGAGTTGAGTGTCAAATCATCAACGGATTTCGTTAAGACAAACAAACGAAAAAGTCCAGTGGCTTTTGTTTTAGTTCAGTTGTATCGTGTGAGTTATATTTATATAAATGCAGTGCGTAATTATTCTGCTCCTTCGGGTCATTTGGCGTGGTCATTTTTCAACCACTAATCCCTAGTGTGATTCTGTGATTGATTGGTCTTCCTTGAGCTGAACCCAGTGTATCAGAACTTTTATATTTGACCTTTTATCAAAGTAAATGTGGCGGGTTATTTTTATTTTGATTGCCTATTTAGTAAATAAGATTGTACAAAACCCAAATAAAATAAAACATGCACACTAAAGACACAACTTGAGTCGTGCGCATGCGTATTATGGAGCCCTTGACCCCGTTTCTTCTTCGCCGTGCACGCTGGGAGCCAGTCACTTTTCTCCGTCATGGCGGCCCGTGTCCTGCAGCAGTGTGTCCGCTCGCTCGCCCGGCCCTCGCTGAGGCTTTGCTCCGGTAACCCGGCAGTGAGAGCCGCAGCCGCCCCGGCAGTAGCCATCCACCGACCCCTGTCCTCCGCCGCAGACAGCCGGAGGACGCGGTGGCTCGGACAGAGTCGGGTGAGTCCGCTGTAACATTGAAGAGTCGTGGCCTAGCGCTCGCTGCTGTGACCTACCGACGCCTTTCAAACCGGTCCGGCTAACGTAGCCCGCTAAAAGTTAACGCTGGCACGCAACGACGTTTTATTTTCCAATGGGCGGAAATGTGTTGGTGCAATATTCTCCTTTAAATCCATAAAACCTTGTAACGTCATACGTTTGGTTACACAACGGCCATGTTTTGCTTGTTGGCTAGCTAGCTAGTTATTTAGTTAGCAAAGTTGAGTTCATTCACATTTGTGTTGTTTTCTCTCTCTCTCCTGCAGTCGAGAGAGGATGTCTGACCTTTATCTAGGGGATTCTGCGTTATCAAAGTTCCCTTAATATCAAGAAGCAAGACACTAGTACTTATATAACACATTCAGTTCATTGGAATCACAACAAGTCAGGACATAATGCTAGAAAATAAAAAACACCCTCCAACCGAGAGAGTAATAAACTGCACACACACACACACACACACACACACACACACACACCACTAACTAAGAAAGAAAGAAAGAATAGAAACGTTTTCACTTTAGCTTTTGTTTTTTGAAAACCTCCACCTGATAATCTGAGAGGTCAAGACTAAGACTGCCGGTCAATAGAAGACAGACTAAATACAGCAGCTCCCGATACAACACAACAGACATGAAAATACACATTAACTAAAAATAGAATAGAAAAATACAAGATATAATAAAAACCAGAACAGAATTAGAGTTGTATGTACACTATATACAGCTTTTATATACAGATGTGATTGAAGTGGAACAGGTCACAGCAGGAGCTAGTGACATGGTATATAAATAAATAATGACACAGGACAAAACACAATACTGTATAATGGAATATATAGGCTGTAGACAAGGCTATGAATACACAGTATAGGTCTAATACTAGTAATGTGCATGTAGGAAATTATTTATATATATGTATGTGAAAATGTACAGGACTAATAGTATATTAAATAGTGCAAAAAGTGACTGTGATAAGTGTTGACGGAGACAAACAATGCTACATTATGTTGTTAGAGGAAAAGGTAATAAGGAACCAGAGCAGACAGATTTGAGGTCAGTTTTGTGTCGTACTAGGAGCTATAGAGTGATGTTCTGCAGTAATGTGATAATCTTTGTTTGTACATGTAAGAGAGAGTTACTGTAGTCAAACAGTAAACCTGGTTGAGATTAACGTATTAATAACATAATGAAGCATAATTTATTGTGAATTAAAATGTTACTATTTATCCCTCCTTTATGCTTGAGATCATCCTCTTCCAGACTCTCCTGAATCACCGTGCTCAACGTGCTCTCGAGCCGCAGCCTGTTATAACCTTGTGACCCCCAGATCTGAAATGAGTTTGACTAGCTTCAAACTTGCTCATGACCTATGACCAATGTCCACCTCATCACACCAGCTCCGGACCTTCTTCATCCTCCTCTTCCTCCTCCACAGATTCCCTCAGTGGGCGTGTTTTGCCGACAGTATGGAGACTTGCCCCCCTTCACCATAGAGGTCATTAGAGATCGTGTCATGTATGTCCTCAAGCTCTACGACAAGATCAACCCAGAGAAGGTGAGCGGACCACCAACTAGCTAAAAAACTGTCAGTGAAGGATGAATGGGTTGTGTCGGTTACATGACAGCTTATGTGTGTTAATGTTTTTGTTTGTTTGTTTATTTGAAGGATTTTTACTGGGTTAAAACTCGCCAGAATCACTTATTTTGCTGATGGTATTCTGCTAGACTTTGTTTGGTCTGCATTTGGC
The DNA here is from genome assembly GCF_905237075.1 of Dicentrarchus labrax. Lineage (NCBI taxonomy): Eukaryota > Metazoa > Chordata > Actinopteri > Moronidae > Dicentrarchus > Dicentrarchus labrax. The sequence goes on along the minus strand of NW_026136722.1, from coordinate 3,066,041 downwards.
CAGAGACCACGTTAACATCCACACAAGTGATTTTGATTCTTTCCTGGGATCATGTAAACGAGACACATTTTTGAAATATTCATGATTTCTATTCAGATCACGATTGGGGGTAAAAATGACATTTCTAATGCCCTGTGTTACGTTCTGCTCCACAGCTGCAGACATCCTCTCACTTCATGAAAGACCTGGGTCTGGACAGCTTGGACCAGGTGGAGATCATCATGGCCATGGAGGATGAGTTTGGTGAGTTTGGTCTGCCGGCACATCAGCCTCTGTGTGTTTGTGTGTGTAGCTGCTGGTCTGTCACAGGGTGCACTGCATGGAAAACTATTACAAAGTGAGGGCCTGGCCATCAGGCCAGCAAAGAAGAAATCGTATTTCTGGGTAGGAGGAGGTAAAATAGCTCCGATTTGGTGCAGAAGTGCAACAGCACTACTTAAAAATACAGGTTTAATGGACTTTAAAAAATCTATTATGAAAGGAAAGACAGTTATAAATGAGTGCAGTTGTAGATTTGTGTGTTTATTCACTGTACGAGTGCATTTTTAGGCTAAAATGATAAAATGTATAATACTAAGAGTCAAAGTCTTATAAATTTGGAAAATCCTTAATTTGAACTGGTATGTTTTCAAGGTTCAGAATATGCTTGAATATAAATCTACTAAATAAATAAATAAATAAATCTACAAAAATAATCTGATGTTTCATTCATACAGTCACTCAAACCAAAAATCTTTTCATATTTGAAATCAAACAAACTCGTCATCATATTCGTGTATTGTATTCTGTGTTCACTTGTCATTCATAGTCCTTTGTTGATCCCTTACTGGAAATTAGCATCATCATTAAATCTTTTATAATCAAGACAAAGAACAGCTGGTAGAATAAACAAACACAATATGCATTGATTGCTGTGGGAATAAAGAAATTCTGTAAACTTTATCTTTCACAGTTGCATTTATAGTAACAATTTCGATTTAAAGTGTACCTTAAAAAGTGCTTGTTTTTTTGGGGGGGTTTTTTTACTCTTAAAAGCTGTTAAAGTGTGTGTGTGTGTGTGTGTGTGTGTGTGTGTGTGTGTGTGTAATTTAAATACACATTTAGTACAGTTTAGTAGTAGTACAAACTGGTCCGTGTTCAGCTTTGTGACTATGTGTTTTCCAGGTAATAGTATGAGAATAGAGCTGCAAGGATTAGTTGATTTATTGATTAGTCAATTGACAGAAATTGAATTTTATGAATCGATAAATTCTTTAAACCATTATTTTTAAAAGTGCCAACTATTCTCTGGTACAGCTTCTCAAATGAAAGGGCTTGCTGGTTCTGAAACTGAATATCTTTCGGTGGCGCTGATGGGACCAGGTAGACGGATGGCCACAGTCTTTGTGTTGAATTAAAATCTTGTATTCTGTGTGTTTCTTCTGCAGGCTTTGAGATCCCTGACGCAGAAGCAGAGAAGTTGATGAGTCCTGAGGAAATTGTACAATATATCGCAGACAAGAAGGACGTTTATGAATAGCTTGTTCTATAGTTCACTACAGAGGCAAGTCTTTCTGTCAGCCATGTTTTCTCTCCCTCTTCACTGTCTCAGTCACACGTATGCATTCTGTTTATTTTGTTCCTGTGTCATCAACATTGTCCGTTTCTTCCACAGAGGTTGACGCCAGCGTGACCCCACAGGAAGTACTCGTGAAGCAGATCTGCACCAAACCATTTCCCACTTCCTCCCGTCAGCTCTTCTGTCCATTACGGCACTGTTGGCTGCCGTGTCTTGTGTTTGACTGTATTTAAATGAACATGTGTTTTGGGAGCTTGGAGATAAAACAATATTAAACAAGGTTATATCACAGTTTTTTTCTTTCTTCCAGCTCTAACCTGTGGTTCCGATGTATAATTTCTCATAATTAGATCAATAAAGACACATGCTGTATAGATCTGTCTCTCTGCGGTGATATTCATTCCCATATGAATGGAGGAGCATGAACATGTTATTTAACTGTCACTGAGTTCATATTAAATGTTTAGTTCTGGTATTGGATAGAGTGATATGTGGTAAAACCGTACCAACACTAAATGAGGAGCATCGGCAGCGACTTCACAATATATTCAGATTGTCAATTCACTGAGATCAAAGAGGTTTTATTTTTTATATTAAGTGATCATTTTTGTCCCAAATCAGGGATTTTCCAATATACACAGTACACAAACACCGATCAAAGTGATTAGATAAGATATGGATGTTTAATTCAGAGTAAAAGAGTAACAGATTACATTTCCCACAAGAGATTTACAGATTATGTATCTGTCTGAATGTACAAATAAAAGTACAGTTATGGTTCCAGGCTCTCGATAATCATTTACAATTAAAATATAAGAATACAGTTAATTAAAACACGATAAAAGAAAGTTATAAAAGCACAGTTCATACAAAATATATACCAATTTAAGTAAAACAGCAGCAAACAGTGGAACACTTTTTACTCATAGATTTAAATTCACCAGTAAGGCATACAAGAGTATTGATCTTTCGGGTGCTTTGTAAGGAATTCCACTCCAGGTAGCAGGAGCATAAGAATTAAAAACTAGTATGAACTGGAGGAACTCCGTGATAGCAGTCATTAGATAATGTTTGATAAGGTCCTATGAGAGAGAGTTATAATGCAGGATATCATGTTTTGCAGTAATGTGTTGGTCCTTTAAGGTCTAAATACGTCTTCCACCACCCGTTCAAATAAATGAATAAATAAAGTTTTCCTTCACCAAATGTGGGTTAACACAGTACAGCTTCACCTGAGACCAAGAGAATAAAAACTAATTTGAACATTAAGTTCACTTTTTAAACCGCACCCCACTTTTAAAGGTTTCTCAGTCATTAAGAAGAGAATACCAATTTGGAACTATATTTATGGTTTACTTCAAAGTATATCTGTAGCTTTAATATAACCAAAAGCTTCAACATAAGTGATGCATGTTAAACTCTCCATGAGATACACCATATACAAATGTACACAAATGTTCAGTAAAAGAGTGAATTCTTGTCATTTAAAATATCTTAATTTGATAAATGATCCTTTTTGTTTTTACTACTTAAGCTAAAACATGGACGCTTATAAAAAGCAGATAAAAACAATGTGAGGGATTTGCAAAGATGCATTTCCTTTTTTAAACAGAAATAAAAAGATTTAAATGTCACAGGTTTGACAGTTTTACCAAGAAGGAGAAATAAAGACACCGGGAGGCAACAGCTGAGTCATTGTTAGTCTTTTATTGAGGGTTGTACCCAAGTTTTACAGCTTTGTATGACGGCTGCAGGAGCCAGAGGGTTACAAACAGTAATCAGTATACGAGTACAGCCAACAGAAGACCTACTACCTACTACTCTACACCTTAGTACAGATTCTCTTAAGAGCACTAAAATCCAGAAAAATAAGAGGAAAAAAATACAGAACAAACCAAGCAACAAAGGAAGGAGAATAAAAAGATTAAATGAAACCAAACAAATAGACAGCATCAGAGGAGACATTCATTATTAGAGCACACT